>NC_059104.1:96336278-96665723 GCF_020740685.1 Jaculus jaculus
AAACAGATCAAGTTGACAACACAGTTAAAAAAAATATTTGAAATAATAATAAGTAGAGAAACACTTCAACATATAAGCAAGGACTTTTTTTTTTTAAATTTATTTCAGAGCGACAGACACAGAGAGAAAGACAGAGGGAGAGAGAGAGAATGGGCGCGCCAGGGTTTCCAGCCTCTGCAAACGAACTCCAGACGCGTGCACCCCCTTGTGCATCTGGCTAACGTGGGACCTGGGGAACCGAGCCTCGAACCGGGGTCCTTAGGCTTCACAGGCAAGCGCTTAACCGCTAAGCCATCTCTCCAGCCCAGCAAGGACTTTCTTAATAGCATGAATTTTCCATATGATCTGGTTATGCTTTATTCCAAAGTTTTTACCCTAGAGAAGTGAAATTATATTTCTACAAAAGACCTATACGAGAATGTTCAGAGCAGCGCAATTTATAATAGAAAACAAATGGAAGCCATCCAAATGTCTTTTGATGACTTGATGAACCAGATGTAAAGATGTAGAAAACCCAATAGTGAAGTACTTTCCAGGAACAAAGTGAAACCGAATACCAATATATGTGTGATACAACCTGAGTGAGCCCCGGAAACACGCTAAAAGAAAGGTACAACAACCCCATGTTTTATGATTCCATTAACATGAAATATCTAAAAGATAGATTTGTGGTTCCCTGGGGCCGAGGGTGAGAATAGGGAGCTATGGTAAACAGCACTGGGATCTTCAACTCTTTCTTTTCTCTCTCTCTCTCTCTCTCTCTCTCTGACTTGCTATCAAATAGAAATATTTTTTAAGATTGGTGAACTTTATGCCTGTGAAGCCTAAGGGCCCCGTTCAAGGCTCGATTCCCCAGGACCCACGTTAGCCAGATGCACAAGGGGGCGCACATGTCTGGAGTTCGTTTGCAGTGGCTGGAAGCCCTGGTGTGCCCATTCTCTCTCTCTCTTCTCTGTCTGTCGCTCTCAAATAAATAAATAAAAATAAACAAAAAATTTTTTTTAAGTTGAGTTGCAGCTTCATCCTTTAGCAGGTGGACTCAAGCTATAGGGGCGTGTCACTGAGGCAGGTCCAAATTGCAGCCCAAAGGTCTTTAGAGAGGAGTTTGAGCTCTGGGGACCCTGCTAGCTGCTGCAGTATTTCTCTGCCTGGATGAATGGAAGCAGCTTCTTCTGCCATCAATGCAACTTTCCCTGCATTTGTCAACTTGAAATAAATCTCTTCCTCCCATAAACTGTGTCTGCTTGAAAATTCATCCCAGCTGGAGCTGACTGCAACAAATTTTAAATTTTGAATTAATTAGAAACTTTGTGTGGACAAATCATGTGTTGCCCCATTCCCCTTTTCCCCAACGCCATTCCACTGACAATTACTTTTTTAAAGAAATATTTATTTGAGCCAGGCGTGGTGGCGCACGCCTTTAATCCCAGCACTCGGGAGGCAGAGGTAGGAGGATTGCCATGAGTTCAAGGCCACCCTGAGACTACAGAGTTAATTCCAGGCTAGCCTGGACAAGAGTGAGATCCTACCTCGAAAAACCAAAAAAAAAAAAGAAAAAAGAAAAAAAAAAGAAATATTTATTTGAGAGAGAGAGAGAGAATGGGCGTTCTAAGGCCTCCAGCAACTTCAAACAAACTCCAGATGCATGTGCCACCTTGTGCATCTGGTTTATGTGGGTACTGGGGCATCAAACCTGGGTCCTTAGGCTTTGCAGGCAAGCACTTTAATCCATCTCTCCAGCCCTAATTAGTTTTTAATTAATTGATTAATTTGCAGATAGAGACAGATAAAAGAGATATAAACAGGCAGAATGGTCGTGCCAAAGCTTGCAGCAGCTGCAAACAAACTCCAGATGCATGCACCTCTTTGTGCATCTGGTTTTACATGGGTATTGGGGAATTGAGCCAGGGTTTTTAGGCTTTGCAAGCAAGTGCTGAGCCATCTCTCTGGTCCACAATTGTTTTTATTGGAAATTTATAATGTATTTTAATCATATTCATCTTCTTTACTTGTTTGAGGTACGGTCTCACTCTAGTCCAGGCTGATCTGGAACAACTCACTCTGTTGTCCCAGGCTGGTCTTGAACTCCCAGTGATCTTCCAACCTCTGCCTCCCCAGTGCTGGGATTAAAGGTGTGCGTTACCAATCCTGCTGAACCCTTTCTTCCTCCTAACTAGTTGCATTTCTACATTAATGTCATTTTTAAAAAATTTTTTATTTATTTATTTGAGAGCAACAGACACAGAGAGAAAGACAGATAGAGGGAGAGAGAGAGAATGGGCGCGCCAGGGCTTCCAGCCTCTGCAAACGAACTCCAGACGCGTGCGCCCCCTTGTGCATCTGGCTAACATGGGACCTGGGGAAGTGAGCCTCGAACCGGGGTCCTTAGGCTTCACAGGCAAGTGCTTAACCACTAAGCCATCTCTCCAGCCCTTTAATGTCATTTTTTTGTGACCCATTGAGTTTAAATTAAGGTCGCTTGCATAGCATGAATAAGGGTCATTTACCAGAGCATGGACAGTTTACCAGTGACTGCACCATTGGACTAAATGTCTTCTCCTTAGAAAGGGTTGAGTGGTCCTGTGCCCCGACATCCTCCACGAACAAAGGTTGACAAGCCCAATCTGCACAGGTCTTGTGGAGGTAAGGACAGTCACTGCAAGGTCATGAGTACAGTGGCCATGTTATGTCTGGAAGCACTTTCCCCCATCTTCTGGTTCTTACATTCTTTCTGCTACCTCTTCCATCGATGCAACTTATTATTATTTATATATTTTTGTAGTGGGATGTCATTCTAGACTAGGCTGACCTGGAATTCAGAGTGATCCTCCTACTACTTCAGTCTCCCGAATGGTGGGATTAAAAACATGATCCAATGCTGGAGAGAGGACACAAAGATTAAGGTGCTTGCCTGCAAAGCTTAATGACGGGGGCTTGATTCTCTACTACCCAGGTAAAGCCAGATGCATGGGTCTGGAGTTTGTGTGCAGTAGAAAGCACTGGAAGCCCTGGTGTGCCCATTCTCTGTCTCTGTCTCTCTCTCTCTCTCTCTATTTCTCTGCTTACAAATAAATTTAAAAACTAATTTAAAAAAGTGATCCACCCTGCAACAGCTTATGCAGTTATTTTTTATTTTTAAAAATTTATTATTTTATTTATTTGCAAACAAAGAGAGAAAGATAGAAGAGAGACAGAGAGATAATGAGCACACCAGGGCCTCCAGCCACTGCAAACGAACTCCAGATGCATGTGCCCCCTTGTGCATCTGGCTTACGTGGGTCCTGGGGAATTGAGTCTGGGTCCTTCGGCTTCACAGGCAAATGCCTTAACCACTAAGCCATCTCTCCAGGCCTCTGCAGTTATTTTTAAATGATATACCTTAGTCTTTGAAGCATTATTGTAAGAGGGAAAGATTGGAGACATGTTAAAGATTCATTAATAAATGACTAGGTAAATCATAATACATCAATACACTGTAGTTCCATGAAAAGAAGTTCTGGTGGCGCACGCCTTTAATCCCAGCACTCGGGAGGCAGAGGTAGGAGGATTGCCATGAGTTTGAGGCCACCCTGAGACTCCATAGTGAATTCCAGGTCAGCCTGGGCTAGAGTGAGAGCCTACCTCGAAACTCCCCCCACGCAAAAAAAAAAAAAAAAAAAAAAAAAAAAGTTTGCCATGGGCTGGAGAAATGGCTTAGCTGTTAAGGCTGTAATGGGGAAATTGGGGTTCTGGGGTGCTTCCTGGAAACCCAAGGCCTGAGTTCATATCTGCAAACTAACCAAAGAATTGACAATTCCAGATTCAAGAGAATGATTTTTTAAAATACTACATTTTATTCAGATTTTACAAAAGAGTACAGAAAGTGGGAGGCTGGGAGATGAGGGGAAATAAAGTGGGGAGAAGAGAAGTATGCCACGTGGAGCCCAAAAAGCCCATGTGGGCCATGTGTAGCTCAGGAGTCCATGTGACCAGGTACAGATGGGGGGGGGGAAAGTATGGAAAGAAATGACAGAAGAAAGTTCAAGGAGCTCCTGCCAGGTGGGAGCTGGAGGGGATAAAGAACCCATGTGGAGAGTGATGGCTGGGGGGCCTCCCAGCTGAGCCTGGGCAAAGCCAGCCCAGAGAAAAAGTCACCCACAGCTGGAAGTTCCCAAGTGATCACAGAGCAAGAGCCTGCCCTCCCCTTGCAAAGGTATTTATTACCTTGGAATGGTGGGATGTCTTTTGGCACAGGTGAACCAGAGGGCTAGCTGGTTGGTTAGGTCTAGGGGCTATCTCAGGAAGAGATTAGCTCTGGCACCAAGTTCCAGGGGTTGAACTTGACCAACCACAAGGTTTAAGTCCTATGAAAAACCTCCCTTCCAGGAGAGGTCCAGTCTGTGGACAAACAGTCTATGTAACTAGGCAAGAGAGATAAGAAATCAGATCATCTTTGATTTCTAGCAAGTGCTAACTTTCCTGCCCTTTTTACCTTCAGGGGTCCACTCACCCTAACTCTACCTCCCCTCAAGGCATTTGCCTGCAAAACCAAAGGACCACAGTTCAATTCCCCAGGACCCACATAAGCCAGATCTACAAGGTGATGCATGCAGCTGGAGTTCGTTTGCAGTGGCTGGAGGCCCTGGCTGCCCATTCTCTAATTCCTTCTCTCTCTCTATCTGCCCCCGTCTCTTAAATAAATAAGTAATATTTTTTAAAAAGAATGCTTACTGTGCAAGCTTAGTGACCTGAGTTTAATTCCCAGCACCCATGTAGACATGGCACGCCTGTAACCCTGCTGCAGAGACAGGACTGCTGGAGTTGCTTGGTCAGCAGCCTAACTGCAGAAATGGAGAGCTCATGATTCAGTGCAGGACTCTCAGGGAAATAAAGGGGCAACAATAGGGAAGGACACCTGTCATCTTCCTCTGGCCTCCACAGCATCTCATTAGGTATGTGCATTTGTATACACATGTGCACACACACATGCTATACATACACCCAAACATATTTTTAAAAAATCATGTACTGGTGTGAAATAATCTTCAGGTTGAATTAGGAGAAAATGTAACATGTATTTTACATTTTGTGTGAAAAACAGGAAGAGAGAATAACGTGTACTTGAGAACTTGCTCTCAGATGTTGTGTAAGTTACTTCCTTGTTGCTGTGAACAAATATGAAACCAGGGCTGGAGAGAAGGCTTAGCAGTTAAGGTGCTTGCCTGCTAAGCCTAAGGACCCAAGTTCAACTCTCCAGATATAAGTCAGGTGCGCATGGTGACGCATGTATCTGGAGTTCATTTGCAGTGGCTGGAGGTCATGGTGTGCCCATTGTCTCTTCTCTCTAATAATAATAATAAAAACCAAAACCAGAAGCAACTTACAGAAGAAACGGTTTAATGCAGTTTATAGCTTTGAGGGAAAGTTTGACCATGGCAGGGAGCCTTTGCTCCATTCCATCATCCAGGAAACAGAACATGGGGCTGGACCACACAACTTTTAAAAAAAAAATTTTTTATCTTTATTTATTTATTTGAGAAAGACAGAGAGAGAAAGAGGCAGAGAGAGAGAGAGAGAGCGAGAGAGAGAGAGAGAGAGAGAGAGAGAGAGAGAGAGAGAGAGAGAGAGAGAGAAAGAGAATGGGTGCGCTAGGGCCTCCAGCCACTGTAAATGAACTCCAGACACGTGTGCCCCCTTGTGCATCTGGCTAACGTGGGTCCTGGGGAATCAAGCCTTGAACCAGGGTCCTTTGGCTTCACAGGCAAGTGTTTAACCACTAAGCCATCTCTCTAGCCCAGGACCACACAACTTTTAAGCTCTGCCCACAGTGACCAATTTCCATCAGTAAGACTCCACCTCTTAAAAGTTCTACAAGTTTCCAAAACAGCCACACTTTTTATTTTTATTTTTTGTTTTTATTTATTTATTTGAGAATGACAGAGAGAGAAAGAGGCAGATAGAGAGGAGAGTGGGTGCGCCAGGGCTTCCAGCCACTGCAAACAAACTCCAGACACGTGCACCCCCTTGCACATCTGGCTAATGTGGGTCCTGGGGAATCGAACCTTGAACTGGGGTCCTTAGGCTTGACAGGCAAGCGCTTAACTGCTAAGCCATCTCTCCAGCCCATCTATTTTTATTTTTTGCTGGGGACCAAATGTTTGAACACATGAGCCCATGGGGGATACTTCACATGTATTTTATAACATAGGCCTAGAATATACCCAGAACATATCTAAGAAAGTTTACCCCTGGAGAAGATGACTAGGCGGCTGTGGCTGGGGAGAGAGTGTGTCTCCCACTGCATTGGAATTGTAACCTATAAAAAACCCAGTAAAGCTGGGTGTGGTGGTGCACCCCTTTTATCCAACACTTGGGAGGCAGAGATAGGAGGATCTCTGTGAGCTCGAGGCCAGCTTCAGACAACATAGTGAATTCCAGGTGAGCCTGGGCTAGAGCAAAACCTCTCCCCAAAACAAAAAACCCAGTAAAGATTAAAACCAAAAAATTATATTCAAGCAGAGTGGTTTTAAAATTTTATATTTTTACAATTTCCTCCAGTAGGTGGCACTCCAGAAACACCATGTCTTTTGTCTACTTGAGTGGGTTTTGGAGAGATGGGGGGAGGTACTGGGGTTCTAACCAAGTGCTTTATGCTTTCTTTACAAGTGCTCTACCACTGACCCATGCTCTTCAACTCTGACTTTTATTTGATTTTTAGCAAAACAAATTTGCTCTGATGGCTCTTTCCACCTTTGTGAACCTTGAGTCTAGATTTATGAATGACAATCTCTCTGCTAGGAGGTCCCAAAAGTATTGCTTTAGTTCAGAGAAGTAGATAGCAGGGAGAACACCTGGAATGAGAAAAAATATTCCAATTGGTCAGAAAGCCAAATGAGGTTTTCCAACTTGTCCCCTTGATTGAAACCTCTGATGAGTTGATTAAATGCTACCTACTGGCTGATTGTCAGGCTGACTGAAAGATTAATATAGGTCAAAATTTCTTTTTAAAAATTTTTTTTGGTCAATATTTCTTAAGAGTTTTTTTCCCCTAGAGGGGGCACCAGGACACACTTTTGCTCGTCATAGTAATGCCATCTGGTAGATAGAGGCCAAGATGCTGCTATATTTCCTTCAATGCGCAGGACAACCTTTCATTGCAAAGAACTGACTGGCACAAATGCTAAAAGTGTAGATGCTGAGCAGCCCCAAAGAGGTGAAGATTAACATCCAGCATCTCCACAGCCTGAGGCCCGACTCTAAGGATTTACAGATATACACACGGTATCCGTATTTTCTGAGGCCAAGGCAATCAGTCCTGGTCCCAGTGTTTTTCGAAAAGAGACTCTACAGTTAGGAGAGGAGGGGAGGGAAAGGGAAGGGAGAGAAGAATAGAGGAGAAAAAAGAGAGAGAGAGAGAGGCCTTATTGGGGGAACAGACTTGGCAGAAGTTAGGGGAGGTTAGGTCACTCAGAGGTGCTGGGAGAGAACCCACCTACCCTGAGTCTGAGCTCACTTCTTTCTCAGCTGGTTTCCTTGGAGGTGGCTGTACTGATTATCTTCCCGATCCTTCAGGGGCTGAAAAGAACAATGACATAGTGATCAGCTGATTTTTCTATCCTCTCTTAATTAATTTGAAGCATGCTTATTGAATCCCGCATTTTCCCTCCTTGGGTTTTCAAGGTAGGGTCTCACTAGCTCAGGCTGACCTGGAATTCACTATGTATTCTCAGGGTGGCCTTGAACAGTGCTCCTTCTACCTCTGCCTCCCGAGTGCTGGGATTCAAGGCATGCACCACCATGCCCGGCTTATTGGATACTTTTTATTAACAAGACTTTGGAGTAGGTACTTCATGGCTCTAGGGGCTCAAAGAAGATGAGGAGAAGAAAACTCAGTGTAGTTTCTTTGTGTGTATCTCTCAGCATTTCCTCAATGTTTCCCCATTTGATTCTCACTTCAGTTTCTCTCAGCCCTTCTTATTATTTCTCCTCCTGTCCCCAAAGCAGCAGTCCACCTGTCATGTGGCCTGCTGTAAGTAGTTCCTTATCTGGATAAGACCTTCCAAGTAATTTGCCTCCAATACCAAAGGTTCACTCTGACCAATTGTAGCACCATCTCTTTCATTCCTCATCTTTTACCTGGTAGAGCTGGTCATTGGGCAACAGAGTCTGCTTGTCTGAAGCTGCACAGAAAATAGACAAAATAGACATTTGCAGATAAATTGGGTTAATCACAAAGTATAAGAATCTTCTATGCACAAGAACAAGGATCACTCTCATAAGCATATTATTGAGCGAAAGAAATCCCACACAAGAATATATACTCCATGAGTCCATTTGCATAAACAGTAAAATCAAGCAAAATTAATGTGTGGGCAGAAGTCAAGACAGAATGCAAGAGCCAGAGGATGGGGAGGAGTGCTTTGAAACATTGTCTTCTAGACATGAAGTGGCAGTTGCATTTATAACCTCATGGGCAGCTTTGTTACCTGTACAATATTATGCCCATCATCATGTCATTATGAATAATGGACAGGACAGGAAAAAGAACCATCAAAATAGAAGAGGGATGAGTTAGGAAGAAGGGGTTCAGTGGAAGAGTAGGGGAGGGGATTGTGTTCAAGATATATTATGTACATGTATAAAAATTGTCAACAAAAGGTTTTCAGTAGTTAAGATAGTGCTCAGGCATTTGAATTCATGACAATTCTTTGGCCTCAGCTTACTTAGTGCTGGGGTGGCAGGCATAAACCATTCCCCTAGCTTCAATAAATATATATATATTTTTTTTGGTTTTTCAAGGTAGGGTCTTACTGTAGTTCAGGCTGACCTGGAATTCACTATGTAGTCTCAAATTCTTGGCGATCCTCCTACCTCTGTCTCTCGAGTGCTGGGATTAAAGCGTGCCCCACCATATGGCTTCAATAAATACTTCAAAACAAAGAGAACACGCAAGACCATCATAATAGGAGGAAAAGATGATATCAAATAAAAGAGAGGGCTGGAGAGATGGCTTAGTAGTTAAGGCACTTGCCTGTAAAGCCAAAGGACCCAGGTCCAATTCCCCAGGACCTATGTAAGCCAGATGCACAAGGTGGTGCATGCATCTGGAGTTCTGTTTGCAGCAGCTGAGGGCCCTGGTGCTCCCATTCTCTCTCTCTAATAAATAAATAAATAAATAAATAAATAAATAAATAAATAAATAAATAAAAGAGAGAGCCAGGTTTGGTGGCACACACCTTTAATCCCAGCACTTGGGAGGCAGAGATTGGGGGATCGCTGAGAGTTCGAGTCCACCCTGAGACTACATAGTGAATTCCAGGTCAGTCTGAGCTACAGTGAGACCTCAAAAAAAACAAAATAAATAAATAATAAAAAAAGAGGAACTATTTGAGAGAGGGTGGAGATATGATGGACAGTGGATTTGTGAAAGGGAAAGTGGGGGACGGGAGGGAATTATCATGGTTTATTTTGGAAGTTGTCAATAAAAAAGTTGAAAGAAAAAACAAGAGGGCAAATCAGAGGGAGCTGGATCTTGAGATAGATGAACAGGCTTGGACAACAGCAAATGTCTTCTTTCCTGTCCTACAAAGACAGTGTCACCCAACTATGCACATCTGTAGCATGCACCAAGTCTGTCTCTTCTGTTGGGTCTATTTTGATAGGAAGGGACCAACGATTTCATGTGGTTCTGTCTCTCAGCTGAGAACATTCTTTTTTTTGTTTGGTTTTTCGAGGCAGGGTTTCACTATGTAGTCTCAGGGTGGCCTCGAACTCACAGTGTCCCTACTATCTCTGCCTTCCAAGTGCTGGGATTAAAGGCGTGCACCACCTTCCCGGCTCAGAACATTCTTTTCTTTCTTTCTAGTACTTAGGAACGAGTCTGGGGCCTCACACATGTAGATAAGTGCTCTTTTTAATTTATTTTTATTTTTGTTCATTTGAAGCACAGTGTCACTCTAGCCCATGCTGACCTGGATGGAACTCACTGTACAGCCCAGGTTGGCCTCAGACTCACTGTAGTCCTCCTACCTGAGCCTCCCAAGTGCTGAGATTAAAGGCATGCACCACCATGCCAACCATAACATTTTTAACAATTTTATTTATTTATTAGAGAGGAAGGATGGGCACATCAGGGTCTCTAGCCATTGCAAAGGAACTCAAGACACATGTACCACCATGTGCATCTGGCTTACGTGGGTTCTGGGAAGTCGAACCTGGGTCCTTAAGCTTTGAAGGCAAACACCTTAACCACTGAGTCATCTCTCCAGCCCACAACCTCTTTTGAATATTATTTTGAGACCAGTTATCACTAACTTGCTCAGCAGGCCTTGAACACCTAGTCCTCCTGCTTGAGCCTCCTGAGTGGCTGGAAATACAGGCATGTACCACCATGCCTAACTTCGTTACCTCTTGACTGATGAACTCCATCCTGTCCAGCAATGAAGTAGACCCCAACAGCAAGGAAGAAAATGCTGATGATTTCAGCGAAGATAAAGCCAGATATGGTGGCTGCATTTAGTTCAATGCAGTTCTCGCATGCTGTGGGGAGCAAGGCACAGTGAGGGATAAGCCTCCTTCAGGGTGTGGAGGCTCTTCTTTTCCTGTGGACCAGCATTAATACCTCTGACCAGGGCAGCAGGCTCCTCTCTCTCTGGCTGGTATGGCAAGGAGGACCCTTTCTTTCCCTGACAACTGGTACTTCTACTGAGAAGTCAGAGAGGCCTGCTTACTTGTATGTAACCAGGAAATATGTGGGATAGAAGGAACATTGACTGGGTACTATTTCGACTCTCAACTATCCTGCTCTCCTCTCTGCAGCTCAATCCCCCTGTGTCCCCTCTTCCCAGCTCAGTTTACTTATGGTGTTGAACTGCTCCAATCCATGAGGCCCACGCAAAGGCTATCCAGGTTTTATAGGACTATGCTTTTTCAAGAAGCTGGGGTAATTTAAAGAAGGGATAACCTGTGATGCAGAGAATTCCATCTCATCCCAGACAGTATGTGCTCCCTAGAATATTAGTACCGCCGAACTTCACAGTAAACATCCTGAAGGGGATACGTACTTCTATAATATACTTGCAGTGATTTTGACGTGTTCTTTGATCCCTGACACCAGTATGTGCCTCGAGGGTCCTTGGTGCTGCTTCCCAGGTTCCATGTATTTTTATTTGTATTTAAGGAACTTACTATGCTTCCATCTTTAAACCACTGGATATTTTTGTCTTTCAGGTCACAAGTCAGAAGTACTGAACCATCTTCTCGGTTGTCATCTACTTTTACCAGATGGCTTCCTAAGAAAGGGAAAAGCCTGGTTCTGTTAAGAATCTTCTCTCAGCATGAAAGAAGAAGGGGGGCTACTTGGGAAGAGGAAGGGAATCGCTGGGAATGAGTCAAGGACTTTTCAGATGGTACTGAATGAATATAATCAAATTATATTGTGCACATGCATGAAATGTCATAATGAAACCTGTTGTTATGTGCAATTAATATATACTAATAAAAAACTTCTAAAAATTACCTTGTCTTTGAAATTTTCTCTGCCTTAATGTACCAGGAGAAGAACATTGCAATAATAGTTTTCAGACTTCAGTGTCGACACAAATCACATGGGGATGATGTTAGAGTTTCAAGGTCCTCTCCATTAGTTTTGGGGATATGAGATTCTGTGTTACTTATATGCTCCTAGGTGATACTGATAGGGTATAGTTTTATTTTGAGACAGCCACTAGGGTCTTGTTTCTACAGCATTAACCCTACAACTAACTGTTTAGCTCTAGGAAAGCTGCCCAGAATGGGTCCGCACAGTGATTTGGTTGACAATGGAGATATGGGCTATCTACCTCCCATCACTTAACCCTTTACAAATTGTTCCCTTTCTGAACTGACAGCTCCTGTTGTAGGAAAGCGTAAATCTATGGACTTCCTCAGTTTGATAATAGAGAGAAACCATTTCTCCTACCTTGTTTGGTCTGGGCCATAGTACCTAGAGAGACAGAAGAGAGGTCAAGGATCAGTTGGGCATGGACTTGTTCTGATGCCCTGAGGTATTCACATAGTCACTTGAGGCCAAGATCAAGAAAGATCCTACCCAGGATCGTGACAGTATGTGTAACCCGAGTGTAGTCTAAATGAGCATACTGAATTAAAGATGATGGTAATGAATGTGTCTTGGCTTCCTGGGTTGGAGTTTATAGTTGTCCTGCTCTCCTTTCTGTAACTCACTTTGGGATTTCATGAGTGATGAACGTGCCTTATTATTCATGGTAGACCCATGGACCATACCTGAGTTTAGATTATTTGGGATGGGATTGGTCCTGATACCCCATATGATTATTGGACTGTGACTTTGAAGCTACTGATATCAACTCCAAGACAGTCTAGTATTTTTATTTTGAGGCAGAATCTCACCCTAGCCCAGGTTGACCTACAACTCACTCTGTAGCCCAGGCTAGCTTTGAGCTCACAGTGTTCCTCCTGCTCCAGCCTCCTAAGTGCGGGGGTTATAGGTGTGAGCAAGGGCTAGTACTAATATGAATGTATATGGAAGAGAATAGGAACTATTGATTCTTCCCAAGCAAAAAAGCTTAATAGAAGAAATAACAGTAGGTGAAATCTTGAAGAACAAGCAAAAACTCAATGCACACACAGAGAGAGAGGTAGTTTTTGGATAAACACGGTTGGTTTTTTTTTAATTCTTTTTTTATTTGAGAGCAACAGACAGAGAGAGAAAGAGGCAGATACAGAGAAAGAAATGGGCGTGTCAGGGCCTCCAGCCACTGCAAGTGAACTCCAGACACGTGTGCCTCCTTGTGCATCTGGCTAATGTGGGTCCTGGGGAATCAAGCCTCGAACCGGGGTCCTTAGGCTTTACAGGTGAGCACTTAACCACTAAGCCATCTCTCTGGCCCTTTTTTTATTTCACTCTAGTATAGGCTAACCTGGAATTCACTCTGTATTCTCAGGGCCTTGAACTCACGGTGACCTCCTTCCTCTGCCTCTGGAGTGCTGGGATTAAAGGCATGCGCCACCATGCCTGGCTTTAGACACAGGTTTAAAAAAGAACAGGAGAATTAGAGAGTTGGCTCAGCTGCTAGGGGCACTTGCTTGCAAAGCCCGAGGCCTGGGTTCTCCAGTACCCACTTAAAGCCAGACCTACATGATTGTGCAAGTGTCTGGAGTTCGTCTGCAGTAACAGAAGGCTCTGGTGCACCCATGCTAAATCTCTCTCTGTCTCTTTCTTCCTGTCTCAAGTAAATACTAAAAATATTTCTTGGGATGGAGAGGTGGCTTAGTGGTTAAACACTTGCCTGTGAAGCCTAAGGACCCTGGTTTGAGGCTCAATTTCCCAGTACCCACGTAAGCCAGATGCATAAGGTGGTGCATGCAGCTGGAGTTAGTTTGCAGTGGCTGGAGGCCCTGGTATATCCATTCTCTCTCTCTCTCTGCCTCTTTCTCTGTCTGTTGCTCTCAAATAAATAAAATTTAAAAAAATTCTTAAGCCGGGCATGGTGGTGCATGCCTTTAATCCCAGCACTCAGGAGGCAGAGGTAGGAGGATCACTGTGAGTTTGAGGCCACCTTGAGACTGCATAGTGAATTCCAGGTCAGCCTGAGCTAGAGTGAGACCCTACCTCAAAAAACTTAAAAATAAAATACTTTAAAATGGACAAGAGGCAGAGGTAGGAGGATCATTGTGAGTTCGAGGCCACCCTGAGACTACATAGTAAATTCCAGGTCAGCCTGGGCTATAATGAGACCCTACCTCAAAAAACAAAGTAAAGCAAAACAACAATAAAAGGTCAGGAGAAGTAGTGTGCCTAGAGGTAGAGTTTGTGATACAGGAGCTATTTATGGGTATAATTGAAATTGTTGGAAGAGTTACTGCTCTAGAACTTCACCCAGAGGTAAACTGTAGTGCCCAGAACATGGGAGGAGTCTTACATGTTTTGGATGAATGGACACAGGCATGAAAGGCAGAAATGGCCACAGCAGAGCAGCTGTCTTACTAGCTCTCATCCTCAACCACTTGGTTATCATAGAGAACCAAGAGACTTTTCATTCCAACCCAGATGCCACAGGAGACGGAACTGATTGCTGACATCGTTGAATCTTGCATATCCCAGTTCTGCCTCCCCTTGAGAGCGTATAGAGCCAAATATGTGGATTGCCTGGTGAGAGAACTGAGTCTAAAGGACAGAGGTGTAGTTAAGAGATACACAACCCCCTGGTGGCTGGATCCAGAGCCCAGGTTTTCACTGTTCAACCTCATACTCTCTCCACTCCATCCAGGGGCATTACTCTGGCTTTTAGCACTATCCTCCACTTGTGCTGTCTATAGCTGGCTCCTTCTTTCCTCTTAGAAAGAGTTGGAAACTGTCTTCCTACTCTGTCATTTCCCCAACTCTGCCTTCATCTAAGTTGGTTCCAGCAAGTGACAGTGGCTCCCACTTCATTTGTTTTTTTTAGAGCACAGGTGCTCTTTCTCCATTGGCTTCCTTTCTATTTACAGGTCTACTGCCAAAGCCACCTGGCCTGAGTCTTCCTCCCTTGACTCTGCTCTCAGCTCCACGCTGGAATCAACATCGACTCCAGGTCTTTGCTCTACGTACTGTTGCAGATTTTCTTACTGTCAGCGTCCTGTCTGGGACCGTGAAAAATTAGCCAGCTGGACGATTAGGAGGGGGTAAAGGAAAGCAAAGTTAGTGAGAATCAGTGGGAAAGCCCAGTGTTACGGCAAGCATGATCAGGATTTTGGCCACTATACAACAAAAGACATGAGGGGAAAGGAAAAGGCAGCCTGAGCAGCGAAAATCTGCAAGTACCTGCATTGAGGGAGGGACTTCTGGGGGCATGAATACATTATCTTACTAAGGGATAATTATTCCTCTCATCTCCTTAGCATGTCTTCAGATAAATCAGTTTTTCTTGCGGGGTGATTGACAGGCTCAATTAGATCCTTTCTTTCTCCCTCCCTCTCTTTCCTCCTCCTTCTCTCTTTGTTTTGCCATGGTCTCATGTAGCCTAGGCTGACTTCAAACTTGCTATGTGGTGAGGATGAACTTTTTTTTTCAAGGTAGGGTCTCAACTCTAGCCCAGGCTGACCTGGAATTCACTACATAGCCTCAGGGTGGCCTCGAACTCACAGCGATCCTCTTACCTCTGATTCCTGAGTGCTGGGATTAAAAGCGTGTGCCTCCACGGTGAACTTTTGATTCCCCTGCTTCTGCCTCCTCAGTGCTAGGATTACATGCACCACCATGCTCAGGTTTTGTTTTTTTTTTTTTTTTTTTTTGAGGCAGAGTCTCACTCTAGCTCAGGCTGACCTGGAATTCACTATGTAGTCTCAGGGTGGCCTTGAACTCACGGCGATCCTCTTACCTCTGCCTCCCAAGTGCTGGGATTAAAGAAAGGCGTGTGCCACCACACTCGGCCATGCTCAGTTTTTTAAAAATACTTTTTATTTATTTAGTTGAGAGCAACAGAAAGAGAAAGAGTGGGGGAGAGAGAGAGAGAGAGAGAGAGAGAGAGAGAGAGAGAGAGAGAGGGAGAGAGGGAGAGAGAGAGACAGAGAGGGAGCGCGCCAGGGCCTCCAGTCACTGCAATCGAACGCCAGATGCGTGCGCCCCCTTGTGGCCTTGATCCAGGGTCCTTAGGCTTCACAGGCAAGCGCTTAACTACTAAGCCATCTTTCCAGCCCACCACGCTCAGTTTTTAATTATTATTAATTTATTTATGTGTGTGTGTAAGTTGTGCCTGTGTAGAGGTCAAACAAAAACCTGTTTGTTTCTTTATGGGGCAGTGTCTTCCTAGGCCAGGTAGACTTGGAACTCACTCAGTAGTCCCAGGCTGGCCTCAAACTCACAGCAATTCTCCTGCCTCTGCTCCCAAGTGCTAGCATTAAAGGCATGCATCACCACACCAGACAGTCTGGGGTTTTGTCCTCTCCTTCCACCTGCTTTTTGAGACCAAGTCCCTCTGGTTGTTTTGCAGCTTCTGGATTCTGCTGGTTCTGCCTCCCATTGCAGTGGGTGCATTGGTATCCGAGATACACGTACCAATTTGTGTCTGGCTTTATGTGACTGCTTGGTAATTGAACTGGGGCCCAGAAGACTTGAAAGCAAGAACTTTTAACTGCTGAGCCATCTCCCTGGCCTCCCAGTGCTCCATTTTTTAGTTAAATTAATTCTCAAGGAAAAGGACCATAGTATATCTTTATAATCGTTTTTTTTTTCTTTTTCAGGGGAGAATGTGAATACAGCACCCCACTACCACAAATTATGCAGCCGTTTCCCGCATTTGGGGAAATCTCAGGGGTCAGCACATCTGGAGTGCAATGGATAAGCCTTGCCCTGGGAGAGCCACCTTCGTGATGATGATATCTTATCTGCCCAGTAAGTATGTTTATAATCTTTAAAAAATATATTATTTATTTATTTATTTGAGAGAGAGAGAGAGAGAGAAGGTGGCAGACAGAAGGACAGTGAACATGGGCATGCCAGGGCCTCCCGCCACCGCGAAAGAATTCCACACATCTGTGCCACTTTGTGCATCTGGTTCTGTGTGGGTATTGGGGAATTGAATCTGGGCCGTCAAGCTTTCAGGCTTTACATACAAGCAAGCACCTTCAACCGCTGAGCTATCTATCTGTCCCTTAATAATCTTATGTTTGGTTAATTTAATTTAGAAAGTCTTGTCTTCACCAGGGGCCAGAGGTAACACCCAGCTGCTATTCTTTTGACCAGGAGGAACTTTCCCTAACGGGCCTCAACAAAGCCCTTTTGCCTCCACCATGCTCCCTGCCACATGGACCCTGAACCCTTAAGGAGAGGTAAAACTGGTCATGAGGGAGGGGTCCATCTTCATGGCTTCTGAGCCTGCAAACACCTAGTTAGCTTCCTAACACCACCTTCTTCTTTAGCAAAAATATACTCATTTCTCTTGCCCTCAAAATTTTTTCTTCTTGGGGCTGGAGAGATGGCTTTGAGATTAAGGCACTTGCCTGCAAAGCCAAAGGATCCAGGCTCAGTTCCCCAGGACTCACGTAAGCCAGATGCACAAGGTGGCACATGAGCCTGGAGTTTGTTTGCTAGAGCCCCTGTTGTGCCCATTTTCTCTCTTTCTCTATCTGCCTTTCTCTTTCTTTTTCAAATAAATAAAATGGAATAAATTGTCTTCTCGCATTCAGCTTCCCTTTTACCATCGCTTCTGCCTCTCACCCACATTTCTCCCACGTAGAGTCAATTTTTGCTGCTCTTACACCTGCCTTTCACCTTAACTCATCCATTTTCCTTCCTCTCACACTGCTACACTGAAAACCGTCCTATCTTAGCCACGGTCTTCATTTTGCCAAAGCTTGCAAACTAAAAATGTAAATATAATCTTATGTTAGTGAATTATCTTTAACATTTCATACCTCCACTTTTTTTTCTTTTCAGTCAGACCTCATGTAGTCCAGACTGACCTCAAACTACACAGTTCAGGCTGGCTTTGAATTCCTGATCTTCCTGCCTTTACACCTAGTGCTGGAATTACGGCACTCTACCATGCCCAGCTAACACTTCATAGTCTTGGTGATCCTCTCTTTTTAGAAAGTATTCCTTTGGTTCCTATAGTATTGTAATTATCTGTTCATTCTCTTGGATCATTCTTTTTTTAAATCTTTCTTGAGATTCTCCCCCCTCCCTTGGAACTGCTCTTTGAAAGGTGGTATCTCACAGCCCTGTCCTCAGCCTCTTGCTCCTGACGCATCAAATAGCACTTTGTGATTTCAAGAATTTTCATGACTTTAATCTTCCCCAATTGTCTAGATGGCAACCTTGCTCATCTACTTCCCGTTGACTATGTCAAACTGGGCCTTTTACTCAGTGTAAACATGTAAACATGTAAGCATGGAAACTTGGTTCTCCAATGAATCCCTGAGATCTTCAGATCAGACACTTTCTTTTTTTAAATTATTATTTTTTTAAAATTTTTATCAGCATTTTCCATGATTATAAAAAATATCCCATGGTAATTCCCTCCCTCCCCCCCCACACTTTCCCCTTTGAAATTCCATTCTCCATCATATTTCCTCCCCATCACAATCATTGTACTTACATATATACAATATCAACCTATTAAGTACCCTCCTCCCTTCCTTCTCTTCTCTTTATGTCTCCTTTTTAACTTACTGGCCTCCAGAGCAGACGCTTTCTAGTCTCGTCTTTACCCTCTGGAGTACATGTTTGGGTCTTACTCACACTTATCAACCAGGTAACCAATTGTGTGAGCAAGTGTTCCATAGGTCTACTACTAACACCAGCTCTGCATTAAGGACTTGTACCCTTTCCTCCCAATGCCTTGTCTGGATCCTTTCCAGCTGCAGTCAAGCTCAAGGTGGCAGCCCCACAACCCTCTCTCTAGCCAGCGAAGTCCTTTCCTTTGTCCCTTGGGGACACACGACTTTTTTCCAGCAGAGAACAATGAGAAGCTCCATTTTTGCTTTTTTTCCAGTTCTAGCGTGACAGATAAGGTTGGCTCAAGGTTAGGCTTCCAACATTTCTGTCTCTTCCCCAGGCCGTGAGACCTTACCTCTTACCTTGAAGAAGGAAGATCACCAGGATGAAGCAAACCAGGCCCTTCCCCTGCTCCATGTCAGTCTCTGTCCTTTGCACCAAGTGTGGAGCAGTCTTTAGCAGCCAGGGTGCCAATGCCCTAGCTAGCCTGGCTCCACCCAGGATCCTTTGTGCTCAGGCCCCAGCACAGAGGCAAAACCCCAGTTACTCCACCCTCTGCTTCAAGTGAGGGCAGCAGGGGCCCCAGCAGGACCACTGGTTCTCATATCTCTTGCTTTTTTCCTGCAAGGCTTGCAGGGTGGGGTGGTGGGGGGGGGGGGAGGGGGACAGAGAGTACTGGATTCCCACTCAGAGATCCACTTAGCTTGAGAACCTCTTTGAAGGCTGGTTTGGGGGACCACTCTGAGCCACTTTTTTTTTTTTTTTTTCATGAGACTGACAAAATGTCCTGCCTATATTTGTTGCTAGTATTGTGGATGTTTGTTACATGGTGCTGGAGGTCATAAATTTAGAGAGGCCTCTCAGGTGTGTGGCACGGGATCGCTGATGGAGTAGAGATTTTGCTGCTATTCTTTTGAGATCATTAAAGCGGTGCCCACCTGGAAGAGAATAGGTAGCCCAATTCTAGCAGGCAAAAAAAAAAAAGAAAAAAAAAGTCCATTGTCTCCTGAGGAAGTTCGATTCTACCAATGAGTTGATAATATTGTTATTCATAAGAACCTCATGTTCGTTGTGAAAGGCGCCAACCACATAAACACTCTCCACTCTAAATCCCTATAATGATACTAGGGAATCAAGCACTGAAACATTTCTGGCTCCATGGGTATTGAGTACTGGAACCAGGATTTAAATATCTGACTGGGGTGAAGCCCAACTTTCCGCTGGCTAGACGTAGACACCAGGCTTCCCTGAGAAGGGTTGCTATCAGATGCACCATAAATAGAAGGAAACTAGGTAATATGGCTCATAGTTTCTTTTAAGGGGCTTTGAGAGGCTGCAAGTTTTATTATTTATTTATTTATTTATTTATTTCACAGAGAAAGGGGGGGGAGAGAGAGAGAGAGAGAGAGAGAGAGAGAGAGAGAGAGAGAGAGAGAGAGAATGGGCACGTCAGAGTCTCCAGCCACTGCAGACGAACTCCAGACGCGTGCGGCCCCCAGCCTGGCAAGTTTTTGATAGCAAATGAATGTAGTTTTCAATAGGAAGCCCATAGTTCTCATTTTCCATCAGCGGCTCAAGAAAGACCATTCTAAAACTCCTTTCAACCTCCTCGGAATCCGAGCAACCTTTCCCAAACTCTCCTCTCTGCCTTGGGCCTCAGTCCCAAGGTCCCTGCTCTAGAAAGAGCAATTTGCACTTGCTTGCTTCCTGCTCTACCCCTAGGTCTACCTTTGCTGGGACAGTCTCCCATAATCAAAGGCAAAGAGGAGACAGGCAGAACTCTTCTAGTTCCTCCCCCAATGCTTTCCTTTTTCTGAATACTTATGAGTCAGTTGGCGGAGGGCAGTGCTTGCCCTGGCTTAGCGTTCTGTGACCTGGTTCTGTTTGCTGGCTGAATTTTACTGGAAGATGGAACATAGCAAGATTCTGGCTGGTTTGATGCTGTTTGCCTTTCTTCCCCAAGGTAAGTGAGGATTCTCAGGGTGGGTGGAGGAAGGTGCCTGAGACATCACCACTGGGACAGGTCCCCTGGAAGGTGCGTGTCAATGTTAGCTTGAATTCATTCAGCACCCCAGGGATCAGGACGGTGGGCGGGGGTGTGGGACGCAACACTTGGCTTTGACTTTCTTTAGCTGTGGCTCATGTTGGTCTTGAATGTGTCTCCAAAGGCTTTGGACCAGAGATCTGTGGGAAATGGTTCGTATTGCATGTGTCTGAGCCTAGGGCTAGTAATACACACATCGTTCTTTCTAAGGCAGATGGTTGGGATGAGGACTCTTGATTGTTGGCCATCATTAAGTGACTACCTGGAGCCATATATAAGAATCCTGGAGACCCCTTTAAGGACAGGGTAGTGTTAGGCTGATCAGGAAGAAGAGCAGATGGAGGGGTATATTGTACAGTCAGTAGAATATCAACTAATCCCACTTTGTGTGGCTTTAAAATTAGTTTTAAAAAACTTATTTATTTGAGAGAGAGGGGGCAGAGAGAGAGAGAGAGAGAGAGAGAGAGAGAGAATGGGTAGGCCAGGGCCTTCAGCCACTGCAAACAAACTTCATGTGCATACAACACCTTGTGCATCTGGCTTACATGGGCCTGGGGAATTGAACCTGGGTCCTTTGGCTTTGCAGGTAAGCACCTTAACCGCTAAGCCATCTCTCCAGCCTAGCTTTAAAATTAAAACTCATGTTGGGGCTGTAAATCGATAGTAGATCTCTAACAGTGCCAAATACCAAACCAAACAAAACCATACCCCCAAAAGCCTGGGTCCCAGCAAGTTCTCAGTCCCAGGAAAACTGGACTAAATGACCACTCTAATAGCTGCTCTGGACGTCCAGGATTTTCATGGAGTAACTCCAGAGAAGATGTCACTGTAGAAGAGGGAGCGCTGTGTGTACGCGTGTCTTCCCGAGTGCACGCAGAAGCATCGGTTTCGTTTTCTAGAGGATGCTCCTGAGCCCATTTGGTGGCTGGGGTGAAGCTCAGGGAGAATAGAGACCCAACTTGCCTGCACTGGCAGACATGCCCCTGCTCCTGCGGGCTGTGGAGAAGCTCTCAGGTGGCGGAGCAATTCAGGGGTTCAGAACGTCCCCATGCTTGTCTCTTCTGGTACTTACACTTCCCACAGGAGCTGCCTGGTGTGAGCCTTCAGGAACAGACTTGATTCATTGTTTTATAACTGTCTTCCCTTAAGCAAGTATGGAACAACTAAAACAGCCTCCCCCTGCCCAATTATTTTTTCAAGGTAGGGTCTCATTATGGCTCAGCCTGACCTGGAATTCACTATGTAATCTCAGGGTGGCCTCAAACTCCCAGTGATCCTCCTACCTCCGCCTCCTGAGTGCTGGGATTAAATGCATGCACCACCACGCTTGGCTTTTTTTTCTTTTTCTGAGATGAGGTCTCAGTTTATAGTGATAGTCCATGCTGGCCTGGAATTCACTATGTAGCCCAGGTTGGCCTCCAGCTCATAACAGTCCTCATGCCTCCATCTCTCAAGTGCTGGGGTTATAAGCGTGAGCCACCAGGCCAGGCTAAATATTTCTTTAGGCATGTGTATGTATGTGGGGGTGTGTGTGTGTACATGTGTGTATGTGTGTAAACACACACATGTGTGCATGTATAAGTGGAGGCCAGAGGGTAATATCAGATATTCTCTTCAGTCATTCTCCACCTTTTTTTTCTAAATATTTTTAGTTATTTTTCAAGCAGAGAGAGATAGAGAAACAGAGAGAATGGGCTTCCAGCCACTGCCAACCAATTCCAGATGCATGTGCCATTCTGTCCATCTATGTGGCTCTATGTGGGTCCTGGGGAATTGAACTCCTGTCCTTAGGCTTTGCAGGCAAGTGCCTTAACCACTAAGCAATCTCTCCAGCCCTTTTTTTTTTTTTTTTTTTTTTTTTTTTTTTTTTTGGCAGTAGGGTCTTACTCTAGCCCAGGCTGACCTGGAGTTCACTATGTAGTCTCATGCTGGCCTCGAACTCATGGCAATCCTCCTACCTTTACATTTACTTAACAGAGAATGAGGGAGAGAGAGAGAAAGAGAGAATGGGCACACCAGGGCTGTCAGCCACTGCAAACAAACTCACAGGGATCCTCTTACCTCTCAAGTGCTAGGATTAAAGGTGTGCTCCACCACACTTGGCTGAAAAATCTTTTATATTAGATTTGCCTTAGAAGATGTGGGCCTTGGGCTGGTAGTGCATATAGCTCCTCCCTACCCCAGCCTTGAGTGGTCCTGGGGTAGGGAGCCCCTGATTACCTTGGCAGATGCTGGAGCAGGGACTACAGGGAAGGAAGTGGATCAGGGGGTGATATGAGAGTGTTGTAGGCAGCTGGGAAGTAGAATTAGAAGCCCGAGAGTGTAAAATTGCACACCCTCCAGCATAGGAACATCTACCTGCCTTTCTGTATCTCTTGGGGGCCTCCACAATCTATGTTCCCCTACTTTGTTTAGTTTTTAAATATTTATTTATGAGAAAGAGAGAGAGAGAGAGACACAGAGAGAGAGAGAGGGAGAAAGAATGGGCACACCAGGGCCTCCAGCCACTGCAAATGAACTTCAGATGTGTGCACCACCTTGTGCATCTGGCTTATGTGGGTCCTGGGGAATCAAACCTGGGTCCCTTGGCTTTGCAGGCAAGTGCCTTAACTGCTGAGCCATCTCTCCAGGCCCTGTTACTCTACATTTTTTTTTTTTTGTTTGTTTTTTGAGGTAGGGTCTCATTCTGGTCCAGGCTGACCTGGAATTAACTATGTAGTCTCAGGGTGGTCTCGAACTGTCAGCAATCCTTCTATCTCTGCCTCCCGAGTGCTGGGGTTAAAGGTGTGCGCCACCACGCCTGGCCTGTTCCCCTACTTTGAATCAGTGGTCTGAACTTGTTTTCAGGAAGGTTCTTGAATCAAGTCACCTTCAGGATTTCCTCTTTTGCTCTAGGTCCCTCAGGATCTGTCTTCTGCTTGGATTACAGCCTAATGTCCTTCCTGGCCCTGTAGATCCTGGAGAGCTTCCTGAAGTTTCCTTCTCTTGTCACTGTCCCCCTCTTGCTAGAAATCATAAACTGTTCAGGCTACCAAAGTGGTCCTTACATATGAGCCTCAGCCGAATAAGAGGGTCTGGCACAGACCAAAACACTGCCTCTGATTGTGGTATTTATTTATTTATTTTTCCCTTAGTGAGCCCTTTCAAGATACCCGTGGAGGAACTTGAGGACCAAGTGTTTTTAAATTGCAATACCAGTGTTTCGTGGCTAGAGGGAACGGTGGGAAAACACTTAGCAAAAAATACAAGTCTGAACTTGGGAAAACGTGTTCTGGATCCACGAGGAACGTATCTGTGTGAAGGGACAGATGATCTGGCCAATGAAGTATCTACTGTGCAAATATATTATCGAAGTATGTGCTTTCTGGACCACTGGGGTGGAATGAGTGGGCCCTCTGCATGTGGGAACATTCTGGCTAGAGGTGGGCTGTGGTGAATCTATCTGTTTTCTAAACGAACTGGGGCCATTATGATGGCACAAGGAAGATTTGGGGGTTCCAGCAAGGGAGAGAGCTTAATTAAGCAAGGCAGAGCAGGAGAGAGCCTTGTTGTCAGCTTGGAGAGAGGCTAAATAAAGTTGACTTCCACAAAGCTGTGATTACTTCTTGCCTCTCCTTAGGGATTCCTTGGGATACTGGTCAAGGAGGAAGTAGCAAGGCCATCAAGAACTCTCTGGAGTTTGGGTCTTGACATGAGAGATCATAGGTCTTCAAAGCTCACCCCCATTCTCTCTCCTCCTTTCCTCCATAGTGTGCCAAAGCTGTGTGGAGCTGGACTCAACCACCCTGGCTGGCATCATCATCTCTGACATCATTGCCACTCTGCTCCTTGCTTTGGGAGTCTATTGCTTTGCAGGACATGAGACTGGGAGGTCCTCTGGAGGTGAGTGGAAGTTGTATGCATGTGTGAACGAACTCACGCACTGGCTGAAGCCAAAGGAAGGGGGTAGGTTTGTCCTCACCTGGGAGTCTCTCTTGTGATGTCCTAAGGACTCTTGCCACAGGGTGCAAAAAGTACTTGTGTGCCCTTGTTGCTCATTCACATATATGGGGGTGAGGGAGGGTGTGACCAACCATAGATCCCCCAGAGTTTTCGGGTGCCATTGTTTCATCCTTCCCAGCTCCTAATGATGCTCCCTGCTTCTTCCAGCTGATGACACTCAGGCTCTGCTGAGGAATGAACAGCTCTATCAGGTGAGCCTTGAGGGAAGGAGGCCATAATGGGAGGAAGGTGGAGTAGGGATGGAGAGGTCCACACTAGGACTTGAGAGCATGTGTGGAGAGTCCTAGAGGGGAGCTCTTCCCTGGAATGTGAGAGAGGAATAGAGAGTTCCGACCCTGCCTTATTGTTCCTCTTCTTACTGTCACCTCTTAGCCCCTCCGAGATCATGATGATGGTCAGTACAGCCGTCTTGGAGGAAACTGGCCTCACAACAAGTGACCCTGAGCCTAGAAGCAACATTACGGGGGCTGGAGAGATGGCTTAGCGGTTAAGGCGTTTGCCTGAAAGCAGAAGGATCTTGGTTCGACTCTCCATGCCCCACATAAGCCAGATGCACAAGGGGACGCATGCACCTGGAGTTCCTTTGCAGAGGCTGGAGGCCCTGGTGCACCCATTCTCTCTCTCTCTCTCAAATAAATAAATATATATGTAAATAAAAATATATTAGCAAAAATACTTTTTTAATGAGAGAACTGGAAGCATAATTATGAACTGTTCATTCCCTCTGTGCTCACCAAATAAAGATGTGCTCATACAGCTTCAGCAGGTGTCTGCTCTCTAGGAGTCTGTGGGCAGGGGCTGAGCTGTCCTGAGTTGGCTGGCATATTGCCCTCTCTTCCTCTTTCCTGTCTCTGTCGTACATGGGCACTGGGATGGACAGTCTCCTATCCATCCTGGCTCGTTGGGGTTTCTAGCCCACAGGAGCTTCCTCAGGGGCGTGCCTGCCTCACCACATTTCCTCAGCTGCTTGTTGACATTTGTCCCCAAACTTAACAACCCTTTCAGGGTTTGCTTGCCTCACCACAGATGAGGGCTGGCTTTTGTGTTGACAAGCCGAACCACAAAGAAGTTTCCATGACATCATGAGTGGAGGTGGCAGAAACATCAAAGGCCACCGGGACTCAGAAGATGAACGTGTGTGTGAAAAGTCCCACTGCTGTTAAAAGGGTGCCCTTGGTTTTACGAACCCTGTTGAGTAGTTGCCACTAGCTGTGAGGTGGTCTCCAACGAAGCTCATTAGACCCCCTTTCCTGAGTATAGAAGGTACTATTTTATCTTCCTTTATCCACCTGACCTTGTCTTCTGTATGATAACCTGGAATCAGGAAGCCTTCATCAAAGCTGGGTGTTGTGATGCATAGCTGCAATCTTAGCAATTGGGAGACTGAGGCAGGAAGATCACGAATTTGAAGCCAGTCTGGGCTACAATGTGAAGCTATCTGAAAAGCAACAGACAGGTTGGGGAGATGACTGAGCAGGTAAAAGTGCTTGCCATAGCCGGGTGTGGTGGCACATTTCTTTAATCCCAGCACTTGGGAGGCAGAGGTAGAAGGATCATCCACTGTGAGTTTGAGGCCACCCTGAGACACATAGTGAATTCCAGGTCAGCCTGGGCGAGAGTGAGACCCTCCCTCCAAAAACCAAGAAAAGAGAAAGAGAGAGAGAACAACCCTTCATACTCTTCATCAAACACAGCATTCCTGTCCACTTACTTGAAAGGCTGGAGTTGAGGCTGGGAGAGGTTTGGAAGTTTTTCATTTGGTCACTTCTTTAGCCACTGGGTAGTTCTCAGACTTTGGGAGCCTGAGAAATTTATTTAAAACATAGACGTAAATGGATGGATCTGGAAAGGATTATACTAAGTGAGGTAACCCAGGCCCAGAAAGCCAAGCGCCACATGTTCTCTCTCATATGTGGATCCTAGCTACAGATGACTGGGCTTCTGCGTGAGAATGAAAATACTTAGTAGCAGAGGCCAGTAAGTTAAAAAGGAGACATAAAGGGAAGAGAAAGGAAGGGAGGAGGATACTTAATAGGTTGATATTGTATATATGTAAGTACAATGATTGTGATGGAGAGGTAATATGATGGAGAATGGAATTTCAAAGGGGAAAGTGTGGGGGGGGGAGGGAGGGAATTACCATGGGATTTTTTTTATAATCATGGAAAATGCTAATAAAAATTAAAAAAAAAAACATAGACACTAAGTCGGGCATGGTGGTGCACACCTTTAGACCCAGCACTGGGAGGTTGAAGTAGAAGGATTGCTGTGAGTTTAAGGGGAGACTGGGGCTATGCCGTTAGTTCCAGGTCCACCTGGGCCACATTGAGACCCTGCCTTGAAATAAACAGAACACAAATTTTATACATACATACATACATACATATATAGATATATATATATATATGCATACATATATATGTATATTTATATATATATTTTCTTGGGTTGGGGAGATGGCTCAGCAGTTAAAGGTGCTTGCTTGCAAAGCCTACTGACCCTAGTTCAGTTCCTCAGCACCCAGGTAAAACTGGATGTAAAGTGGTACATACATCTGTGATCTTCCTTTCTTCCTTTCCTTCCTTCCTTGAGACAAGTTCCTATCTAGCTAGCCTTGGCAGGCCTAGAACTTGGTAATGTAAACCACGTTGGCTCAATTTATCAACTTCCACTGACCCTCCTGCCTTTTCTTCCCAAGTGTTGGAATTATAGGTGTGTGTCATCATTTTACTTTTTTCTGATTTATTTTTATTTATTTATTTTTTAGAGACAGAGAGAGGGAGAGAGAGAGAGGGATAGAGTGAGAATGGGTGTGCCAGGGCCTCTAGCCACTGTAAACAAACTCCAGACGCATGCACCACCATGTGTGTCTGGCTTACGTGGGACCTGGAGAATTGAACCTGGTTCCTTAGGCTTCACAGGCAAGCACCTTAACCGCTAAGACATCTCTCCAGCCCTCATTTTATTTTTTTGTGCTCACAAAATTCAAATGTTCAAATCCTGACTCTCAACACCATGTTATTAGGACATGAAGGAGATTAGGTCATGGAGACAAAGCCCTCACAAATAGGATTAGTTCTCTTGTGAAAGAGGCTCATGGGCTGGGGAGGAAAAGTGCTTGCATCCACCTCAGGTTGGATCCCCAGAACCCACATAAAGCTGAATGCAGTAGCATGCACCTGCAATCCCAGCTCCCCCACAGTGAGATGGGAGGCGGAGTCCAGAGAATTCCTGGAAACTCAAGGGCCAGTTTAGCCTGGTGCACACAGTAGTGAGTAACATGAGACCTTACCTCAAGCAAGGTGGTTGTCCTCTGACCTCCACAAATACACCATGGCACATGTGTACCCACACTCACACATATGCACACAAAGAAAAAAAAGGAGGGCTGGAGAGATGGGTCAGCAGGAAAGGCTCTTGACTACAAAGGATTAATTCCTCACTATCCATGAAAACCCAGATGCACAAAGTGGCACATGCGCCTGGAATTCATTTGCAGTGGTTAGATGTCCTGGTATTCTCTCTCTTTCTCTTCTCTCTGTGCAAATAAAATATTTTTTTTTAAAAAAAAGAAAGAAAGGATAAAAAAGAAGCTGGGTGTGGTGGCACACACCTTTAATCCCAATACTCGGGAGGCAGAGGTAGGAGGATCACCATGAGTTTGACAGTTTGAGGCCACCCTGAGATTACATAGTGAATTCCAGGTCAGCTTGGGTTAGAGTGAGGCCCTACCTCAGCAAAAGGGGAGAGGGCTGGAGAGATGGCTTAGTGGTTAAGGCACTTGTCTGTGAAGCTTAAGGACCCAGGCTCTATCTGTCTCCAGGTCCCAGGTAAGCCAGACGCACAAAAATGATGCAAGTGCAAGGTTCCACATGCCCATGAGATGGTGCAAGTGTCTAGAGTTAGAGCGCAGTGGCTGAGGCTCTGGCATGCCTATTCTCTCTCTCTCCCTCTTTGTCTCTCTGTCTCTCGCTCTCACTGTCTCTCTAAAAATAAGAAAAAAGAAAAAAAAAAAAAAACGGGGGTGGAGAAGCTCCTGAGAGCTCACTTGTTCCTTCTGCCATGGAAGTGTCAGCTCGTCTCATAGCCTCTTGTTTGGCAAGATCCGAGCGATGGCCTCCAGGCCTGTGTGAGCTCCAGCCAGTCTGCTTCTGATCCTTTCACCGATTCTTGGTCACGTGCTGTGCTCTCTGTTCAGCTGGAGGCTTCAACTCTCCTGTGCTCTCTCCTACACACTCTGGGAGCCTTGGCCTCCATCTCAGTCTGCTTACCTCAGGGAGACGTCTGGGCCACATCTGGAAAATCTTTCTTTTTTCTTTTTATTTTTTTGATTTTTCAAGATAGGGTCTTGCTTTAGCCCAGGCTGGCCTCAAACTCACAGTGATCCTCCTACCTCTGCCTCCTAAGTGCTGGGATTAAAGGTGTGCACCACCACACCTGGCTCTGGAAAGTATTTCTAGGTCTTAAACTGGAACAATCCTAGGTCTACCTTGTTTGTTTCCCACCTCTCCTTCCATCTCTTAGGAGTCTGAATCCACTGTTGTTTAGTATCCAATATCTAACAAATTATTCGTTTTATCCATTTGTCTCATGTTTTAGTTGTTTCCAGCAGGAGGGCAAATTTAGTTCTTACTATTCCATCTTGGCTAATGTCAAAAAAAAAAATCTCTTTAGTGGGTTGGAAATGTTGGCTCAGCAGTTAAGGTGCTTTCCTGCAAAGCCTAAGGACCTGGGTTTGATTTGCTGGAACCACATGTGTTGAGTTTGTTTGCAGTGGCTGGAGGCCCTGGTGTGCCCATTCTCTCTCATAAATAAATAAAACATCTAAAAACTTGATCTCTTGTCTTTTTGCCATTCCTTTATATTCTTCCTTCCCACCACGCATCTGCAATACTAGAGTCCTGCGAGCTGTGCTCCCCATCCTCTGTGTGGACACCGCACCCAGACCCGTGTGCGCTGAAGTTCCCCAAAAAGCCGCATCAGTGCTCAAGATCCTGCCGGCTGGTGGATTGAACCTTTGTTCATTTATTTTTAGAGAAAACAAGAAAGAGAGAGAGAGAGAGAGAGAGAATTGACAAGCCAGGGCCTCAGCCACTGCGATGCAACTCCAGATGCTTGCACTACCTAGTGAGCAGGTGGGTCCTTGCGCCTGCCTCACCTTTGTGCATCTGGCTAACGTGGGATCTGGAGAGTTGAACCTGGGTCCTTAGGCTTCACAGGCAAGCGCCTTAACCACTAAGCCATCTCTCCAGCCCAAATTTTGTGACTGTGAAGAGCTGGAATGTTGTACAACGAGATCCAGAATGATCTTGTGCTATGTTTGGTTCCCTTAACAGCCATTTAGCACCAACCTCTGTATCTGATGTAACATCCTTTTGACTATCAGATAAAACCTTTGAAATGCACTAACTTAGCAGACCATTAGCTTCCGCCAACTCAAGACCTAAGAATGGCATCAGATATCATCTGAAGCCTAGAGCACCGACTTCCTTACTTTGCTGTAATTCGCCCAATATCTCCACCAATGTATTTGGTGAAAGCTTTGATTTATGACTTAAAATTTTCATTTTCTTTTTTTTATTGACAACTTCCATAATTATACACAATAAGCCATGGTAATTCCTTCCCCAACTTTCCCCTTTGCAACTCCACTCTCCATCAAACCCCTTCCCCCCCAAATCAGTCTCTCTTTTAAATATTTTTTTGTTCATTTTTTATTTATTTATTTGAGAGCGACAGACACAGAGAGAAAGACAGATAGAGGGAGAGGGAGAGAATGGGTGCGCCAGGGCTTCCAGCCACTGCAAACAAACTCCAGACACGTGTGCCCCCTTGTGCATCTGGCTAACATGGGACCTGGGGAACCGAGCCTTGAATCGGGGTCCTTAGGCTTCACAGGCAAGCGCTTAACCGCTAAGCCATCTCTCTAGCCCCAGTCTCTCTTTTATTTTGATGTCATCATCTTTTCCTCCATAATGATGGCCTTGTGTAGGTAGGTGTCAGGCACTGAGAAGTCATGGATATCCAGGCCATTTTGTGACTGGAAAAGCACATGTTAGGGAGCCTTATCCTTCCTTTGTCTCTTAAATTCTTCCCACCACCTCTTCCACAATGGACCCTGTGACTTTTTTTTTTTTTTTGAGGCAGGGTCTCACTCTAGCCTAGGGTGAGCTGGAACTCACTCTGTATTCTCAAGCTGGCCTTGAACTCACAGCCATCCTCTTACCTCTGCCTCCTGAGTGCTGGGATTAAGGTGTGTGCTACCACGCCCGGCTTGATTTATGATTTTATGTTCTACAATTATAAAAATGTCATGTAAGGGCTGGAGAGATGGCTTAGCAGTTAAGCGCTTGCCTATGAAGCCTAAGGACCCCGGTTCCAGGCTTGATTCCCCAGGACCCAATTTAGCCAGATGCACAAGGGGGCACATGTGTCTGGAGTTTGTTTGCAGTAGCTGTAAGCCCTGGCGTGCCCATTCTCTCTCTCTCTCTTTCTGCCTCCTTTCTCTATGTCATTCTCAAATAAATAAATAAAAATAAACAAAAAAATGTCATGTAATCACTTCCATAATGAAACATACCATCCATGGCAACTTGGGTAAGTATCCTAGGACCACACTTGCTTGTATGCAGCACAGAATAACCGGTCTCTTATTTGGAGCAAGATCTGAATTGTTTTTTTTTTTTTTTTGAGGCAGGGTCTCAGTCTAGCCCAGGGTGACCTGGAATTCACTATGTAGTCTCAGGGTAGCCTCGAACTCATGGCAATCCTCCTATACCTCTGTCTCCCAAGTGCTGAGATTAAAGACATGGGCCACTGCGCTTGGCTTTTGTTTTATTTTTACTTTATAACATTTTTGGTTTTTCGAGGTAGGGTCTCAGTCTAGCACAGGCAGACTTGGCACTCTCCTACTCAGGGAGAGTTTGTGTTGAGTGCTGGGATTAGAGGCGTGTGTCACCACACCCCGCCAGAGTTCTGTGCTGGTATTTGCTTGTCCTTCCTTACCTCAGCACCCATCTTTATCTTGTGTTACTCTGCCTGTTTCCTAGGTACACCACCAGCCCAGGATTTCATGCCTCCATCTACCTCTCCAGAGACTTTTGGTAGAAGGGAGAGCATACCTTATGGTCACAATCAGTACTGGGTAGATGTCTAGAACACTGAAATTGATTGGCTCTGATGACTAAGCCCAGCCCTATCCCTCCTCACTAACTGTGACTTGGGCAAATGACTTAGCTCCTCTGAGCCCACTTGTCTTCAGATGTAAAGCAAGGATGACAGCATTTATCTGGTGCTTTGATTCAGTTGTCCCCCATAAACTTAGGTGTTCTGAATGGTAGGTTCCCAGCTGATGAAGATTTGGGGATTAATGAGTCCTGGAGGCAATGTATTGTTGGGGGCCAGTCTTATGGGTGTTATAGCCAGTTTCCCCTTGCCTGCGTTTCGCACATTCTCCTGTTGTTATTGTCCACCTCATGTTGGCTAGGGGTTGATGTCCACCCTCTGTTCATGCAGTCATTTTCCCTGCCATCATGGAGCTTCCCCTTGAGCCTGTAAGCCAAAATAAACCTCCTTTTTCCCCTCCCACAAGCTGCTCTTGGTTGGGTGATTTCTGCCGCATATGAGTGAGTGTGGTCCTAGGATACTTACCCAAGTTGCCATGGATGGTATGTTTCATTATGGAAGTGATTACATGACATTTTTTTTTGGTTATTTTTGTTTATTTGAGAAAGACAGAGAGGGACAGAAAGAGGCAGATAGAGAGAGGGAGAGAGAATGGGCGCGCCAGGGCCTCCAGCCACTGCAAACAAACTCCAGATGCATGCGCCCCCTTGTGCATCTGGCTAACGTGGGTCCTGGGGAGTCGAGGCTCAAACCGGAGTCCTTAGGCTTCACAGGCAAGCACTTAACCGCTAAGCCATCTCTCCAGCCCCTACATGACCTTTTTTTTTTGTTTATTTTTATTTATTCTACCAGCAATGCAAACCTGACTGCAACAATCTACCTTGTGGAATCATAATGATTAAATGAGACAACACATAATAGGGATAACGACAATTTCAGGAGCATAGTAAATGTTTAATAAATACCAGCTGTTACTGCTCTTATCCTGCTAAGCTATGTTGTACCTTGCCCAAACACAACCAAATAGATCTGGGACAAACCCTGCCCTCCCTGGGCCAGCCTGCAGCTCAGCTTCTAGTCCTGGGCAACATCACTGAGAGCCCTTTCGAGCCACGTGACACTTCAGTGGGGACCAACAAGTAGAAGCTGTAACAAGTTCAAGGTTGTTGGTATATAGTACATAGACAGCGTTGCTAATCACAGAAGCTCTTTTTATTTCAGAAAATAATTTATTTTATTTGAGAGAGAGGGCGAAAGGCAGATAGAGAGAATGGGCGCACCTGTGCCTTCAGCCACTGCAAACAAACTCCAGACACATGTACCATTTTGTGCATCTGGCTTACATGGGTCCTGGGGAATTGAACCTGGGTCCCTTGGCTTTGCAGGCAAGTACCTTATCTGCTAAGCCATCTCTGCAGCCCCCACAGAAGCTCTTGTTTTTGGTTATAGATAAGCAGGACTAGCTCAGAGGTCTTCAAAGAGTTCTGAAGGCAGACAAGGAGAGAAGACAGCCAACTGCTCTGAGCAGCACTTTCAGTCTCTGGTCTCCAGCCTCAGAGCTAAGCGTGTGGGAGACTAAGAACAACAGGCCTCCCGCAGCTGATCCTCAGTCCCTGGCCACCGCCACCCAGCCCGCTCATCTTCTCTCTCTTGCAACCCACATCCTGCAGCTTAACCACAACTGCCTTGGCTTCAGGCAGCTGCCTCTATGGTGGGAGGGAACATGGTGGCTTGAGAGCACCTCTTTCCTCCACTTCCCAAGGCTCGCTCAGCCCGCTGGAGGAAGCCCGAGTCTCCGCCCTCACTCCCTCCTCACAGTCCAACTTCTCTTCTCTGCATCCTCCTGCCTTTTGGAGCCTGTTTTTCTTAGCCACTCTATGAACTGACCACTCCATCAAGGACCCTTGCTTTCCAGTCACTTTATGCACCTTGGCGTTTGCTCTGTCTCTCTCTCTCCAATATATGCAAGCACTGACTCAAATGGAAGGAGAGAACTTGAATTGTCTTAGGGATCTTCCAGAGAAGAGGGATAGCAACTCTTTCAGGCAAATATACTTTATTGCTTTTATACCTCAGCAGACAGAAACTTGCATCATGGAGATGCAAATGACCTGAACATTAGGAAAGAGCCCAGGGCCTGTGCTTGGCTAGGATCTGTGAATGGGGCCGGACCTTTACTCCATTAACCCTGTCTATCCCCAGAGAAGGTTGCAAAAGACAGCTAAAAAACAGAAAGCTATAGGTAATGGTTAGTGATGAGGGACAATTTATATTTAGGAAAAGGAGAAAACTAAAGATAAATGACATCCATGGGGTGGGGCCAGGGAGGAGCTGGTACAGAGTGAATAACAGAAATAAATACTAGCAGAGGCCAGTAAACTAAAAAGGAGATATAAAGGGAATAGAAAAGGAGGGAGGGAGGGACTTAATAGGATGGGATTGTATATATGTATGTAGAAGAATAGATTAATGGGGGTGAAAAGGCCTAGATAAGGTCAGGGGAAGAGATTGAGTAAAGGAAAGGTAGAGGGAGGGATAATCAAAATCTAAGAGGATATAAATAAATCATATGCAAACCTACTTTTTTGGACAATTGAACACACAGGAGGCATAGATTGTTACTAGAAAATTTTCAGTGCCAGGGATGGGATACCTTCCAGAGTTGTTGGCCAGGGAGGTCCCTGATGCCCCCAAAACATTACAGGATATTGCTGAGGCCCTTGGTTTCTCACCAGGAATAGATGGTAAGACCCTATTGCTGAAGACTCCACATACTTGGGCTGCAAGGCCACTGAGAAATCCTGCTAGAACTGAGCTGATAACCCCCTCCATGTAGACCAGCAGACAGAAATCTGGAAAAAGCTATGCAGCATCCAATTCAAAGGGAGAGAGAGAAATGAGCAGTGAAGATACTCAACAGTGGACACTGCAAGCCTTATATTTGGCCAGCCAGGCCAAATGAGCCATTGGATGCAATAGTGGCACATCTGTAATGGGGGAAACCAACCACTCTCTAATTGGACTGGAGGCCCTCTCCATGGGAGGGAATATATCCCAGATACTGAAAACCTACAACAGGGTAGTCATGAGCCCTAGGGGTGTAATGTCTGCTGGTATCTGGCTAAATGTGTATACTATGCTCATCAAACTGCCCAATAAGCATTTCTCTTAATGTTCATACCCATATATTAATGCTACTCTCACTTTTGGTTAGAGAACCTTCTCTTTTCAGGTGGCAGTGACCTTGAGATGACTCACAAGGCACCATAGTGCTGAGAAGAAGTGACAGAGGAGTGCTCAGCACTGAACTTTCTCTATCACACCTTCCAAGGCCCAGGGTCCATTGCGGAAGAGGTGGCAGAAAGAATGTAAGAGCCAAAGGAAGGGTAGGACTCCTTACAGTGTGCTCCTCCAGACACAAAATGGCCTGGCTATCCATGACCTCACAGTGCCTGACACTACCTACACAAGTCCATCATAAGAGGAGGAAAAGATGATGACATCAAAATAAAAGGGAAACTGATTGAGAGGGGGAGGGGATATGATGGAGAGTGCAGTTTCAAAGGGGAAAGTGGGGGAGGGGGATACCATGGGATATTGTTTATAATTATGGAAGTTGTCAATAAAATTATTTTAAAATAAATAAAATTTAAAAAGTATTTTATTTATTTGCACACAGAGAGGAGAGATAAAGAGAGAGAGAAAAAAAAAGAGAAAGAGGGAATGGGCACATCAGGACCTCTAGCCTCTGTAATAACCTCCAGATGCATACACCACTTTGTGCATCTGGCTTTACGTGGGTATTGGGGAATTGAACCTAGGTTGTTAGGCTTTGCAGGCAAGTGCCTTAACTGCTGACCCATCTCTCCAGCCCCAGAAATAAATATGTTGACAAAAAGGTGGACTGGGTGTGAGGGCCTGACTACCTGTGATGTTTCAAAGGATACTGAGGCACTGATGTCTTGGAATTGGGCACCAGCAAAGGCGGCAAGAAGGGCGGAGCTGGGGGCAAGGTTATAGGGTAGGTGTTCACCACAAGGCCACAGAGCAGCTGTTGTATGGGGGTCCACAGTTTGTCCAGGGAATGAGGAATAGCAGGCTATCCAGAGGTCCGGACGTAGGCCAGTGGAAGGCAGTGTTCCATGGAGCTGTCAGATTGCTCTCTGGTTCAGGCCAGAATACAGATCCCGCTGACCTTTGCGGATGGGCTGGGGATGGAACAGGGAGTGGTTACGAGGGTGAGAGGAGACAGAGCCTAAAGAAGACAGGCATCGAAGAGCTACATGTAGCGCAGGGGCAAGAGCTCCAGGCTTGGAGTTGGCAGGCAGGCCTAGGTTCCAATTTGGCACAAGTGTGATACTCAAGCAGGTTGTCTCCTGGGAGCCTCAGCTACGGTGGGGGGGGGGGGGGGGCACACCCGCCAACCAATGAGACAGTGCTGGTGTTCCTCTCTTGTGCCAGGCATTAACTCTTCAGTTGGCAAACAGCATAAACAGTATGGTGGGAGGGGGCTGCGATGTCTGATTGTGTGGGTGAGATGTGGGGAAGCTGGAGGCCATTTAAGGACTTTGTATCTTCCTTTTTTTTTTTTTTTTTTTTTTGGTTTTTTGAGGTAGGGTCTCACTCTGGCTCAGGCTGACCAGGAATTCACTATGGAGTCTCAGGGTGGCCTCGAACTCTCGGAGATCCTCCTACCTCTGCCTCCCGAGTGCTGGGATTAAAGGCGTGCGCCACCACGCCCGGCTTCTTCCTATTTTTAAATTTGTGTGTGTATATGTGTGTGCACATGGCATGACATGTGTGTGGAGGTCAAGGACAACTTTCATGCCAGCCCTTGCCTTTCTGCTGCAAGGCAGAATTCTCGCTCCGCTACTGTTCTTTGCTGTGCGTGCCACCAGCATGTAAGGCTTACAGGAGTCTGCCATAGCTATGGTGGATACCCAAGCGTCACTGGCAAGTGCTTTACCCACGGAACATCTCCTCAGCCCGTGTTGTCCTGTGTTAACGACTGGTTGACTTCATCAGTGCACGCTGGTAGAACATCCATCCCATTTGTCAGGTTAGCATTTGCCTGTGTGGTTCTCCATGTCTAAGTCTGAGTCCATGAATAAGCCAGAGAATAACGAATGTGCCCCTACCCCAGCCTCATATTTCTGCATAGCTGTGGAAGGCACACTGCCTTTAAAGTGGCCCTGCTCCATGAAGAAGGCAGAGGTGGGCCTGTCCTGAAGCGTCTGGCAGGGGAGATGGAAGGTATCACTCATTCCCCTTCCCTCTAGAAGAACACTTCCTCCCACTTCCTGCCCACTCTAGTCCCTGTTACCTCATAGTCTGGGTTGGGAACAGGTGGTGGCCTCTCCTTGTTTTGGCCTGCACAGAGGGAGGAGAAAAATATTACTTCCGTTCTGGACATTCATTAATCCTGCAGTACTGATGGTGGCAATGAGACCCATCCCTAGAGATGGCAGTTCCTGCTGTCCTTTCCTCCTACCTCATTTTCCTTCCTAGCCACTCTTTGTTTCCTCTTTCTCTCTCCCCATCCATAACATTCCCACACTGTTCTCATCAGGTCCTTCCATCTCTGCATGGGAGAGGTGAGAGGAAATGGCCAGAGCTAACACCTGAAGTCTCTTCCCACAGCTTGGTGATGGAATTTGCTTACCGCAGAATGCTGACCGGCATTTGAGGAAGCCCACTGGCTGGTAAGGGCTGCTAACGCTTCTCTAGGGTGGGAAGGGGAGGAGTGTTCTCCACTGGGAAGCCCACTGTGGAGACCTTGGTATCACAGTTCATATTCTAAAGAAGCTCTTTTGATTGTATTGGAACTTTCTTCCCGTCCTGGCCCGGGCTAGATGTCTGCTGGGCAGGAATGGATGTCCTCTGACACCGTGCCACTGTCTTACCCCTGGGCCTGCCGCCAGCACCAGGTCCCCGAGTCACTGGCTTGGCCTTGGCTTTCCTGTTCTTGCTCCAGTAATAAACTATCATCAGCAAGCCCAGAGTGACACAGATATCCACGATGATGATGATAGCCAAGGCTGTCAGGTCCACCTCCACACAGTTCTCACACACTGCAGAAGACAGGGAAAAGGATGCAGAGAAGTGATCAGGCCAGGCGCGGTGGCGCACGCCTTTGATCCCGGCACTTAGAAGGCTGAGGTAGGAGGATCGTATGAGTTTGAAGGCAGCCTGGGACTACACAGTGAATTCCAGGTCAGCCTGGGCTAGAGTGAGAGCCTACCTTGAACGAAGACAAAAAACAAAAAAGAAATGATGGAGCATGGAATACACTGGAGAAGAGGCACGGGCAAATGAACAAATAAAGGCAAATCTTCCTTCAGCATCTGCATGAGCACACCACCGGAGCCTCTCCTTCAATCCTGTTCAGTAAGAACGACAAGGAGCAAGGTGCGTGGCTATGGAGTCAGGCTCAGCTCCTTCACTCACTACTTATGGGAATTGTGAAGTGGCTTTCCACCCAGGAGGCCTCTGTTTCCTCATCCCTGAAATGGGTACAGAGGGGTAGTAGTAGTTTGGTAGTAGAGTGCTTGCCTGTCATGCTCCAGGACCTGGGTCCCATCCCAGCACTGAAAACAACAACAAAACAAAGAGCAAACAAACAAAAAAGCAATTTCTGGCATGGGGCTGGAGAGATGGCTTAGCGGTTAAGGTGCTTGCCTGTGAAGCCTAAGGACCTAGGTTCGATTCTCTAGGTCCCATGTGAGCCGGATGCACAAGGTAACGCATGTGTCTGGAGTTCATCTGCAGTAGCTAGAAGCACTGGTGTGCCCATTATCTCTCTCTATCTGCCTCTCTCTCTCTCTCTCTCTTTCTCCTTCCCTCTTTCTGTATCTAATAAATAAACAAAAAATTTAAAAATCCCTAGCATTTATAGGGAGTTTGAATGTGGTACTTAAAACTTTTTTTTTTCCAAGGTAGAGTCTCACTCTAGGTCAGGCTGACCTGGAATTCACTATGGAGTCTCAGGGTGGCCTCAAACTCATGGCGATCCTCCTACCTCTGCCTCCCAAGTGCTGGGATTAAAGGCATGCACCACTATGTCCAGCCAGTACTTAAAACTTTTGAAGCACTTGACAAATGTCAGCTCTTCTCATCTGATTGTTATGCCTCCACTTAGGACTTAAGTAATGCTCTGGAGTCTCTTTGCAAGTGTTTCTGAAGAATGTATCTCTGGATAAAATGTCAGGCAAACTCGCACTGGTAAGCATTCATTCTGGGCGTAACACAATACAAATGACCCAAGCTTACCTCTGGAGAAGTTGTTAGGTTAGACCTAGCCCAGACAATCCCAAGTTGGCATTCAATGTGTTCCAGAAAATACTGATGTGATATGAGTCCCTAGAGCTCTGAGACTGAGTGCAGGAGGGAGCCTCGAGATGCCAGCTGGGTACTGGGACATCTCGGAGCACGGGTGGTAAAGGAATTTGTGTTACCTCGAGCTTTCAGGTAGAGATACTGGTTCTTCTGCTTGGCATCTGAGTAACAGGCATAATAGCCACTGTCCTGCACTTCTGAAAAGTCCTCCAGAACCAGGTATTCGTCGTTAGCATCACGCATTTCTACGTCATTTTTTTCCCAATTTATTGTGCCAGATTCAAGAGGGCATGTGAGTACTACCCTGGTTCCTGAGATGGAGACTTTGTACTCTGAAGAAAGGGGGACAAGGGAAAGGAAATCAGAGGGAGATACCAGGAAAAATTCACAAAAGGCAAATTAGTGACAAAAGAATCAACCAAATGTCAGAAGTCACTGTCTTGGGGTCAGAAGGCAAACATATTGGCTAGGGCGTGTGAGAGAGGGGATATGTGGGAAGAGGGGGATCAGAGAACTTTCTGGAAGGTTCTTGATGTTATAGGAAGGAGCATGGTGATTTGGGATGGGAAGGATGGAAGTAAAGAAAATCCTACAAAAGTCCTGATTTGGAGCCTTTTAAAAATGGAATGTGCCAGGCATTGTGGTGTATGCATTTAATCCCAGCACTCTGGGAGGCTGAGGTAGGAAGGTCGCTGAGTTGGAGGCCAGCCTGAGACTGCATAGTGAATTCTAGGTCAGCCTAGACTAGAATAAGACCCTACCTAAAAAAAAAAAAAAAAAAAGGAATGGAATGGAATGTTGGGAGGTCCTCAGGTCTTAGGCCTAATGGCTCTTGTAGTACCATTCTCTCTACCCACTAATCTGTGTCTTTGTACAGTGCATAAATAAAGCACAAATTTGGGCTGGAGGGATGGCTTAGCAGTGAAGGCATTTGCCTGCAAAGCCAAAGAACCCAGGTTCAATTCCCTAGTAATCTGTTATCCACATACACAAGGTGGTACATATATCTGGAGTTCATTTGCAGTGGCTGGAGCCCCTGGTGTGCCCATTCTCTCTCTCTTTCCCTCTTTCTCTCTGTCAAATAAATTTTAAAAAAATTAAAAAGAAAAGCACAAACTCACGTTTCTGTGTTCTTTCACCTGAAATTGAAAAGAAAGGAAATGATAAGAAAATAATCTTGGTTACATTTAAATTTGAGGGAAGTTTTCTAATGGAACTACATATTGTCCCCCAAGAATTCCCAAAGAGTCTTCACCATTTAGGGAACTGCATTCCCCAAAGGTGAGGTATGTATTCAGCCTCTGAGATACGTTTAATTCATATAACCCAGACACATCAAATCAAAATGTAGTAGCATGTGTTCCCAGGTCCAGACCCACCAGAACTCAGAAAGACTTAAAAATCCTAATACAGAAAATCCTAGTGATAGTCAGGGTCATCCTCCAGCATTACCCGGAATCATCTTCTAGGTAGTTCTCAGAAGGTTTCTCAGAGAGAAAGATCTCCTCTCTCATTTTTTCTTATTTGTTTAAGACAGGATCTTGCTATATAGCCCCGGCTGGCCTCAAACTCTCCATCTTACTGCTTCTGCCTCCTGAGTGCTAGAAATACAGCTGTGCATTAGGACCCCCAGCCTCAGTTTCTTTATTGGGTAATATAGATAAAATGCCCAGTCTACAACAGGGTGGGTTGGTTGGTTGGCTGGTTGGTTCCTTCCTTCCTCCCTTCTTCCCTCTCTCCCTCTGTACCTCCCTTCCTCCCTTCCTGGATTTGGATGGTTTTTGAAGGCAAAATAGTCAAGAAAACTGCTACTCCTCCCTCTTTTTTTTTTTTGAGACAGAGTCCCACATAGCACAAGCTGGTTCTGAACTTGCTATATAGCCAAGGCTAGCCTGGATCTCCTGACCTTCTTGTCTTCACCACTCAAGTCCTGGAATTACAGGAATGTTCCACCACTCCTAGCTACTTTCCTCCTTTCTTGGGGTCCTGGTACTATGGAAAACAGAGCTGAGCTTCACCTCAGCAGCACATGTACCAGCAGCCACCTGGCTGGGACCATATGGAACATACTCAAATGCCACCTGCTAACACCCAGGGCTCAACGGTTGAATATGTAATAATAATGAGAGATGATACTTTTAATATTTGTTTTTGAGGCAGGGTCTCACTCTAGCCCATGCTGACCTGGAATTCACTCTATAGTTTAGGCTGGCCTTGAACTCACAGTAATCCTCCTACCTCAGCTTCCGAGTGCTGGGATTAAAGGCATGTCCACCCAGTACTTCTAACTATTTATTTGAGAGAGAGGTAGAGAGAGAGAGGGAGAGGGAGAGAGAGAGAGAGGGCACGCCAGGGCCTAAAGCTACTGAAAATGAACTCCAGATGCATGTACCACCTTGTGCATCTGGTTTACGTGGGTCCTGGGGAATTGAACCAAGGTTCTTTGGCTTTGCAGACGTGTGCCTTAACTGGTAAGCCATCTTTCTAGCACCATTCTAATAATATTTTGCCTTTGATGTTTCTTAGGTAGTTTATGTAAACTAGAAGTCACAAATAAGATAAATTAAAAATAGTCATACTGTGCTACGCAGGTTTGTATGAAAAAACACACATAAAGAAAATTACAGGGCTAGAGAGATGGCTTAGCAGTTAAGCACTTGCCTGTGAAGCCTAAGGACCCCGGTTCGAGGCTCAATTCCCCAGGATCCACAAAAGCCAGATGCACAAGGGGGCGCACGCATCTGGAGTTCTTTTGCAGTGGCTGGACGCCCTGGCGTGCCCATTCTCTCTCTCTCTCTCTCTGCCTCTCTCTCTGTCTTTCTCTGTCACTCTCAAATAAATAAAAATGAACAAAAAATTTTAAAAAATTACAATTAAAATTACTTACTTACTTATGAGCTCCAATTCAGTGGCAGAGTTTAGACTTACACATGATCATACAAAGGCCTAAATTTCTATACTTTGAAATGGATGTGTTCAGCCAGGCATGGTAACACACAACTTTGATCCCAACACTTGGGAGGCAGAGGAAGGAGGACCACTGTGAGTTTGAGGCCAGCCTGGGACTACAGAGTAAGTCTTACATCAGCCTGGAGTAGAGTGAGACCCTACCTCAAGGAAAAAAAAAAAAAAAAAAAAAGAGAGAGAGAGAGGGAGAGAGAGAGAGAAATAGATGTGTTCAAAAAGAATTTATAGGGCTGGAAAGATGGCTTAATGGTTTAGGCGCCAGCCTGCCAAAGTCAAAGAATCCTGGTTTGATCCTTCAGGACCCACGTAAGCCAGATGTAAGAGGGGGCACACGCATCTGGAGTTCGTTTGTAGTGGCTGGAGGTCCTGGCACATCTAATTTTTCTCTCTTTCTCCCCCGTCTTTCTCTCAAATAAATAAAATATATTAAAAAAAAGAATCCTCTCCCTCAGGTAGCTTGCCTTCACTACACTCAAGTTGACCATTCACTTTTGTGTATGTTTTACAGTGCATCTACTCATATCATTATATGCATCACAGTAAATTATCAATTATTTGTGTTTTACACCAGATAGTTGGCTTCTTGAGGACAATTAACTTGTAAAATCTTCATATTTTGTTCATTAATTCATTCAAAAGAGTCAGTAGACATCTGCTATGGGCCAGGCACTGGGCCAGATAAATGCCTTTAGGGAACTCATGATTTCTACAAAACAGCAGAGCCCCAACCCACACCCACCTGTGTGTTTTTCCTAACAGTTTACTCAGGGATGCATGAGTGTGTAGCTATAACCAGACATGACAGCCAGCAAAGGGTACCCGCACATCTCACTTAGATCCCATGGAAAGGTCGTCATATTTTTCCTCTGCTATCTCTGGTTTTCATTGTCAGTGCTGTGATTGTCCTCTGTCATCAGTCTGTCCTGTATCTGAGAAGTGGTTGCATAGAGTGAAAATTCTCTTACCAGGGATTTCAGGATCTGAAAACAAAACAGTAAGAAGTCATTAGCCGTATGCCTGTCAGCAAGTAAGGCCAGATCCTGTTCCCACAGGTTAGGCCTCTTCCCTCAATCTTGAGAAAACGATGCATCTTCAAGTTGCCTTGGCTATAGGTAGCAAGCTGGTTTGGACCTTACATTCTACATTAAAGAATCTCATGGCTAATGCTGGGTGTGGTGGCGCATGCCTTTAATCCAGAGGTAGGAGGATCACAGTTAGTTCGAGGCCACCTTGAGGCTACATAGGGAATTCCAGGTCAGCCTAGACTAGAGTGAGACCCTACCTTGAAAAACCAACAGAAAAAAAAAAAAAAAAGAATCTGATGGCTGTTTGCACAATGGCCATGGCGGACATCAGGCAGGTGGTATAGTGGGAAGTGGGACTAGCATATTTGTTGCTTTTTTTTTTTTTTTGAGGTAGTGTCTTGCTATTAGCTCAGGCTGACCTGGAATTCACCATGTAGTCTCAGGGTGGCCTCAAACTCATGGTGATCCTCCTACATCTGCCTCCCGAGTGCTGGGATTAAAGGTATGCACCATCACGCCTGGCTGCTTTTTTTTTTTAAACTTCACTTTTATTTATTTATTTGAGAGAGAGAGAGAGAGAGAGAGAGAAAGGCAGAGAGAAGGAGAGAGAGAATGGGCATGCCAGGGCCTCCAGCCACTGCACACGAACTCCTGATGTGTGTGCTCCCCTGTGCACCTGGCTTACGTGGGTCCTGGAGAATCGAACCAGGGTCCTTTGGCTTTGTAGGTAAACACCTTAACCACTAAGCCATTTCTCCAGCCCTTATTTTTTTAACTTCATTTTTATTTATTTATTTGAGAGAGACAGAGACAGAGACAGAGAGAGAGAGAGAGAAAGAGAGAGAGAGAGAGAGAAAGAGAAAGAGAGAGAGGGTCAGAGAGAGGGAGAGAGAGAAACTTGTTGCTTTTGAACACAGTTGTGGTTCCCTCAGTCTGGAGGAGCTGAGGGAACAGACAGACTTCTCATGTTGGGACACTCCTGACTCTACTGACTAAAAAGTAAAGTCTAGGCTTGTACACACATGGACACTCACATTTACAGTATGCAGCCATGCAATTCTGAGTGTGCACCCCAATGCCGCCCCAAGGTTTATCCAGAGTCACCCTGTGCAAACATTCCGGCTAACCACACATCCTCTACAAAAACCTAATGAATGAAAACTGTTGGGACTTAAAATCCCCCCCCCCCCAAGGTAGAGAGTCTCACTCTCACCCAGGGTAATCTGGAACTCTCTCTGTAGATCCAGGTTGGCCTTGAACTCACAGCAATCCTTCTACCTCTGTCTCCTGAGTGCTGGGATTAAAGGTGTGCACAACCATGCTCGGTTGGTACTTTCAAAATTTTAATGGTTTCAAATTTTCTTTTCACTCATTAGGACTCCTTATTTCTGAAGTTTCATGAGCCCCTTTTCTACATATACAAGGATACATGTACAAGAAAAATGTTTGCTGGTGCCTGTGGAAGCTATGTGGGTCATTTAGATAAAGTCTCTCTCATAAATACAGTCAGTTCTGAGAAATGCATCATTGAGTGATTCATTATGCAAAAAATATCAGCATGTACTTATAAATCTACATGGTCATCTGCTACACACCTAAGCTATATGGCATAATCAATTGTTCCTAGTCCATACACCTGCAGCACATTACTATACAGAATATTAAGCACTGTAGGTAATCATAACACCATGATAAGTATTTGTATATCTAAGCATAGAAAAGATACAGTAAAAATACTAGGTAATGGGAATTTTCAGCTCCAATCTAATCTTGTGGGACTACTGTTGAACATATATATGGTCAGTTGTTGAGAACACTGTTATTTGGTGGTGGTTGTTTAAAGAACAATAGATATAATGGAGAATGGAGTTGTGAAGGGGAAAGTGGGGGGATTATTATGGTTTATTGTCTAGAGTTATGAAAGTTGTTAACAATAACAAAATTAAAAAGTTCATAGGTTGACTTCACAATAAGGAAAGAAATAGTATCTTACCATTCTGCCCCCAGCTGCCAGCTGGAAAATAAATAATGATAATAAAGAGTTAGTATATGTTGTGAGTGCCTGAAATTGCAAACAGAAAAAGAGCTGCGGTCCAGTCTGACCATTATTGATAATCTAAAGTCCTTCCCAACCATCCCAGATCACAGTCATTTTGCTATCTCAGAGAAGGGGCATTGATTGGAGGGAAATGGTGAAAGGTTCCTGGTCAATTTAGGGGGGAAATATAACAAGGAAACATCTAACATTAAACATGAACACCAGGTATTTCACTGACAGAATTTAAAGAAAAAAAAATGAGGCCGTTTTTTGAATGTAACAGGAAATTAATTTTGCAGCTGAGCCTCCATGTTGAAAACTGGTCTGTGATTGGGGAAGAAAAGCAAACTGTTGGTGGGTACAGGTGTTAGGACTCTTGTTCTATCTTCAGCTCCCGCTATCTGATGGTTCAGTTTTTCCACTTGTTTTTTGCTTGAAATAGTGGTGGAAATATTTGAAACTTTGATTACTCATCAACTAGAGCTCATGCGTGGAACAGCCAGGTCACATTTCTACTGGACACTCTGGGGTCCCCTCACTCAAGAGACTTGGACTCATTACAGTGACCAGTTTTCTCCATGTTGTCTGAGAGTTTTATGTGTCCCAGTGGCCTCTGCATTGGGTGAGACATTTGCTGTCCTTACAGCCATATTTTCCGGGGTATTGGGTCTTTGATATTGCTTCCCCCCCCTTTTCTTCCTTCCTTCCTTCCTCCCTCCCTTCCTTTCTTTCTTTCTCCCTCTTTCTTTCTTTCTTCTCCCCCTTCTTTGTTTTCTTTCTTTTTTTTTTTTTTTTGAGATAGGGTCTCATTCTAGCAAAGGCTGCACTGGAATTTACTCTGCAGCTCCGGGCTGGTGTTGAACTCACAGAAATCCTCCTCCCTCTGCCTCCCCAGTTCTGGGGTTAAAGGCCATTCCCTTTTATTTTCTTAAGATGCATTCAATTTATACTGTAAGTTTTGAGAGAATGTCTGATCAATCCCTGCAGGACTCCTATCCTGGTCATTGAAGTACAAGGTGTGTTCTTGGGACCAAGCACAGATTAATAAACCTGAGAGTGTGTACGAATATGGCATCTCACAGGGTATGTTGGCACATGCCTGCAGTCCCAGCACCCAGGAGACTGGGATACAAGGATCTTGAGTTCAAGGCCAGCCTGGGCTACATAGTGAGTTCCTATCTCAAAAAAATTCCCATGCATACTCCAGGCTTTCTGAAATAGACACTCTATTTTAAAAATTATTTATTTTGAGAGAGAGGGAGATAGATAGATAGATAGATATGCAAATAGAAAGGGCGAGAGATTAGGCTCATCAGGGCTTTCAGCCACTGCAAACGAACTTCAGAGGCATGCACCACCTTGGGCATCTGGTTTATGTGGGTCCTGGGGAATTGAACCTGGGTCCTTTGGCTTTGCAGGCAAGCCCCTTAATTGCTAAGCCATTTCTCCAGCCCAAGAAGCTGCATTTTAACAGGATGCTCAGTGATTCTGCGTGCGCAGTCAAGCTGGAGTAGCCTAAACATGAAGCAGGAAATGGAGACACAGTAGCTGTGGCTCTGGGGCAGGAGCCCTAGTTGGGACAGTTTCCCAGGCCCTTAAAATAAAACCGTCATGAGCCATTTTGGTTCACACAGTACAGCCATCTTGCATATATGCTGTGTAGACAGAAAGACCTGGTTTCCCAGATGGGCTTCAGCACTTAAGACTGTTTTAAATAAGGTACTTAGTTTCTTTGAGCACATTTTTCTTCATCTGTAGAAGAGGGATTGTAGCACCTTTATTCCAAGGCAGAACTAAATTAACATATGACAATAATTTTTTCTTTGTTTGGTTTTTGATGTAGGGTCTTGCTGTAGCCCAGGCTGAATTCACTATGGAATTCACTTTATAGTCTCAGGGTGGCTTTGAACTGACAGTGATCCTCCTACTTCAGCCTCTCGAGTGCTGGGATTAAAGGTGTGTGCCACCACACCAGGCCAAGAATTTTTCTTTACATAGTATTGTCACTTAATACGTGGCAACCTTTTGGCATTATTTACCTCCCTGAAGATATGCAAGCACTCTTTGGTTATCAGTTTATAGCTCCTCTTCCTTCAGAAAGGACTAAACTGATTGAAATCTCCTGGTTACCTGAAAAAAGTCTAAATATTATGAAATGGTTGTCTCAAAAATATTAACTTTCCACGCCTTGTGCAGATTTTGGGTTTAACTAGCTAGTCTCCCCCAAACAGAGCGCAGCTTAGCTCTTCGCTCTCTTGTCTTAAAGGCCTATTAAGATCACTGACAGACGGGCTTGCTCTTCACTGATACAATCATCCCAACTGCTCTTTTTCTTTGCCTGCTTCCTGAGGCTTCTCCCTGGCACCCGAGGTACAGTTCTTTCGCCTGCCTCCAGCCCGAGCTCCCCAGCGCTCCACGCCCAGCCCGCCGCGCTCACCTGCCAGCAGGCCCAGAACCGTCCAGAGCGCGCTCCTCCGCATCCTTCCCCAGACTCCGCTCCCCGAAGCAGGCGGCTGGTTACTCCTGAGAAGAAAGCCGAAGACCTTTAGAAAACACCAGAATGAAGTACCGGGGGCCGCTGTTTCCAGTGTTCGGATGCGAAAGCGGGGCTCACCTACCATTTTCTGAAGAAGGCCCCAGCGGCCAGGCGGAGAGGCGGCGCCGAGCCGCGCACAGGAAGTGTGGCGGCCTGGCCTGCTGCAGTCACCTGCCACGTGCGAGGCAGAAGCCTCCCCTGCCTTGGCTGACGAGCTCTGGGCGACACAGCCTTCCCGTCAGGCAGGGCAAGGGGGCTCTGGCCCACTGGGAAGCTGCGAGAAACGCCTGCCACTGGCTGTGTGTCGTGTGCAATGCACCCTCCACGCTCAGGGCTCCTTTCTCGCCCGACCCACCAGCTATGGCAGAAAGTTGGAAGGAGTCGACATTTGCTTGGCTTGCTTTTTCTTTCTTCTCTCCCTTCCTTCCCTCCCTCCCTCCCTTCCTTCCCTCTTCCTTTCTTTCTCTTTCTTTTTTGGTTTTTCAAAGTAAGGTCTCACTGTAGCCCGGGCTGGCCTGGAATTCACTATGTAGTCTTAGGCTGGCCTATAACTCATGGCAATCCTCCTACCTCTGCCTCCCGAGTGCTGGGATTAAAGGCATGACCAACCATGCCCACAGCATTTGCTTTCCTTTTAATTTTAATTTATTTATTTGAGACAGAGAGAGAATGCTACACCAGGGCCTCCAGCCACTGCAAACGAACTCCAGACACATGAGCCACCTTGTGCATCGGGCTTATGTGGGTCCTGGGGTATGGAACCTGGGTCCTTTGACTTTACAGGCAAGTGCTTAACCGCTAAGCCATCCCTCGAGCCCATCACTGCCATCTTAAAAGAGAAGCTTCTCTAACCAAAAGTAAGAGTAGCATTAGTATACGGGTATAAACATTAATAAAAGTGCTTACAGGCCAGTTTGGTGGGCATAATGTATATATTTGGCCAGACAACAGCAGATATTATTCCCCTAGGGCTCATGACCTCCCCATAGACTCTTGACTAGGTTTTCAGTTCCAGGCATATATTCTTTCCTGTGAAGTGGGCCTCCAGTCCAATTAGTAAGCGGTTGATTTCCCCCACAACAGCCATGCCCCTATTGCATATGTTGCACATTTGGTATGGCTAGCCAGTCTTAAAACTTTCAATGTCCATTGCTGTTTACAGCTTTGCTTTCTTTATGGTGCCTTTGGCCTAGGCAACAGGATGGAGCCATTGACAAGATGTTGGTTAAAACCATAAGATGCAGCCAGATGTGGTGGCACACTCCTTTAATCCTAGCACTTGGGAGGTTGAGGTAGGCAGGTTGTTGTGAGTTCAAGGTCAACCTGAGACTACATTGTGAATTACAGGCCAGCCTGGGATAGAGCAAGATCCTACCTCAAGAAATTAAAAAACAAATTGTAGGATGGGCTGTAGAGATGGTTTAGTAGTTAAAGTGCTTACCTGCAAAGCCAAAGGACCCAGGTTTGATTGCCCGGGACCCAGGTAAGCCAGATGCACAAGGTAGCACATGTGTCTGGAGCTTGTCTGTAGTGGCTAGAGGCCCTGACATGCCCATTATCTCTCTCTCAAATGAATAAATACAAACAAATATTAAATATTGTAAGATGGGGCTAGAGGGATGGCTTAGTGGTTAAGGCATTTGCCTGCAAAGCCAAAGGACCTAGGTCTGATTCCCCAGAACCCATGTTAACCAAAAAATTATATCCCTGTCTTGTACTTTTTCTCCTTCCTTCCTTGCTTCTTTCCATCCCTCTCATCCTTCTTCCCTCCCTCCTTCTCTCTCTTTCTTGTTCCCTCCTTCCTTCCTTTCTTCCCTCTCTCCCTGTCTTTCCTTCCTTCCCTCCTTCCTTCTTTCTTTCCTTCCTTCTTCTCTCCTTCTCTCCCTCCCTCCTTCCTTACCTTTCTTCCTTCCTTCCTTTTTCTTTTTCTTTCTTTCTGCTAACTTTTACTGAATCTTGTTATGTAGCTCATCTTGGCCTTAAAGTTGCTATGTAGCATAGCCTGGTCTTGAACTCTTGGTCTTCCAGCCTCAGCCTCCCAACCACTGGGATTATAGCATGTTTCATCATGCCTGCCTCTTCCTCTTTTATTATTATTTATTTATTTATTTTTTGGTTTTTCGAGGTAAGGTTTCACTCTAGCCCAGGCTGACCTGGAATTCACTATGGAGTCTCAGGGTGGCCTCGAACTCACGGTGATTCTCCTACCTCTGCCTCCCAAGTTCCGGGATTAAAGGCGTGCACCACCACACCCGGCTTATTATTATTATTTTTTAATGTTTAAAAACACAATATGGGCTAGGGGCATGGCTCAGAGGTAGTATACTTGCCTATCATGCTCAAGGCTCTGGGTTCAAACCCCAGTACCACCAAAAAATAATAATAAAAGCACAATATTCAATGTTCTTCTGCAGCACCCCCTCCCCTGATGCCCTCCTCTATTGCTCTTGTACCTTCTTTCTTTGAGGTGGAGTCTCTCTCTGAACCCAGGGCTGCTGACAAGTGAACTCCGGCATTTGTCCTGTTTCAACTCCCACAGGATAGGGGTTTGCATGGCACTGCCCTGATTTCTACGTGAGTGCTGGGGATTAAACTCAGGTTCTCGTGTTTGCCTTGCAAGCGCTCCTACCCACCATCTCCTCAGTCCCCCTTTCTTTATTTTAAAGCATGCATTAATCAAGTGCTTCTTATATGTTGGCAGTATGCTAAGAGCTTTGCTGACTTATTTTATTGAATCCACGGAATAATCCTCCAAGGAACCGTGTTTGCAGCCATCGCTCTAATACCAGTGCTGCCCCTGGTTTGCCTGGCTCCAGCTGAAAGAGAAGCAGGATGGGCAAGGAAATCACTATACCATGGCTCATACAAAGCAGACTGCCCACAAATCCACTGGTGGAAAAGCACCCAGGAAACAACTAGCCCAAGTGGCCTTGCAAGAGAGTGTCCTCTACTGGACAGGTGAAGGAACTTCATTGGTAACACACCTGCTACTGCGGTACTCTGAAATTAGACCCTATCAGAAGTTTACTGAACTTCTAATTCACAAACTGCCATCTGGTTGTCTGGAGTAAGAAATCGCTCAGGACTTCAAAACACATCTGTACTTTGAGAGTGTACCTATTGGTGCTATAAGGAGGCAAATGATGCCTAGCTGGTTGGCCTGATTTTTAACTTTTTAAAAAATGTTAAAATTTTTTTGTTCATTTTTATTTATTTATTTGAGAGCGACAGACAGAGAAAAAGGCAGAGAGAGAGAGAGAGAGAGAGAGAGAGAGACAGACAGAGAGAGAGAATGAGAATGGGTGCGCCAGGGCCTCCAGCCACTGCAAACAAACTCAAAACGTGTGCGCCCCCTTGTGCATCTGGCTAACATGGGTCCTGGGGAATCAAGCCTTGAACTGGGGTCCATAGGCTTCACAGGCAAGCACTTAACCACTAAGCCATCTCTCCAGCCCTGTTTTTTAACTTTTGAAAAAATTAAAAAAAATTTTTTTGTTCATTTTTATTTATTTATTTCAGAGTGACACACTCAGAGAGAAAGAGGCAGATAGACAGAGAGAGAGAGAATGGGCACACCAGGGCTTCCAGCAACTGCAAATGACTCCAGACGCATGTGCCCCCTTGTGCATCTGGCTAATGTGGGTCCTGGGGAATCGAGCCTCGAACTGGGGTCCTTAGGCTTCCACTTAACTGCTAAGCCATCTCTCCAGCCCACTTTTTTTTTTTTTTTTTTTTTGAGGTATGGTTTCACTTTAATTCAGGCTGACTGGAAATCACTATGTAGTCTCAGGGTGGCCTTGAACTCACAGTGATCCTCTGGTCTCTGCTTCCTGAGTGCTGGGATTAAAGGTGTGTGCCACCATGCCCGGCTCTTAAGCTTTTTATTGACAACCTTCATACATAATCTGTTGGCTGTTTTGAAGATACCAGTGTGTGTGCCATACATGCCAAATGTGTAACAATTATACCAAAAGATATTCAGCTAGCACAAAGCATGCATGGAGAACATGCTTAAGACTCCACTGCTGTGGGAAACATTTAATTTTCCAAAAAAAAAAAAAATTGTTTTTCTCTTCTTTTTTGTTATTGGTAGTGTTAGACACTTTGTTCCCTGGGGTCAAAAGGTGTCTAAATGCATGAATGTGAGTGGAAAACTTGGGGACAGAATACAGATATTGACCAGTTTTCCATTTCCATTTGTGTGTGAATTTGTATTATAAATGTGGTGATCTAAAGCACTAATGTGAGTCAAAATGTTTCAGTGAACAAGTTTCAACAGTTAACTGTATAACAATTGTAAATAAACCTGTTAGCTTTTTCTGGACTTTTGGATTTTTAAAAAATAATTAAATTTCTTATTGATGGCAATTTAAATGGTATTTGTAGCATTTTTACCACACACTAGATTTCATTTGTTCACTCTAGTTTTCTTTTTTAAATATTGATTGATTGATTTAGAGAGAGTGAGTAGAGGGAGGGAGGGCGAATGTGCCCACCAGTACCTCTAGCCATTGCAAACGAACTCCAGATACATGCACCATCATGTGCATCTGGCTTATGTGGATTCTGGGGAATAGAACCTAGGTCCTTCAAAGGCAAGCGCTCCAACTGCTAAGCAATCTCTCCAGTCCTTTTTTTTTTTTTTAATTTAGTTTTTAAAGTTTTTTTTTTTTTTTTTTTTTTTTTTGGAGGGGTTTGGCCAGGATCGCACTGTAGTACAGGCTGAGCTGTATCTCACTCTGCAGTCCCAGGCTAACCTTGAGCTCACAGTGATCCTCTATCTCTGCCTCCCAATTGTTAGGATTAGAGCCATGCCCAAAAATATTTTATGTATTTATTTTAGAGAGAGAAGAGAGAGAGAGAAAGAGTATATGGATATGCCAGGACATCCTGCTGTAGCAAACAAACTCTAGATGCAAATGCCACTTTGTGCATCTGGCTTTACGTGGGTACTAGGAGACTGAACCCAGGGTGTTAGGCTTTGTAAGCAAGTACCTTAACCAATGAGCCATCTCTCCATTCCATACACACTTTTTTTTTTTGTTTGTTTGTTTTTGTTTTTTAGGCAGGGTCTCTCTCTGACCTGCAACTTACTCTGTACTCCCCAGTCTGGTCTCAAACTCGCAGGTATCCTCCTACCTCTGCCTTCTGAGTGCTGGGACTAAGGGCATGTGCTACCACATCTGGCACACTATAGTTATTTGAGTTGTCCTCCATATAAGTACATGCTTTTTGCGGGGGGGGAGTTCTAGGTAGGGTCTCACTTTGGCCCAGGCTGAGCTGGAATTAACTATGGAGTCTCAGGGTGGCCTTGAACTCATGGCGATCCTCCTACCTCTGCCTTCCAAGTGCTGGGATTAAAGGCATGCGCCACCAAGCCTGGCACAAGTACATATTTTTAATATTGTCTGTCTTACATTCTGCTCTGTTAGTTTGCTATTAAAATACGTTAAATCTGGGGCTGGAGAAATGGCTTAGTGGTTAAGGTGCTTGCCTAAGAAGCTTAAGGACCCGAGTTTGATTCCCCAGAACCCACATAAGCCAGATACACAAGGTGGCACATGGGTCTGGAGTCCATTGTGGTGGCTGGAGGTCCTGGCCCACTCACTCATCTCTTAGAGCAGGGCCTGCAGGAGAAAACTGAGCCTTGGAGTCACATAAACCAAGGGTGAGCCTGCCGCCTGTGCCTCTGCCCACATGTCCTGCAGCTCTCCTGCTGACTGACAGGTACTCGTTAATGTTTCTATTGAATAGCAAAAAACCACTACTATGTGAATACGTTGAGCATTGCATGGGAAAAGGGCAAGGAACTTTTTTCTTTTCTTTTTTTTTTTTTTTTTTGAGGTAGGGTTTCACTGTAGCTCAGACTGACCTGGAATTCACTATTGTAGTCTCAGGGTGGCCTCGAACTCATGGCGATCCTCCTACCTCTGCCTCCTATGTGCTGGGATTCAAGGTGTGCACCACCATGCCTGGCTACAAGGAACTTTTGAAATCAAATCATTCTTTAAGCATTTGTTAAAAGAAGGCTTTTACCTGGTAGTGATGCACACCTTGAATCCCAGCACATAGGAGGCAGAGGTAGGAGGATCGCCATGAGTTCGAGGCCACCCTGAGACTACATAGTGAATTCTAGGTCAGCTTGGTCTAAAGTGAGGCTCTACCTTGAAAAAAAAAATTCTTTTATGGTTATGATTTATTAGAGTCTGCTGATCCGGTACACACACACACACACACACACACACACACACACACATGCACACACACAAGCACACCATTCACTCCATTCACAGATGCAATCACATTAAACACACCTGTTGTTTTCAACAGTCCTGTGGGAGATTTGCTTCTTTTAACAAGTGTTGTCTTCAACGTGGTCAGTCTATTTTACTCTCATGACCATCTTATCTGGGTCAGGAGTGCAGCCAGGTATTGAGGAAGTAGGACCAAGAGCATAGCTTAAGATCAATATCTTGAAACATTCCTTGTCAATATTGGTCATCTGTGCTGTACAGGCCACAGGAAAACTAAGGCTAAGGAAACCTGGTCATGTTGCTTCAAGCAGGCTAGTTACTTGGCTGGAAGATTAACTTCAGGGCAAGTTACAAGTCAGAACTTTAGCAGAAAAGCATCTCACAGCAATATTCTCAGAAAAGTATATTTGTAAGATCCATAAGAAATATTCCTGCAGTTTTTTTCCAGAGTTCATTCCCATAGTCCATTCTTTTTATTGTATTTTATTTATTTATCTATTTGAGAGAGAGAGAAAGAGAGAGAGGGAGGGAGAGGCATATATATATGAAAAATGGGTGCACCAGGGCCTCCAGCCACTGTCCAGACACATGTGCCACCTTGTGCATCTGGCTTATTTGGGTACTGGGGAATCAAACCTGGGTCCTTTGGCTTTGCGGGCAAACGCCTTAACAGCTAAGCCATACCTCTAGCCCCACCATTTTTGCTTGCTTGTTTTTGAGGTAGGGTCTCACTCTGTAGCCCCAGGTTGGCTTCAAACTCAGCAATCCTCCCACCTCTACTTTCCAAGTGCTGGGATTCAAGGTGTTTATCATCACATCTGGTTCCTGGTCTCATGAAGCCCAGGCTGGACTTGAATTTGCTATGTTGCTGAGTAAGACCTTGAATTCCTGATCCTTCTGTCTCCACTTGCCCAAGTGCTGAGATGATTACAGTTGTATATCACAATGACAGATAGATTCTTTAAAATTTTTAATTAATTTTCTTTATTTTTATTCGAGACAGAGAGGGTCAGAGAGAGGAGAGAGACAGAATGGGCACGCCAGGGACTCTAGCCACTGCAAACAAACTCCAGACTCATGTGCCACCTTGTGCATATGACTTACATGGGACCTGGAGAATTGAACCTGGGACCTTAGGCTTCTCAGGCAAGCACCTTAACCACTAAGCTGTTTCTCCAGTCCTTTTATTTTCTCATTTGTTTCTTTTTTTCGAGGTAGAGTCTCACTCTGGCCCAGGCTGAACTGGAATTCACTATGTATTCTCATGGTGGCCTCCAACTCATGGTGATCCTCCTCTCTCTGCCTCCCAAGGGCTGGGATTAAAGGCGTGCACCACCACACCCGGCTCCAGACCTGTTTTTAAAACATATTTTATTTATTTATTTTGAGAGAGAGAGAGAGAGAGAGAGAGAGGATGTGCCAGCACCTCTAGCCACTGCAAACAAACTCTAGATATATGTACTATCCTGTGCATCTGACTTAACGTTCAGTACTGGGGAATCGCACCTGGGCCCTTAGGCTACACAGGCAAGCGCCTTAACCACTGAGCCATCTCTCCAGCCCCTAAAAATCTTAAATGAGGGTTGGAGAGATGGTTTAGTGGTTAAGGTGGTTGCCCGTGAACCGAATGGACCCAGGCTCAATTCCCTAGCACCTATGTAAATAATCTATTTATAAAAAAATTTAATTGTGGGGATGGGGAGATGGCTCAGTGGTTAAAGGCACTTGCTTGCAAAGCCTGCTGGCCTGGGTTCCATTTCTTAGTATCCACGTAAAGCCATTTGAAGTGACAAGAGACCCTGGCATGCCTATACTCAGACTCTCTCTCTCTCACCCTTTGCTCACAAACAAAAGGCTAAAAATATTTTTAAAAATTGACCTACGGAAGTAATACGCAATGTGCACGTTGAAGGACAGAGAATAGAGGAGGGTTACATAGCGGCGGCCCTCTACCCCATCTTCACTCAGCCTATTCTCTCCCTAGAGAAAAAAAAAACCTGCCCCCTCCACACATGGTTATCTTTATATCTCCAAACGTGTACTGTCATCCTTTGGGTTCTCTGGGAAACACACTTGAGGTGGAGGTTTGTGTGCAGGTGGCTGGAGAGGCGTGGGAGGAAAGCAGTGTGGCAGAGAGAGCGGGTGAATTACAGTGAGGTCTTAGTGCCACATTAGCCGTCACCTGGGGTGACCTCAGACTTGTGCTGAATTGAGGCAAAGGGCACACCACCCAGTAAGCACATGAAAGATGCCCCCGAGAGGAGGCAAGGACTCGGGCAGGGCAGCTGCCACTTCTGAGGGTGATGGCTGTGATGGGGCTCAATGTGTGAGTCCCGGGGGGACAGCACTCCTTCCTAGCAGTTGTGAGAGAAGTCCTGAAGGGGCCAAGCATGGTGCCACACAGCATCTTAGCCCATTGCTCTTGGAATCATTCATCCCATCCTTAAAGAGCCTTTGTAGAATCTTGGTTGATCCTTTTTCCTGAGGAAATAATAAAAGGGAAGTCAGTAGGTTAAGTTGCAGTCCCACAGCTGTTCTGGGGGCGCCACTGGATTGTGGTCAACACCTTCCTTTGTCTCCCTTTCTGGATCGTGCCCAGCCCCAGCTGGCATTGCTGTTGATCTAAGGGAAGACACAGCTTGGGCAGCCCGAGTTCCTGGTCACCAGAACCTTTGTAAGCTGTGCCTCCTGCCCTTGCAGGTGTAGTCACGGGGTGCTCCAGGAAGCCCTTGGGGCGCTGTCTGAGTTCTCCTGGGAACTCTGCCTTCTCCTGATAATAAGGGGAGATCCATTCCATTGGGAAAGGAAATCTTTTTCTTTTTCTTTTCTTTTTCCTTGTCTCTTGGCAGTGATGTAGCTTGAAGTTCATTAGGACTCTGTGGTCCGTGGCACAAACATTCTGCCGCTGGAAACCATGGCCTCTAGCAACTCAGCTTAGAGTTGAGAACTAGGAGGTGACAGGCCATAAGTGGGTCACTGGGAGTACTGGTGAGCATGATGTGTCTACTTCCAACCCTTGGTTCCTGGATACATGTATTTGACCTCTTGAAAACTCTGTACAGCAGTTCTTTGTTTAAGAAGTATGACATACCCCAGGGGCTGGAGAGATGGCTTAGTGGTTAAATGCTTGCCTGTGAAACCGTAGGACCCTGGTTCAAGGCTCATTTCCGGACACACATAAGCCAGATGTATAATGTGGCACACGCATCTGGAGTTCGTTTGCAGTGGCTGGAGGCCCTGGCACGCCCATTCTCTCTCTTCCCCTCTCTCTTTGCCTCTTTCTCTCTCTGTCACTCTCAAATAAATAAATAAAAATAAACAAAACATTTTTTTTTAAAAAGGAAGTAAACCATATCCTGAAGGAAAGCAACCAATCCTAGAGCTTTTTCTTTCTTTCCCCGCCTTTTTTTTCTTTTGTTTTTTTCAAGGTAAGGTCTCACTCTAGTCCAGGCTGACCTGAGATTTACTATGTAGTCTCAGGGTGGCTTGAACTCATGGTGATCCTCCTACCTCTGCTTCCCAAGTTTTGGAATTAAAGGTGTGAACCATCATGCCTGGCTTGCTTGCTTCTTTCCTTCCTTCTTTCAACATTTATTTGTGGGCTAGAGAGGTGGCTTAGTGGTTAAAGATGCTTACTTGCAAAGTCCATGGGTCTGGATTCAATTCCTCAGTACCATGTAAAGCCAGACACAAAGTGGTGCATGCATCTGGAATTTGTTTGCAGTGGCAAGAAGCCCTTGCATGCCTATGTTCTATCTTTCTCGTACAAATAAGTAAATAAAATATTAACAAATTATTTGTTGTTCATCTGAAATTAAGATTTAGGCAGTATCTATTATCTATTTTATTTTTTGAGGTAGGGTCTCACTCTAGCCCAGGCTGACCTGGAATTCACTATGCAGTCTCAGGGTGGCCTGAACTCATGGTGATCCTCCTACCTCTGCCTCCTGAGTGCTGGGATTAAAGGCATGTGCCACCATGCCCAGCCTCACACTTGCTTTCATTTATTTACTTATTTTTCTCTTTTTAACTCAGGGGAGAGTGCGAATGCAGTTCCCCACTCCCACAAAGTATGCAGTTGAGTTTCCGCATTTGGGGAAATCGCAGGGGTCAGCACATCTGGATTGCAGTGGATAAGCCTTGCCCTGGGAGAACCACCTTTGTGGCCATGGTATCTCCCCAGCCAGGTAGGAATCACACTTTCTTTCAATTTGGTGACTAATTGATCCGAGCCTGTCATTTCCTCTTCCTCCTCCTCCTCTTCTTTCTTTCTCTTTGTTTTCTTCCTTTGGCATTTTTTTCACCAATACTTTTTTTTTTTCTTATTGTGAATGGTAATACATGAACATACCATATTTTGCTTGTATTCCCTTCCTGTGTCCAAATGTTGATGAGCTCAGAATAGTGCAATCCTCCAGTATCAACAGGCAGAGCATTTAGAGGTTGATTATTCCACAAAGATGATACACTATTCAATGCAACGAATGCTTTATGAGGTCCGGACGATGTTGGGGACTTTCGTCATTTTGTCTTCTGCTATGTGAGGATACAGCAGAGCTAGCCAGGTTTCAATCGAGAATAGATATCTGAGCACTATGGTTCAGGGACTTCCCAGCCTCCAGAAACCAGACATTAATTCCTCCAGTAGAGCAGCCCTCAAGCTCAAACAGAGAACAACTGGTTTTCCTCATAACAGAAATCGCTACCATTGCATCCACTGGCACATTTGGCCTGGTTGGTCAGCCATAAAGTTTTCTGGAACTGACTGGAAACCTCCTCTCTGTAGACTAGCTGTGATGATGCTAGAAAGGCCCACGCAGTCAGGACCTGCCCAAACCAGCAAGAGCAGACAAAAATACTGGGAAGGGATTCTCCCACTCATACTAGCTTTAAAAAAATAAACAAAACAAAACAAAACAACAGCAGCAACAACAACCATCAATGGAGACCAAAGACAACTTTCCCATGGGAAATCGTATCAGGAACATTTGTGTCTGTGTGGCATGGCATCATCCATCCCAAGTGACCCTTCCATCTTTTCAAATTGAATTCATTAGCTTTAGCTGTGTGCACAGCATTGTGTGTCCAGTGACTTTACAAGCACTGGCCATCTTGGCAGTCAAGAGGCTGAGGTAGTGCTGAGGACATGGCTGGATTCAATCCACAGTACATTTCCTGTTTCTGGAGGCCGGATCAGGCCAGTGTGAATTCTGGTGGGAGAGAGCAAACAGGTTCCTGACTGATCTTTTTTTTTGAGGCAAGCTCAACAGACTGGCCTTTTTATTTTATTTTGTTTTTTAATGTGCATATGCATGAGAGAGAGGGTGTGTGAGGTGTGTGTGTGTGTGTGTGTGTGCGTGAGAGAGAGAGAGAGAGAGAGAGAGAGAGAATTGGTGCACCAGAGCCTCTAGCCACTTCAGCTGAATTCCAGACTGCATCCCCTGTGTGCACGTGTAACCTTGCACACTTGCGTCACTTTGTGCATCTGGCTTATGTGGGACCTGGAAAGTTGAACATGGGTCCTTAGGTTTCACAGACAAGTGCCTTAACTGCTAAGCCATCTCCCCAGCTCTCCGAACTGATCTTTTTGGGCTCTGGTTTTCCTTTCTCTTTCCCACTTCATATCCATTTTTTTCTTCAGGGCCACCTTCCTTGTGGGTGCAGACTCAGCAAGGGTTACAGAAGAAATTGCCAAATTGACACCAGTTCACCAGTTCAGAATTGTGTAATGTCAAGCTTTTGAAGTATATCATTTATTCTATAGACATCATGCCCATGGTTCTGATTCTCTGAATAAACCTCTTTAATATATTGACCTTATATCCAGCAACTTAGCTAAATCCATTCATTCCTTCCCTTTCTCCATCTCTTTGCTACCTTCCATCATGTTTCTCAAAAAATGTTTTTATTTTTATTTACTAGAGACAGAGAGAGGGAGAGAAAGAGAATGGGCACGCCAAGTCCCCTAGCTATGGCAAACGAACTCCAAACACATATGCCACCATGTGCATCTGGCTTACATGGGACCTGGAGAATCAAACCTGGGTCCTTAGGCTTCACAGGCAAGTGCCTTAACTGCTAAGCCATCTCTCCAGCCCCCATCATGTTTTATTGTGCTGGTGGGGGCTGTGGAGAAGACAAGTTCTCATTTGTAGCTCTAGCTGGCCTGGCTTCAGCCACCCAAATGTTAGGACTACAGGTGTGCAACACTGTGCCTAGCTCGTGGGATTTCTTTTCTTTCTCTCTTCTCTTTTTCTTTTCTTTTCTTTTCTTCTTTTCTTTCCCTCCCTCCCTCCCTCTCTCCCTCCCTCCCTCCCTCCCTCCCTCTCTCTCTCTCTCTTTCTTTCTTTCTTTCTTTCTTCTTCTTGTTCTCTCTCTCACACTCTCCCTTTTTTTGAGGTAGGGTCTCACTCTAGCCCAGGTTGACCTGGAATTCACTATGTAGTCTCAGGGTGGCTTCAAACTCATGGTGATCCTCTTACCTCTGCCTCCTGAGTGATGGGATTAAAGATGTGAACCACTATGCCCAGCTTCTTTTAGTATTTTTAATCTTTATTTATTATTTGAAAGAGAGAGGAGAGAGAGAGAGAGAGAGAGAGAGAGAGAGAGAGAGAATGGACATGCCAGAGCCTCTAGCCACTGCAAACGAACTCCAGACACATGTGCCACCTTGTGCATCTGGTTTACATGGGTACTGGGGAGTCGAACCTGGGTCCTTAGGCTTCACAGGCAAGTGCCTTAACCTCTAAGCCATCTCTCCAGCTCTAACTCAGCAGCAGTGCTGTACGTTCTGCAGCACTTACTGAGAGGAGAAAACATGCACGTGAGCATTCATAGCAGCTTTTAAAATCAGAATGGCCCAGACCTAAATATTACCCAAATATCCAAGAATAAGTGAATGAAAAAATAAACTAGTACATTTATGTACTATAAGATGGAGGAATTCAACAACATGGGTCATTCTCAAAAACTATTTTGGTTAAGTCAGACACAAAGGTATATGCTATGTGTCTCCTTTGGATATTAAATTTTGAAATAGCAAATTTTCATTTATAGCAGTAGGCAGGAGATGATGGCTGCTTAGGGATGGAGGGAGGTGGAAAGCTGGTCACAAAGAATCTGGAGGAAACCTTGGGGGTGATGGAAATATCCTATATCTTAATTACAGTGGCAGTTACATAGGGGTATGTATTTGTCAAGATTCCCACAAACGGAATACTTGGAATGGGTGCATTTTCTTGTACGTAAAAAATACTTCATAATGGGTTAGAGAGATGGCTTAGCAGTTAAGGTGCTTGCCAGCAAAGCTAAACAACCCAGGTTCAATTCCCCAGTACCCATGTAAAGCCAGATGCCCAAGGTGGTGCATGCATTTGGAGTTTGTTTGCAGTGGCTAGAGGCCCTGGCAACACATTCTCTCTCTCATAAATAAATAAATAAATAAATAAATAAATAAATAAATAAATAAATAAAATACTCACAAAAGAAATGTGTAAATGGAGCTGGAGAGATGGCTTAGTGGTTAAGGTGCTTGCCTAAAAAGCCTAAGGACCCAGGTTCGATTCTCCAGTACCCATGTAAGTCAGATGCACAAGGTGGCACATGTGTCTGGAGTTTGCAGTGGCTGGAGGCTCTGGGGTGCCCATTCTCTTCTCTCCGTCTCCCTCTTTTTCTCTCTCAAGTAAATGAATGAAATAAAATACTTTAAAAAAAGAGTCAGGTGTGGGGCTGCACACTTTAATCCCTGTTCTTGGGAGGCAGAGGACGAGGTTTGCCAAGAGTTTGAGGCCACTCTGAGATGAAATAGTGAATTCCAGGTCAGCCTGGGCTAGAGAAAGACTGCCTCAAAAAAAAAAAAAAGAAAAGAAAAAAAAAAGAAAGAAAGAAAAGAAAAAGAAAGAAAGAAAGAAAGAAAGAAAGAAAGAAAGAAAGAAAGAAAGAAAGGAAGAAAGAAATGTGCAGATATCTGTGCATACAAGCCCAGGAGAATGAATGCAAAGCAGCATTGAGGTGACAGATAGAGCAAAAAGGAATAAGCATTGCCTTTTATTTTGGTTTTCATTCTAAACCTTCAATAAATCTGATTTAAAAAAATTAATTAATTGCATGTGTGTGTGTGTTGAGTGTGTGCATATGTATGATCACGTTTATGGACACACGTGTGTGTGTGTTGACTAGGCACGGTCACATTTATGGACACATGTGTGTGTGTTGAGTGTACATGTATGCACGGTCATGCTTATGGACACGTGTGTGTGTTGAGCATATGCGTATGCATGGCCACGTTTATGGACACGTGAGTGTGTGTTGAGTGTACACATTTGCACGGCCATGTTTATGGACACGCGTGTATGTGTGTGTGTGTTGAGTGTACGCGTATGCATAGTCACATTTATGGTGTGCCCATACTTCTCTCTCTCCACGCTTGCAAATAAATAAAGGTATTTTTTGGTTTGTTTTTTGAGGTAGGGTCTTGCTCTATCCCAGGCTGACTAGAATTCATTCAGTAGTCTCTGGATGGCCTTGAACTCAGAAATCCTCCTACCTCTGCCTCCCAAGTGCTGGGATTAAAGGCATGCGCCACCATGCTCAGCTCTAACTAAATATTTTAACAAAAAAATATTAAATATACAGAGAAGTTAGGAGGTAAATTCAGAATGTGGACAAGTCTTGAAAAGTCTTGAAGTGAAGGAGAGGAGAGAATGAGGCCTTGTTGGAAAGGATGCAATTTCATGGGAATTCTTTTTGAAAGCGTACATACATAAAACTAGGCACAGATCCATTATCCTCATGCCTCTTATATGACCAAAAAATCAAAGTGAGTTCTCAAATTAAATGTAAACAAATTTACAAACCAATTAAAATTAACAATATAGAAAAAGACAGTGCTGACTGACCACTGAGTGTTCAGAATCTAGATACTGGATTTTAGTTTTAGAAAGATTATATCTGTTTTTAAGAGTTGATGCTTTAAAAATATAATTTTGTTAAAATCCTACTTAAGGGAAACTAAAACATAGACATGTGTCATAAGTAAAAATTAAACTAGAGAAGATAGACTTTCACAGTATAATCTTTACCATGTAAAATAAAAACGATTGAAAAAAAGTACAGAAAATGCCTACAAGGATGATCCATGGGTATAAATAGAGCAATTTAAATTTTCTTCCTGTATTTTGTACATATTTAAAACTTTCCATGATGAATATGTATTACTTATATTATACAACTAAAGATAAGTATTTTCCAGGAAAAGGATAAGCTGATTCACATAGGTATGAATCTAATATATATGTATTTTTAGCATAAGCCTGTAGACCTTTATGTTGCTTTTCCTATTTTTCATGCTTGTGTTCCCAGGCCTCTTCTTAGCTTGAGTCCTTTACTTTCCAGCACCAAACAGTTTCCAGTCTGTGGAGGACACAGCCTAGAACAGGAACCAAGGGTCATGGAGCCCTTCTCCACTCAAATGTTCCTTTCATATAACAATCATATTATCACATCCCTTTCACTATCCAGAAAGTGCATCATAGAAAATAAAACTCACCTACACACACAGTTTCCACCAACTTCCGTTTGAGAAATGAAATATACATATATATATATAAAGGCTGGAGAGATGGCTTAGTGTTTAAGGCACTTGCCTGTGAAGCCTACGGACCCATGTTCAACTCTCCAGATCCCACATAAGCCAGCTGCACAAGATGACCCAAGAGTGCAAGGTTGCACATACCCACAAGATCGTGCATGTGTCTGGAGTTTGATTGCAGTGGCTGAGGACCTTATATGCCAATTCTTTTTCTTTCTCTCTGTTTCTCTCCCTGATAAAATAATATGTATGAAGCATATAACAAAATATATTTTTTAGCATGGTTACATTAGAATACAATACAAGGGAGCTAAAAAGACACTGAGAAAGCCATATTGTACAGTTCATCTCTAGAACTTTATTCAAATTTCGAAACTGAAACTCTGTACCCATTCTAACCTCCCCCTCTCCACCCGTGTATATTGTAACAAACATCCATGTCCATATTTATTTTGGCATGTATAATTGCATTTAAGCTCCAAGAAGAGAAATAGCCAGGTCAAAGAATATATGTAATTAAAATTTAACACAGGGCTATAGTAAAGTACTTGCCCAGCATACATGCAGCCATGGGCTTGATCCCCTGCACCACAAGACAAATAAAGAAATTCACATTCTCAAATTGCTCTTAAAAAGTCATACTAATTTATACTACACATTGTAGGCTAGAATGAGATCCTACCTCCAAAAACAAAAACAAATTGAGAGGAGAAAAAGAGAGGAAAATGGGTGTCCCAGGGCTTCTTGCCACTGCAAATGATATCCAGATGTATGCACCACTTCGTGCATCTAGCTTTACATGGGTACTTAGGAAATGAACCCAGGCCATCAGGCTCTGCAAGCAAGTGCCTTTAATGGCTGAACCATCTTTCCAGCCCCAAATTCATCTTTCTTAAATGAACTACCCCACTAGCTAGCCTTTTAGGATTTTTTGTTTTTTTTTTGTTTTTCAAGGTAGGGTCTCAATCTAGCCCAGGCTAACCTGGAATTTACTATGTAGTCTCAGGGTGGCCTCAAACTCATGGCGATCCTTCTACCTCTGCCTCCCGAGTGCTGGGATTAAAGGCATGTGCCATCACACCTGGCCCTCATGCTTCTTTTGTTCAAGGGAGACATTGCTTTGGAATTCCCTTGCTCTCCTTACCTGTGACATGTGATAAATTCTTCTCTACCCTTTTACTTTTTGGCTTTTGTTTTGGCTTTACATTCACCAAGCTGTGAACCCACTGGATCCAGTTATTGAAGTAATATCACTGGTCAATGAAGAAGCAAGGCTAGGATTAGAAAGTCAGCGTTTTGCATTGTCTAATGAATAGATGGATCTAGGGAGTGAGCATCCAAGGCTGCTAGCAGCATCAACAAGAGACAAGCACATGCTGTACCTTCTGTAGGACGGACATGAGGCCATCTTGCTTTATAAAAGTCAAACCTGGGGCTGGAAGGATGGCTTAGCAGTTAAGGCAGTTGCCTGCAAAGCCAAAGGACCCAGGTTCTGTTGGGCCCTGAAAGGCCTGGGCGTGAGACCTAGTGGAACTTCCTGAGCCTAGCTAAAATTTGGCGACCTGTCTCTGGCCAGCTAGGACTCAGCAAGACGCCTAATGGCGTCTTGCCTGCTACTTCCGTGCAGGAGTTGGAATTATCATTTTAATAGTCACAGTTTACTATTGGCCCTTACCTCTTCTCCCATCCTAAAATCCCCGCCTTCGTCCCCAACATGATATAGGCAATCGTTTGTAACAATAAAGAGAGTTCCTGCTTCCACAAGACTCCCAGCTCAGTGTGGCTTTTCTCCGGTGACTAGGAGAGGTTTTTGAGTTGTCTGATGCTCTCCCTTCTCCTCAACCCCTTGGGGGGAACCAGCTGGCCTGGTCCTTCCACAGCACTACCTGCCCACCGGGGAGGAGCCCAGCAAGGTTCGATTCCCCAGGACCCACATTAACCATATGCACAAGGGGGCGCAAGTGTCTGGACTTCGTTTACAGTGGCTGGAAGCCCAGATGCACTCATTCTCTCTCTCTCTCCCTGTCACTCTGTCAAATAAATAAATAAATAAATAAATAAATAAATAAATAAATAAAAACTTTCCTCCTATCAGCTATTTTTTTCCAGGTTCATTTCACTTTTATTAGGAACAAACACAAGCTCAGATCAGTACAACTAGCTTCAGAGCTGATATTAATAGAAAGTATTGAAAATTATCATTAGGTTACAACAGTCCCACATAAAAAGGAGAAAATTTCCACTCAGGCAATGGAAAGGTGTCCTTCCTGTTTTCATGACAATGAATGTGCTTTTTCCAATTTTGTGACTACTTAGACACTTCTCCGAAACAATCAGTCTCTGGGGAGAACAGTGTTGACTCATGATGGCGCCCAGCACGTATGAACATGTCAGTTTCATGTGGACACTACTACTGTCAAAATTTGCAAGACATAGGAATTCCTCTGCTGAGGCTCTCAACTGCTTAACAAAAAGCTTTAGTCACACCTCAAAACTGCCCCTTGAGGTAGGTCAGTATTATTATCGCACTTTAACAATTGACAAGTGAGGCTACATTATAGTTAAGTGACTCATCCAGTGCAATTGTTTCAGCATGACCCCCACAGTTCATCTTTGAGAATCTTAACCCACAATATAACAGTTTGAGAAGTGGGACTTCTAGATGATTAGCTCAGGAGGTTTCTGAAGGGAGCAATGATCTTATCTCTGAAGTAAACATGTTTGTTGTAAAAGAGAAAAATCACATTAGCAAGTCAGTGGTAAGACAGACCTTGTCTTTAGCCACCAGCACAACATGGGTCACTTTGCTTTGTTTACTTTCACACTAACCCATTGGAGCTCCACTTACCGAGAGAGAACCACTGGGAGCCAGGAAGCCACAGAGAAAACTTTCCACTGAATGCCACCACCATTATCTCATAATGAAAGACAATAAATCAGATACTCTCAGATTACTTACTTCCACACTCCATTTGAATTTGAGCATTTAATGAACACAGTTCTAAGAAAACTTTCCAAAAAGGAAGCCCACACTGCAAATCATTGTGCTGATGGTCCTCCAGCCAGCCTCCCATTCATACCAGCCACCTGTAGGCTCTCGGAGGTTCAGAGAGTAAGGGCAGGCTCACATGCAATACAAATCAGAAAAGAGGTAAGGCACCCAAGTAAGTTAGCACAGCAATGCACTGGTAGAAGTTCACCTTTGAAAAGATGTTTCTCGTTAATTTGCCACTAAGCTTAGAATCTTGAAAATCTTGGCATTCCTTACTGAGCCATCACACCCCTACCAAAACATCCACATGTACAGTGGACTCTCAGCCTGAGGTCTCCATCTACCCTCCGTTGGGACATAGTGTAAATCAGATCCATGAAATAAGATTGCTTGAGAAAGTTGACTTTACTGTTCATGTTATATATAGATCAGGCAGCTGATGACCAGTAGAAGTAAAACCACCCAAGAGATTTCCAGAGGGTAGGTTGGAGGGATACAGGTCAGCAGATCTACAGTGATTTTCCAAGATATTCTATTCTACTTCAGTGAACAACAGCTCAAAGCATGTGTTTCATTAACACAGGAAGAAAGGCCCTGCTCCAACCACTGAGGTTCCCAAGTGAGCAGAGCATTTGGTATTGTGTCCAACCAATCCTAATCGAGCAGAGCTGGCTTCTGCATTGAGCTACAGAGACAGGAGAGGTCTATGGTTTTCAAAACACTGATGCTATGTTTTCTTCCAGACTTTTCTATTTATAAATGGGCTGCCCAAGGCTATGTGGTAAGAAATGCTGGTTTGTTTGCTGAACATTCTATCCAGCAAAGTCCATGGCCTCTTAGATGCCATGTGTCAATGCTTTGCAACATACCTGGCTTTAAGAAGCATGACCTTTTCTTGCACAGAGGTGCCTGGAACTTGCTCATGCTTCTGTTGTTTTGCAAGGAGGACTAGGGGACCTCTTCCCTGCAATAATCACCCAGTACCACTATGCAGAGCAGGCAGGCATATGTCTGCTGTGATGCACACAGAGACTAACACTTGTGCTCAGTGGCTGGCCAACTGGGACAACACGAACATTTGGCTGAGTCATAAGCCAGAGAACCTTTCTGAGCCAGGGATGTTTCCAGAGGGTCTTGTAAGTTTTTCTGGTTATCTGTGTGGCAGAGGCACACAGGGGTGGAGGTAGAGAGGATCTGGAGATCATAGAAAAATGACATCCAGCTCTACTTGCTAAAGAAACACAGCAGTTCTGTGCCCAATGGCACTGTATCTGCTGGAGAGGGAGCTGCCAGGACAGCTATTTTTTAAAGTCTTATTTTATTTTTCTCAATTTTTAAAAACATTTTCCATGATTATAAAAAATATCCCATGGTAATACCCTCCCTCCCTCCACTTTCTCCTTTGAAATTCCATTCTCTACCACATCCCCTCCTCATCTCAATCAGCCTCTCTTTTATTTTGATGTCGTGATCTTTCCCTCTTCTTATGATGGTCTTGTGTAGGTAGTGTCAGGCACTATGAGGTCATGGATATTGAGGCCATTTTATGTCTGGAGGGAGCACGTTGGAAGAAGTCCAACCCTTCCTTTGGCTCTTACATTCTTTCCACCACCTCTTCTGCATTAGACCCTGAGCTTGGAAGGTGTGATCGAGATGTTACTTGGTACTCTAGTCACTTCTTCCAGCACCATGATACCTTCTGAGTCATCCCAAAGTCACTGCCATCTGAAAAGAGAAGATTCTCTACCCAAAGTAGGAGTAGCATTAATATAAGGGTATGAATATTAAGAGAAGTGCTTACTGGGCAGTTTGATAAGCATATTATATACCTTTATCCAGACATCAGCAGATGTTACACCCCTAGGGCTCATGACTACCCCTGTTTTAAGTTTACAGTATCAGGGATGTATTCCCTCCCTTGGAGCAGGCTTCCAGTCCAATTGGAGGGCAGTTGGTTTCCACCATGACAGATGTGCCACTGTTGCACCTGTTGGCTCATTTGGCCTGGCTGGCCAATTATAAGGCTTGCAGTGTCCACTGTTAAGTATCTTCACTGTTGGTATCTCTTTCTCCCATTGAACTGCATGTAGAATGGCTTCTTCCAGCTTTCTGTCAGCTGGTCTACATGGAGGAGGTTATCAGCTCAGTTCCAGCAGGATTTCTCAGTGGCCTTGCAGCCCAAGTATGTGGAGTCTTCAGCAATAGGGTCTTACCATCTATTCCTGGTGGGAAACCAAGGGCCTCGGCAATGGCCTATAATGTTTTGGGGGCATCGGGGACCTCCCTGGCCAACAACTCACTGGAAGGTATCCCATCCCTGGCACTGAAAAATTTCTTGCAACGATCTCTTTCTTGCTCCTAAGTGTTCCATTGTCAAAAATTGGAGAATTCCATATGATTTATTTATATCCTTTTAGATTTTGATTAGCCCTCCCTCCACCTTTCCTTTACTCAATCTCCTCCCCTGACCTCACTTTGGGCCTTTTTACCCCAGTTAATCTATTCTTCTGCTTACATATATACAATGTCAACCTATTAAGTACCCTCCTCCCTTCCTTTCTCTTCCCTTTGTATCTCTTTTTTTAGCTTACTGGCCTCTGCTACTGGGTTTTTTCCTTGTCACACAGAAGCCCAATCATCTGTAGCTAGGATCCACATATGAGAGAGAACATGCAGCGCTTGGCTTTCTGGGCCTGGGTTACCTCACTTAGTATAATCCTTTCCAGATCCATCTATTTTTCTGCAAATTTCATAACTTCATTTTTCTTTATCGCTGAGTAGAACTCCATTGTATAAATGTGCCACATCTTCATTATCCACTCATCAGTTGAGGGACTTCTAGGCTGGTTCCATTTCCCAGATATTATAAATTGAGCAGCAATAAACATGATGACAGCATATTATGGATCCATCAAAGGATTAGTGCATTGATGAGGTGTTGCAGTCCGGTTCGCATTGCTGGTAGAAATCACCCAACCAAGAGCAGCTTCTGGGAAAAAGAGGTTTATTTGGCTTACAGGCTCGAGGGGAAGCTCCACGATGGCAGGGGAAAACGATGGCATGAGCAGAGGGTGGACATCACCCCCTGGCCAATATAAGATGGACCACAGCAACAGGAGGGTGTGCCAAACACTGGCATGGGGAAACTGGCTATAAAGCCCATAAGCCCACCCCCAACAATACACTCCCTCCAGGAGGCATTAATTCCCAAATATCCATCAGCTGGGAACCTAGCATTCAGAACACCTAAGTTTATGGGGGACACCTGAATCAAACCACCACATGAGGTAATAGTGTGTTAATTCAGTCAAGGTGACAATCAAAACTAACCACCACAGACCTCCAAGATGGAGCTTTGAGGAGCGTAACCCTCTTATCTTACCCAAGACCACATCTGCTGCCTTCTTCCTTCAGTGCTGGTCTCCTGAATATTGGTCTTTGAGTAATGAGCATCAGGGAGCTTACTCCAGTAACCTTTGGATAATTCAAATAAATAGACTGAAAATACTTTATGACATTTAAGAGATATAGTAAACTTTACACATTCTCAGGCTCATCACCTACAATTCAACTAACTACCTATTTCCCTTCCTCCTCTTCTTCTTCCTTTGTTTAGGTTTTTTTGTTTTTTCTTTCTTTTAGTAGGGCCTCACTCTAGTCCAGGTTGATCTGGAACTCACTCTAGCCTAGAACAAACTTGAGCTTACAGCAATGCTCCTATTTTAGCCCCTGAAAGCTGAGATTAGAGGTGTGTGCCACCATTCCTGGCAACTTTTTTTCTGAGGCAAGCCCAACAGACTGGCTTTTTATTTTATTTTTTATGAGAGAGAGTGAGAACAAGAGCAAGCAAGCTAGTGAGGAAAGAGAGAGAGAGAGACTTGGTACACCAGGGCCTCCATGAATGTCATTGAGCTCCAGAAATGTATGCCACCTTGTGTGCATATGTGACCTTATGCATGAGTCACCTTGTGTGTCTGGCTTATGTGGGATCTGGGGAGTTGAATGTGTGTCCTTGGGTCTTACAAGCATGTGCCATAATCACTAAGCAATCTCTCCAGCCCCTGGCAACCTTTTTCATAGACAATTTTCATACATGTATGTGCTTTCACCATAATCTCTTCCCATTACTTTCTTTTGTCCTTCTTCCACTGAACCTCTTATTCTTTCCAACAAGTTGCTCTTCTATTTCTATGCTATTTTCCCCTTCTTCCATCATCCACGATGACATGTTGATGGGCCCAATATTGTGCAGGTAACAACAGCTGCTGTGAGGCCATGAATGGAATGGCCACCTTGCATGTAGACAGTGGCATTCCACAGCACTTTCCCATGCTTTGGCCTTTATATTCTTTCTGCCACCTTCTGTGGTGTTCTCTGAGTCCTGGAGGGAGTGATGTAGATGTGTCATTTAGAGCTGAGCACTCAACAACAATGTGTTCTCAGTACTTTGACAAATTTTGAATCTCCTCAGTAGTCATTGTCAACTGAAAAAGGAAGCTTTTCTGAGCAAAGATGAGAGCACCATTAGTTTATGGTCATAACATAATGGGTTCTAGGACAATTTGGTGGGCACAACATAACCATGTAGCCAAATGATAGCAGTAGCTTTCTTTCTCAGGCCTATGATTTTTCTAGCCATAGGCTTTTGACTAGGTTTTCAGGACCAGGCATAAATTCCCTCCCGTGCAGTGGGCCTCAACTCTAAGCAGAGAACAGTTGGTTACACCTGTAATAGTCATGCCACTATTGCACCAGTGGACACATCTTGCCTGGTTGACCAGTTGTACAGCTTATAGAGTTCACTGCTGGGTAACACTATGGTGACTTGTCTCTCCCAGGAGCTTTCATGGCACTGTAACAGCTGGCCATCAAGGAGGAAGCTTCTGGCTCAGTTCTGGCTTGATTTCTTAGTGTTCTGCCAATGTCACCAACTTCTGATTGAAAATATAAAGAAAAGCTGCATCTCTGTGTATTGAACTTCATAGATTATCTTTTCTTATTATTGTTCCCTAAGCAATATGACTGCTTACAAAGACATTTACATTACATTATTCATTATAGGCAATGTAAAAGTCTGTTGGTGGCACCCACCTATAATCGCAGATACTTGGAAGATTGGGGCAGAAGGACTATAAATTCAAGGGCATATATCAAGTTCAAAGCCAGCCCCAGCAACTTAGTGAAACTGTCTCAACAAAAGGAGGGCTCTGAGGATGTAGTTCAGTAGTGGAGAGTTTGCCTAGCCTGCTCCGGCCTTGGGCAAAATCCTTAGAACTAGAGACCAATTAAAAAAAAAAAATCTAGAAATTATTTAAAGAGGATATGCATTGCTAACAGACAAATATAAGGAGCTTGAGCATCTTGGTTTGGGGCCCTGAATTAATCCCCTACAGATACTGAGGAAGGTTTGTGACTGGAAATTTTAATGTTAATTATTTTAAAATATGATAATGTATGGAAATGTTAAGACAATTAACCAGGAGGTCATTTGACTGAGGTAATTTTAACATCATGGGTTTATACTAAGTACAGTAAACCCAACTGTTTTTTTTTTTTTTTTTGAGGTAAGGTCTCACTCTAACCCAGGCTGACCTGCAAATGAACTCCAGACGCGTGCATCCCCTTGTGCATCTGGCTAATGTGGGTCCTGGCGAGTCGAACCAGAGTCCTTTGGCTTTGCAAGCAAATGCCTTAACTGATAAGTCATCCCTCTAGCCCTGGAATTCAGGATGTAGTCTCAGGGTGGTCTTGAACTCACAGTGATCCTAACACATCTGTCTCTTGAGTGCTGGGATAAAGGAGTGTGCCACCATGCCAAGCTTGTTATGTACTATTAACACACTGTTATTTAGTATGACATGTTCAGATTATTTCTGTTATCATACATATTCTACTTGCCCTTCTTTTAGTGGTTTCTCCCACGGTGAACAAGTCAGAGGTGGATGCTGTCAGTGTCGATATCTGTCTTAGAGACAAACTTCCCTTAGATAACAAAAATAAGGCAAGCAGACTTTTGTCTTGGTCCTTGTAGTTCCTCTAAGCTCCACCAGAGGGAGGATTATACTGCTAGTGTTAGGTGAGGGGAGCAGGCGGTGAAAAGTATGCATTCACTCATTAGCAAAATGTGCATGGCCTATCTACTTTGTGCCTATCAGTTTTAGGTGCTGGAGATACAGAGAAGGGTAAGACATGGGCTCTGCCCTTAAAGGACTCAGCCTAGAGCACAGGCAGATATAAAACAATAATGACCATATAGTGACAGCAAGGGCTATAATAAGTACCACAAGGTGCTAAGGGAACTATTAACTCTGGCTCCAGGGAATGTGAGCTTAATTTTGAAAGAGAAATAAAGGCTTATCAGACAGACAATGCAGACAGAACATTATATGCAAATATATGAAGGGAAGTACAAATAAAGAGTTTAGTATTGTGAAATATGAGGATTAAGCAGGCTGGAAAATGGGAGAAGAGAGGCTGAATAGTGGGTAGGGGCCAGATCATGCAAGGCTTTAATCTTTGAAAAAATACTTGTATTAATTTGAGGGTCAGAGAGCAGCAGAGAGAGCATGAGTATGGGTGTGTCAGGGCCTCCTGTCACTGCAAATGAACTCCAGACGCATGCACCATTTTGTGCCTCTGGCTTTATGTGGGTACTGAGGAATTGAAATAGGGCCATCAGAGTTTGCAAACAGGTACCTTTAACCATTGAGCAATCTCTCCAGCCCTGAAAGACCTTAATCTTAAAAGGCTGGTAAATCCAAATATGTGTGTGTGTGTGTGTGTGTGTGTGTGTGTGTGTGTGTGTGTGTATATATATGTATGTATGTATATATATATATATATATATATATATATATATATATATATATATATATATATATATGACTTTGTTTTTTTTTTACTCTAGCTCAGGCAGACCTGGAATTCACTATGGAGTCTTAGGCTAATCTCAAAGTCACAGCAATCCTTCTACCTTGGCTTCCTGAATGCTGGAATTAAAGGTGTACATCACCATGCCTGGCTGAGGGAGGGAGAGACAGAGAGAGAGAGAGGGCGCGAATGAGCTCATTGGGGCCTCTAGCCGCTGCAAATGAACTCTAGATACATATACCACTGTGTTCATCTGGCTTTACATGGGTACTGGGGAATTGAACTAGCATCGTTAGGCTTTGGGAGCAAGCACCTTTAACTGCTGAGTCATCTCTCCAGCTCCAAAATATATTTTTAAAAATTTATTTGCAAGGACAGAAAGTAAGAGAATGGGTGCTTCAGGGACTCCTGTCAGTGCAAAAATACCCCAGATGCATGTGCCACCTTGCACATCTGGCTTTATGTGGGCACTGGGGTCATTAGGCTTTGTAGGTAAGCACCTTCACCGCTGAGCCATCTCTCTAGCCCTAACAATTTCTTTTCTTAATTTTTCTTTCTTTCTTTCTTTCTTTCTTTCTTTCTTTCTTTCTTTCTTTCTTTCTTCCTTCCTTCCTTCCTTCCTTCCTTCCTTCCTTCCTTCCTTCCTTTCTTTTTTTTTTTTTTTTGAGGTAGGGTCTCACTCTAGCTCAGGCTGACCTGGAATTCACTCTGTAGTCTCAGGGTGGCCTTGAGCTCATGGCGATCCTCCTACCTCTGCCTCCCAGAGTGCTGGGATTAAAGGTGTATGCCACCATGCCTGGCTAATAATTTCTTTTTTTGTCCCCTTGCCTTTTCTCCCTCTTCTTTGGTCTTGGTCACTGCGGGATAGCTCAGCAGACACTGACGCTTGGAAGTCACACACCACCGGACAAACAGGAAGAAAAGAGCAATGACGCGGAGACATCCTAAAGCACGGGTGGATTCCCCACTCGGCCAGCAGGAAGGCTTTCCTCTTCTGCCCTGACTCGCTGGAGAAGACAGCCCCTTGCGCATGGACAAGCAGCTGGCTCCCTATTGCTCAGAAGCACTCCTGAGCTGACTGGTCCAACCTGCTTGCTGCCCTGAGGCATCAGGTCTTAAAGGGAAGTAAGTGGACGGGAAGCCGGCTAGGCCAGAAAGCCTAGTGCTCATGCTGCCTCAGCCTTCAGCAGCTCCACAGAGAAGCCCCAGGCTCACCAGCCGAGCCCCTGAGCAGTTACTGCTGACAGCTTCCGTGGGAGGCAGGGCACCACTCAGCAACTGTTTCAATGAAACACTGTAAACTTTCTAAGACAGTCACACCTGTTGCACGGCTCAGAATTGTTTTCATGTTCTATTGAAATTAAGGTCTTTCATAGTGATGACCTGTTTTTTGTTCCCAGTTATGTTTTTATTCACAAACTTCAAAAAATTACATAGATATCAGAAGTATCAGTCTTCTACATTTCCACAAATCCAACCTACTAATGCAACAAGCACCTAGATCGACATGCTATCACTGTGTCCCCTTTGTCACTGTTCTTACCAGGGACAGCCGTCATTTTACCTTCTGTCACCAGAGATTCAAGTTTGCTTGTGCTACACTCAATATAAGGGGTACCTGATGGTGAATGCTAATAGGTATTTTATTTCTTTATTTATTTTTGAAACAGGGTGTCATGTAGACCAGGCTGATCTTGAAATCACTATGTAGCCAAGGATAACTTTGAATTCCCAATCCTCCTGCTTCCACCTCCCAAGTGCTGGGATTACAGGAGTGTGCCATAATCCCTGGCTTCCATGGGGTTTTAAAAAATATTTATTTATTCATTTGAGAGATGGAGGTAGAGAGAGAATGAGTGCACTGGGGCCTCCTTCCCCTGCAAACAAATTCCAGATGCATGTGCTACTTGGTGCATCTGGTTTTATGTGGGTAGTGGAGAATTGAACCCTGTGCAGGCTTGCTTTGTGAACAAGTGCCTTTAACCACTGAGCAATCTTTCCAGCTCCTTCCATAGGATTTTATATATATACACACATATGGAGAGAGAGAGAGAGAGAGAGAGAGAGAGAGAGAATGGATGTGCCAGGGCCTCCAGCCACTGCCAAACAAACTCTAGATGCATATGCCACCTTGTGCACCTGGCTTACATGAGTACTGGGGAATTGAACCTGGGTCCTTAGGCTTTGCAGGCAAGCGCCTTAACCGCTAAACCATCTCTCCAATACTTTCCATAGGATTTTAGTAACATGTAAATTCATAACAACAACAACAAAAAAACCCACAAAAAACTTTGTCGATATTTGTGAAGCTGGGTATTTTATATAAAAATCCAGATTTAAAAGATTATAAGAATTTTTGTTGCATGGAAATTGAAACCAGGACTTTGTTTATGATAGGCAAGTCCTCAACCAATACCCATGTAAAGCCAGACCCACAAAGTGGAGCAGGTCTCTGGAGTTCATTTGCAGTGGCAGGGGATCCTGGCACACCAATATACACACCAAGAAAGTGTTAGTCTAACTGTTCTCCAAGAGGTCCTGAAATTCTGGGAGGTGACTCTGGGGCTGGTTCTCTTGCCTCCCGTCCCCAGGGAGCAAGCCACCTTCCTATTGCTTGAGTTAGAGATGTATATTCCTCTTCCCCGTGATGCCAGCTGCCCGTGACACTATGACCCCGTGTGTCTGCAGCCCCTTCTCCTGAGAGATGACTGCACAGAAGAGTACCGGATGAAAGGAGTTAAATTAAATGAAGGGCTCTGGGAAGAGAGCTGCTGAGGCTGAGGCTGAGGCCAGAGGAGAAAGCGAACTGCTGATGAATGAAGACTGCAAGTCGGGTCTTGCCATGAGCTTCTTTAATAAGCCTCCACTTGCTGTTGTTCTGTAAGCTGTCTAATTGCAAGGTCAGCTCTCCTCCAAGAGCTGATGTCTGTTTTTAAAGGTAAGTGCACTGTCTCAATGGTGTTTATAGAGCAAGATGTTTGGTTTTAGAAAGGATAAAGCTTTTCTTCCACTTTGCCTGGCAAGGTGTGGCTCTTGTAGCGTTCCTATCTTTTAATTAACCAATGGATTTTCCTCCACCCGCTGACGGTTCTGGTTTTAGTCCGTGTCCTGCAACCACTTTTGCTTGTCTCTGCTTAACTCCTCATTTGTGTGTAAAACCCTATAATGATGCCTGTTACCTTTAAAAAAAAAAAAGTGAAACTGCTTCAGCGTCTTGGGCAAGTCTCTACTGCCCTTCTCTTCTACATCTATTTAAAATTAGTTATTAAACTTTCCCCCTAATCTTTAGAATTAAATGAAAAAGGGGGTTGGAGAGATTGCCTAGTGGTTAAGGTGCTTGCCTGCAAAACCAAAGGACCTTGGTTTGATTCCCCAGGACCCACGTAAGCCAGATGCACCAGGGGGCACATGCATCTGGAGTTCATTTGCAGTGGCTGGAGGCCCTGGCACCCCCATTCTCTCTCTCTCTCTCTCTCTCTACCTCTTTCTCTCTCTTGAATAAATAAATGAATAAATAAAATATATTTAAAAAGAAAAAGTCTTGAGTACAATGGAGATGATAAACTCTCACCTTCCCTGATGTTCTTTTTTTTTTTAAAAAAAAACTTAAAAAATTGTGTGTGTGTGTGTGTGTGTGTGTGTGTGTGTGTGTGTGTGTGTTGCAAACAAATATCAGAGGGCTGGGGAGGCAACTCAGCATTGTAAAGGAACTTCTTACTAGTGCCCAGATGCTTGTGCCACTCTGTGTCTGGCTTTTAGTGGGTGGCTGGGGAACTGAACCCAGGCCAGCAGACTTTGCAAGCAAGTGCTTTAGCCAGTAAGCCATCTGCCAAGGCCTGCTGCAGTTCTTGAGCTTCTTTCATGGTGCAGGGGATGGAACCTAGGGCCTTATGCACTGAGCAAATGCTGTACCGCTGAACCGCATCTTTAGCCCATAAGCATGTTTATTTTATTTTATTTTAGATTTTATTTATTTATTTGCAAGAAGAGAGAGAGAGAAAAAAAGAGACAGACAGATAGAATGGGCATGTCCACCCCCTGCAAATGAACTCCAGATGCATGTACCACTTTGTGCATCTGGCCTTACATGGGTCCTGGGGAAACAAACATGGTCTTTGGCATTGCAGGCAAGTGCCTTAACTGCTGAGCCATCTCTCCAGCCCTTAAGCTTGTTTTGTAGAATATACGTGGCTCAGCATGAAAACCTAGCTATTGGGCTGGATAGGTGACTTGGTGGTTAAAGAGCTTGACTGCAAAGCCAAAGGACCCAGGTTCGATTCCCCAGGATGCACATAAGCCAAATGTTCAAGGTGGGGTATGCATCTTGAGTTCATTTGCAGTGATTTGAGGCCCTGGTGCACTCATTCTCTCTGTCTCTCTCAAATGAATAATTAAATAAATAAATAAACATAAAACCCAGCTACTCTACTTCCTGACTACATGATCATGGGCTGGTGACTACATTCCCTCATTTCATTTTCCTCATCTGCATAATGAAGTTATTCATCAAGTACTTTATAATGATGTCTTCTCCCTCCCCCGCCCCCATGTAGGGTCTCACTCTAGCCCAGGCTGACCTGGAATTTACTATGTAGTCTCAGGGTGGTCTTGAACTCATGGCGATCCTCCTACCTCTGCCACCCACAGACTGGGATTAAAGCCATGTGCCTCCACTCCTGGCAGTACTTTATAATGAGATGTGACGATGTTAGAAAGAATTTAACAACTAGGAGCTGTTACTAGTCCCATGATCTACCAGGTGACATGACATGGGTTCCCATGGGGCCTGCCCCCACCACTACCAACCCCGGGACTGGGCTTACAGGTACTGATCTTCACCTTTCAGGATGAGTATGTATTTAAACTGTTCAGAGAAGAACTGCAGAGGTCTCAGGTTTTTGTGTTGTCGCTTGTACCTGGTATGCACGGTACCTGGATGTGTGGCTTTTAAAAACTGTTGTTTGCTTGAGAGCTCCTTGAGAGCTAAGATCTTATCATTTTTCCTTCTTGAATTCCTACCTGGTAGCTGCTCTAGGCTGTTTTTCCCCCTAAAATATTTTACCTATTTCTTTGCAAGGAGAGAAAGAGACAGTGAATGGGTGTGCCAGGGCCTCTAGCCACTGCAAACAAACTCCAGATGCATGTGCTATTTCGTTCATCTGCCTTTACGTGGGTAGTGGGGAATCAAACTTGGGTCATTAGGCATTGCAGGCAATTGCAGGCTGCTAAGCCATGTCTCCAGCACCCACCCCCACCTTTTTTTTTAAAAAAAAAAACTGGGCATGGTGGAACATATGTTGAATACTAGTGAGGTAGGAAGAGCACCATGAGTTTGAGGACAGCCTGAAGATACAGAATGAGTTCCAGGTCAGCCTGGGCCACATTGAGACTGTACCTCAAAACCCCTCAAAAAAAAAAGAGAGGATTTTTATATAATGTAAACCTCACATTAATTTTGTTTCTTAAATAGTCATCTGCAAACACACACACACACACACACACACACACACACACACACACACACAGGGTGGGGGGGGAGAATGGGCATGCCAGGGTCCCTTGCCACAGCAAATAAACTCCAGATGCATATGTCACTTTGTATGTCTGGCTTTACATGTGTACTGGAGAATTGAACCCGGCTCATTAGGTTTTTCCTTTTTTTTTTAATTTTTTTAAACTTTATTTATTTATTTATTTATTTGAGAGCGACAGGCACAGAGAGAAAGACAGATAGAGGGAGAGAGAGAGAATGGGCGCGCCAGGGCTTCCAGCCTCTGCAAACGAACTCCAGACGTGTGTGCCCCCTTGTGCATCTGGCTAACGTGGGACCTGGGGAACCGAGCCTCGAACTGGGGTCCTTAGGCTTCACAGGCAAGCGCTTAACCGCTAAGCCATCTCTCCAGCCCAGGTTTTTCCTTTTTTAAAAAATATTTTTTGTTCATTTTTATTTATTTATTTGAGAGTGACAGAGAGAGATAGAAGCAGACAGAGAGAGAGAGAGAGAGAGAGAGAGAGAGAGCGAGAGCGAGAGAGAGAGAGAGAGAGAGAGAGAGAATGGGCATGCCAGGACCTCTAGCCACTGCAAATGAATTCCAGATGCGTGCGCCCCCTTGTGCATCTGGCTAACGTGGGTCCTGGGGAATTGAGCCTCAAACCGGGGTCCTTAGGCTTCACAGGCAAGTGCTTAACCGCTAAGCCATCTCTCCAGCCCCTCGTTAGGTTTTTCAAGCAAACACCTTAACCACTGAACCATCTCCCTTAAACCTAATTTTAGACAAAAATTTCCAACTGTTTCCCCATCCAACTTTTTCTTTTGTGAGGGATGCCAGGAAGGGATGTCTAAGGTTTTTCACTTCCTTCTGCTTCAAAAGCCTTCCTGAGGGTGGAGTGACAGTGGGAGGGAGAGGGGAAGGCGGTCCTGGTCTTGGATTTGGAGATTCTGCACTTTAGATTGGTGGATTCTAATGAGGAAGAGAGATTGGTGTGGTAGAAAGAGCAAAGTTGGCTCAAGAGTTGACTTGCCAGTCAGGCAGGCCTGATTTTGGACCTGACTGGGCCATTCTCATTAACTCAGTTACTTTGGTTACATTACTTGATCTCCTAGTCTTAGACTTTGGCCAGTTTCCTCACCTTCCAGTCAGCAGCTGAGTTAGACTTTCTCTTTCTCTCCTCTCTCCTCTGTTCCTAGTCTCTTTTCCTCACTCTGGGACAGTGGCAAATAGAATAGAAACTATTAAATGAGAACCTCCTAATGGAGAAAACACACACACACTCTCACACACACACACCACACACCAAACAACTTTCTGTCCTACATCTTTTGCCTTCAAAGTGAGTTATACCTGTGCCTATCCTGAGGTTGCCTTTTATTTACATTGACCATGTGAATTATGTTCTGAACTGTAAAAGGGATGCTATTAATCATTACCGTGGAATAATGGGTGTGAGCCAGGACCATTTCAAGCAAATGGAACATTCTTTACCTCTTGATAACAATGAAAGGGCCACAAACCTTCTCCTGTCTGCTGAAGTAACCCTATGAGCATTTTGACATACGAAAGCCCTTCCCTTCCTAACCACCCCCATATTCTCTCTCTCTCTCTGTCTCATCTCACTTCATAGGCAGGCTGCTCCCAAACCTGCACTTCTGCCCTTCGACCTCCTGAGGGCTGAGCTTACAAATGTGTGCCATGCTTAATGCTTAGCTTAACGTCTTCCTTCCTCCCTCCCTCTCTTTCTTCCTTCCTTCTTTCCCTTGCAAGCAGAAAGAGACAGAGAGAAGAGAGAAATAATGAGCACACCAGGGCCTCCAAGCCACTGCAAATGAACTCCAAATCCATGAGCCTCTTTGTGCATCTGGATTCATGTGGGTACTGGGGAATTGAACCCAGGTCATTTGGCTTTGGAGGCAAGTGTCTTATCCACTGAGCCAACTCTCCAGCCTGTCTTTTCCTTCTTATAATTAACAGAGAAGCCCTAAACTAGGAAACCTCTTAATTGCTCATGTCCCCTTCCAGCTATCTTGTTTTCCATACCCCTTTTGTAAGGCTTGTCCTTTGAAGAAAAATCTACTTTCTCAGCAACCATTTTCCCCCACTCTACCTCCAGATGGCCTGGCCTTCCTTTGTGAGTTTTTGGGTGAAACTGCTTGTATCCAGACCACCAATTGCAACATTGATTGAACATCTGCAGTGCTTGTCTCTCAGCACACTTGATGTTGTGTATCGATGGGATGTTTGGCTTTGAAACATCCCTGTTCCCTTCCCTTGTCTCCAGGACAGTAGTCCCTGTGGCTAATTTCCCCCTCCTCCACTCTCTGCTCCAGCTTCTCTTGATTTACCGAGGTCCCCTTCCTTGTCTCTAATAGACACTATTCTACTACATTGAGGCGAATGGTTTTGGGCTTCCACATATGAGGGAGTAGAAGAGACGTGCTTTATTGGTAGAAAAGAGCTGAAGAAACTAGAAATAGGGAACAAAGACCAACTTGGTTAATTTAGAGGTCTTGCTGGCTCAGGTAAGCTACATTCCTTTTGTTTTCTTTTGCTTAGCTGCTGGGAATCACCTGGCTTTGCTGTTATTTTATAAACTGGCCCATTGTAGAGTTGAGATGGACCAGGTAGTAGCTTTCAGGAATTCTAGTCTGGGTTGGTCTGGTCTGGTTTGCTAGGCTCTTCTGTAGGAGCTCTCATAAGCTTTTTGAAAAATCCTTGGTTGACTGTGCCTCAGGAACATTCAACACAGCCACCCGTCAGATTCTTTGTGTGTATGTGAGTGTACATTTGTGGGTGCATGTGCATATATATGCATACATGTGGGTGTATGTGTGTGTGTAAAGTGCGTGTGCACATGTGTGCACATGCCTGTGGAGGCCATGTGGGGTGTCTTCCTCAATTGCTCTTCACCTTATTTTGGGGGCAGGGTCTCTCCCTGAACCTAGAGCTTACCTGTTTGGCTAGACTAGCTAGCCAGCAAGTCCCAGGGATTCTCCTGGGCTGGGATTATAGGCAGATGCACCCAGCTTTTATATTGGTGCTGGCCATCCAAATTCAGGTCCTCTTGCTTTGCATAGCTAGCCCTTTACTGCCTGAGCTATCTCCTCAGCCCAGAGTCTATGTTTGAGGAAAAGCAGCTACTTTTCACCCAGTTACCTATGCTAGAGTTAGGAAAAAAAATAGCCTCTAGCTCTTGCTCTCCCTCATTCCATCTATAATCACACCTTCCAGTGTATCTCTCTAGTATCTTGCAATTCCTTAACTTTCCTGGTTCAGCTCCAATGGATTCACTGCCAGCCCGCTGTTTCTGGAAGCAGCCTTCTGCCTCACCTCATTCCTTTCCAGTGTCTTTCTTCAAATGCACAAATCTGACTATGTCAATTTCTGCTTAAACATATTCAAAGCATAGCTGGTGCCCCAGGATGAAGTTCAAACTCCTCGCCCTTAGCAGGGGCCTTTAAGGTCTAACTCCTGATTAAATTTCCAGCCTCATCTCTGGCCACTCACTCGCTTTTTTTTTTTAAATTTTTTAAAAAATTTATTTATTTATTTATTTGAGAGAGACAGACACAGAGAGAAAGACAGATAGAGGGAGAGAGAGAGAATGGGCGCGCCAGGGCTTCCAGCCTCTACAAATGAACGCCAGACGTGTGCGCCCCCTTGTGCATCTGGCTAACGTGGGACCTGGAGAACCGAGCCTTGAACCGGGGTCCTTAGGCTTCACAGGCAAGCGCTTAACCGCTAAGCTATCTCTCCAGCCCTCACTTGCTTTTATGACCTTGTCTCTCCACCAATCCTCAACATTAAAAAAAAAAAATTTGTTTATTTTTATTTATTTATTTGGGAGCAATAGAGAGAGAAAGAAGCAGAGAGAGAGAGAGACAGAATGGGAGCCCCAGGGCCTCCAGCCACTGCAAACGAACTCCAGATGCATGCGCCCCTTTGTGCATCTGGCTAACGTGGGTCCTAGAGAATCAAGCCTTGAACCGGGATCCTTAGGCTTCACAGGCAAGCACTTAACCACTAAAGCCATCTCTCCAGCCCTATCCTCAACCTTTTCAACTTCCCTAAAGTCAAGGCTTCCCTGCTTTCCTAGGCTCTGTACCCACTCTCTACCTGGGTCACTTCTCAAATGCTCACCTTCACTGACTATCTTGTATGTCTTTAGAATTTGATATAACATCAGCCTGAGCTACAGCAAGATCCTACCTTGAAAAACAAAACAAAACAAAACAAAACAATGCTAAATCAAGATCTGTCATCACTCCAGGAGTGGAGGGGCACACACTTGGGAGGCAGAGGTAGGAGGATCACTGTGGGTTTGAAGGCAGCCTGAGACTACATAGAATTCAACATAAGAACTGCAATAATAGGTACTATTATGTGTTATTAAGTGATTCACTGAAGTATCTTCTTCAGTACTTACAACTGCTTCAGAAAGAAGTCTTCATTCTTACTTCATACTTGAAAAGACGAAACCCAGGGCTGGAGAGATGGCTTAGCAGTTAAGGCATTTGCCTGCAAAGCCAAAGGACCCAGGTTTGATTCCCCTGGACCCACGTTAGCCAGATGCACAAGGGGGCCCATGTGTCTAGAGTTTGCCTGCAATGGCTGGAGGCCCTGGAACACCCATTCTCTGTCTCTCTCCCTCTTTCTCTGTCAAATAAATAAATAAAAATTTTAAAAAAAGATGAAACCCAGAGTTTCACATAGCAGTTAGAACTATCATTTTATACACGAGTTTAATCATTTTCCTCCCCCTTATATTCTTTTATTATTGCAGTAAAATCCATAGCATGATATTAATTAAGTGACAATAGCACGTTTATATTATTTTGCAGTCAGCATCAGCATTCCTCTCCTGAACTTTTTTATCTCCCCAAACTGAAGCTCAGCATCCATTAAGCATGAACTTTCGATTTCTCCCTCTCCACAGCTCCTGCAAACCCCAGTCTGCCCTCTAAAATTGATTACTTTGGGTGGCACCGCATGAATGAAATCATACACATGTACAGTATTGACATTTTGTGACTGGCCTATTTCACTTGATAAAATGCCTTCAGTGTTTACTCATGCTGAAGCATGTGCCAGCATTTCATTTTCTTCCTGTGGCTGAATATATCCATTATTGGCTTCATACTTAAAACATTGTTTATTTTATTTATTTGCCCATGTGTGTCTGTGTGATACACCAGGGTCTCTTGCCACTGCCAACAAATGCCAGATGCATGCACCAGCTTTTGCATCCAGCTTTACACAAGTGCTAGAAAATTGAACCAGGGCTGGCAGGCTTTGCAAGCAAATGCCTGTAACTACTGATCCATTTACTTAGTCCCATTTGCTTCTCACTTTAAAAAGATTTTTTATGCATAGATGTGGTGTACATGTATATGTGTGTGGATGCACATGTGTACACGTGTGTGTGTGGAGACCAGAGGTCAGTGAGTTCCTCAATCAGTCTTCACCTTTGTTTTTGCAAGGCAGGTTCTAGCTCTAGCCCAGGCTGACCTGGAATTCACTATGTAGTCTCAGGGTGGCCTCAAACTCATGACAATCCTCCTACCTCTGCCTCCCAAGTGCTGGGATTAAACAAATTTTTTTTTTTTTTTTTGGTTTTGTTTTGTTTTTTGTTTTTCCAGGTAGAGTCTCACCCTAGCCCAGGTGACCTAGAATTCACTATGTAGTCTCAGGGTGGCCTTGAACTCATGGTGATCCTCCTTTCTCTGCCTCCCAAGTGCTGGGACTAAAGGTGTGCACCACCACGCCCAGCTCATAACCTTTTAATAGCTGCCCCAGTGAAAGGTAAAGTCCTTTGCAAGGTCCCACAAAGTCCTGTGTGGCTTGGTTTTCTCTATTTTTCTGTCATCTTCTAGTCACTTCCTCTTGTCAGGGGCAGTGAATGGTCTCCTGGCTTTTCTTCAGACACTCTAACCATACTCCCACCTCACGACCTCTGCAGTTAATGATTTCCTCTCCCTGAAATACTTTCTTCCTCCCTTTCTCCAGATTTTCCTTCTGTGTCATTCTATGAGATGGGATTCCCCTGACTATCTCATTGCTCCTTTGTTCACTAATGTAGTCCTCGAGCCAAGGAAGATGCCTGGCATGTTACAGTACTTAAAACATGCTTGCTTGATGAATGCATAAATGGTATAAGCCTAAAACTCAACCATGCTCATCTGGCCCCAGTCCCCACGGTTCCTAGCCAGCTACATGAGATGCTGTCTCTTCTGGGGAGCCTTTCTGAGGCCTCTGAAGCTGGTTTTAGGACTTCTCTTCTGCACTTTTCTTATTACATGGGGTGATGAGTTTTAGGTATTCTAGAATGACATAGAAATATAGCCAGAGAGTATGCACTGTTGTGTGTCTTGCTAGTTGTACTGAGCATATTTTGAGATACATCTATGTGGTTGTATATACCAGTAGTTTGTTTCTGAGTAGTACTTATGGTATGAATATTTTATAGCCTTATTCTCTATCCTTCTGATGAAACCATGGACTGTTTTCAGGCTTAATGAATAAAGTTGCCATGAATATTCTCCTGCCAATCTGTGTGGCACAGCATTGCATTTCTCTTGGGTAAATTACCTTGGAGTAGAATTGCTATGTAAGAATGTCAAAGCTTGTCCCAACGACGTCATGAGACCAGTTTTTCAACATATTATTTAAGCATAATCACAAACAACTAAAATTTAGGGAGCATTTTCTACGTGTATTGCAGACAGCTCTATGCTCCTGGGATGAGCCTCCAAACCAGACACAGTTTATAGAAGAAATGGGATTTATTTCAGGCTTACAGATCTAGGGGAAGTTCCATAGTGGTGGCAGAAGCTGGACCCCTTTCACAGATCCTCACAGAGAGGAAACCCACCACCAGCACCCAGGCTGGAATTCAGATCTTTCCCCAGTGACATGCCTCCCCCACCCCCAGCAGGAAGCTGCCTGCTAGGGGCAGAAGCTAAAACTCAATTTTAATAACACCTGCGTCTATGGGGGACAGCAAACTGCCAAAGCGGGCATACAGCTTTACTCAAATACATTCCACTTTATTCTGCCTATGTTTACAAGGCTTTTTCTTTTTTTTCTTTTTCAAGGTAGGGTGTCACTCTAGCTCAGGCTGACCTGGAATTCACTATGTAATGTCAGGGTGGCCTCAAACTCATGGCGATCCTCCTAACTCTGCCTCCCCAGCGCTAGGATTAAAGGTGTGCACCACCATGACTGACCTGCCTATGTTTATGAATGCCTGTTGGTTTTCCATTGTACATCTGAGATAATTAGATAATTGAGGAACAAAAATTTAAATGACTGCTCAACCTTCACACAGCTAGTAAGTGGTTGACATCTAAGCAGTGTTAGATAGTGAGTGGCTGAGCCTGGATTTGAATCTAAGCAGGTCAGCCACAGGTTCTATGGCCCTTGTCTGCTAGAATACAGTAGACAAAAAAAAGCTGTTTCTAAGCCTGTTCAACTGTTCATAGTGACCAATTTTAAAAAATATTATTTAGTTATTTAAGAGAGAAAAAGAAAGAGAGGGAGACAGAGAGAATGGGCGTGCCAGGCCCTCCAGCCACTGCAGACGAACTCCAGATGCATGCACCACCTTGTCTATCTAGCTTCGTGGGCCCTGGGGAATCAAACCTGGGTCCTTTGGCTTCCCAGGCAAGTGACTTAACTGCTAAGCCATCTCTCTAGCCCCATACTAACCAATTTTAACACAGAAAACTAAACAAAAGTAATCAGGAAAACTCTATTCATCAATAAACAATCTAAGTATAAATTATCTCATCATTGAGATGTAGCATAAGTGACTGGCAGGGAGATAGACAAGTGCTCTGAAAGATTCTTCAAAGTTATTTTTATTTTTATTTATTTATTTTTAAATTATTTATTTATTTATTTGAGAGTGACAGACACAGAGAGAAAGACAGATAGAGGGAGAGAGAGAGAATGGGCGCGCCAGGACTTCCAGCCTCTGCAAATGAACTCCAGACGCGTGCGCCCCCTTGTGCATCTGGCTAACGTGGGACCTGGGGAACCGAGCCTCGAACCGGGGTCCTTAGGCTTCACAGGCAAGCGCTTAACCGCTAAGCCATCTCTCCAGCCCCAAAGTTATTTTTAAAGATACCCTATCTCTTCAGCCTGTGCAATCCATCTAGCTCCCTTGGCAGTAAGTGAAGGGTTAAACTTCCAAGTTCCTTCCTTGGGCTTGTTAATAAGGGCATAAGGCCTCTCCTGTATAATTAAGAGAGGAGCCCAAGGCTTTACGAGCAGGTAGGTGCAAGTTGCTATAAGGTGAGGTGGTGGGAGAGAGTTCCCTCCTCTAGTTTCTCAATATACGCAACCCTCTCTGAGACCCAGATGTAACTTGGAATAAATATAGGAAACTTGAGGCAAAGTAGAGAACCAAAGTGAACATACTCTCCTGACCCAGAGGCCACATCTCAGCTAAACAGCGACTACTCTGCCATCCTACATCTTGACCAAGGAATCAAACCTGGGTCCTTTGGCTTTGCAGGCAAATGCCTTAACTGCTAAACCATTTCTCCAGCACCCTGGTTTTTTAAAATTATTATTATTATTATTATTGTTTTGGTTTTTCGAGGTAGGGTCTCACTCTTGCCCAGGCTGACCTGGAATTCACTATGCATTCTCAGGGTGGCCTCGAACTCACAGTGATCCTCCTACCTCTGCCTCCTGAGTGCTGGGATTAAAGATGTGCACTACCACGCCCAGCTTCCCCCTCGTTTTTATTTTTTATTTTGTTTATTTATTTCTGGTTTTTCAAGGTAGAGTCTCACTCTGGCCCAGGCTGACCTGGAATTCACTATGTAGTCTTAGGGTGGCCTCGAACCCATGGTGATCCTCCTACCTCTGCCTCCCGAGTGCTGGGATTAAAGGTGTGCACCAACATGCCTGGCTTCCTGGTTTTCATTTTTAATGGCTTTGGGAAATATCAAAGTAATTCTACCCTTGAGAGACTCTTCACACACACACACACACCACTCCTACTAGTTTATTATAAAGATTGCTATGAAAATGCAGAGATGCATAGGGCTTGTGGGTGGGAAGGTCTGGGGAGTTTTTCCACCTTCTGTGGGTGTGCCACCATGTTATGTATTATCCACTTTCACCTGGAACATTTGTGAGGACCAAGTCCACACTCCCTGTATGGGCAGTGACGACATGGCTCAAGCGTCCCAGCCTTTTGGCCTGCTGTTCCTTCCAGTGCTATAAGTCTGAGGGTTTACTGCTGATTTCTGTAGCTGCCACAAACCCATCCATTTTTTCCAATAGGAAAGCTCCATGTCTCCTCTCTCCTTCCAGAATTCCTAGTTCTCATCTAAGGGTCATATTGAATGCCATAAATCTTTCTTTATCTATTCTCGAGACTGTGAATTCCTCCCAGGTAGAAATGCCTTATTCAACTTTGCATGGCTAGCTTAACATATATGAATCATTTAATAGTTTATTTTTTTCCTAGTAGGACATAGCGACAGCAACGTACATAACTTTTGTTTGAGGTAGAGTCTTACTCTAGTCCAGGATGACCTGGTACTCACTCTGTAGTTCCAGGACACACAGTGATCCTCTTACATCTGCCTCCCGAGTTCTGGAATTAAATGTGTGCATTACCATGCCCAGCAATTTCTATAACTTAAAAAAATTATTTACTTTCTTTCAGTTTTTTATTTTGTTTTTGTTTTTCAAGGTAGGGTCTCACTCTGGCCCAGGCTGACCTGGAATTCACTATGTAGTCTCAGGGTGACCTTGAACTCACAGTGATCCTCCTACCTCTGCCTCCTGAGTGCTGGGATTAAAGGCGTGCAGCACCACACCCAGCAATTTTTTTAATATTAAAAAATTTGTTTATTTTGGGCTGGAGAGATGGCTTAGCGGTTAAGCGCTTGCCTGTGAAGCCTAAGGACCCCAGTTCGAGGCTCGGTTCTCCAGGTCCCACGTTAGCCAGATGCACAAGGGGGCGCACGCGTCCGGAGATCGTTTGCAGAGGCTGGAAGCCCTGGCGCGCCCATTCTCTCTCTCTCTCCCTCTATCTGTCTTTCTCTCTCTGTCTGTCACTCTCAAATAAATAAATAAAAAATAAAAAAATTGTTTATTTTTATTTATTAGAGTGCACTAGACAGAGAAAGAAGCAGATAGAGAGAGAGAATGGGTGCACCAGGGCATCCAGCCACTGTAAGTGAACTCCAGAAGTCTGCACCCCCTGTGCATCTGTCTAACGTGGGTCCTGGGGAATTGAGCCTCAAACTGGGGTCATTAGGCTTCACAGGCAAACGTTTAACCTCTAAGCCATCTCTCCAGCCCACTTTTTTTTTTTTTTATTATTATAAGCAATGAGAGAGAGACAGAGTGTAAATAGGTGCACCAGCGCCTTCTGCTACTGCAAACAAACTTCAGATGCCTGCACCACTCTGTGCTTTAAGTGGGCTGTGGGAAATCAAACCGTGGGCCAGAAGGCTCTGCAAGCAAGCACCTCCAACCCCTGAGCCATCTCTCCAGCCCCTTATGTAACTTCTTTATTGACAACTTTCATATACGTACATGATGTATCTTGAGCTCTTCTCTCGTACTCCTTCCTCTAAACCTCTTCCTCTTTCCAACCAGCCCCTCCGCTAATTTGACATCTTTCTTTATTTTCGTTCTGCTTTCCTTCTTCATCTGCGAAGATACATTGATGGGCCCAATATTGTGCAGGACATGAATGTAATGGCCACCCTGTGTCCAGAATACAATGTCCCAAGCACTCCTCCCCACCCTCTCTGGTTCTTACATCCTTTCTGCCATCTCTTCTACAATGTTTCCAGAACCTTGGTGGGTATGATGGAGATATCGCATTTAATACCAAGCATTTAACTGTTGCTTCGTCTCAGCACTTTAAAGAGTTTGAGTCTCCCCAGTTGTCATAACTATCTGTGAAAAGAAGCTTATTTGGTCAAATGTGAGAGCAGTACTACTATATGAGCATCAACATAAGTGTTTAGAGGGCAATTTGATGGGCCAAGCATATTCATTCAGCAAAATAACAGTATTAGCATTCCTCTTAAAACCTATGGCCTTCCCAGCCACAGGCTTTTAAAAAATATTTATTTATTTGAGAGGGAAAATGGACATACCAGGGCCTCTAACCTCTGCAAACAAACTCCAGACACATGTGCCACCCAGTGCATCTGGCTTTATGTGGGTGCTGGGGAATCCAACCTGGGTCCTATGGCTATACCTTAACTGCTAAGCCATCTCTCCAGCCCCATAGGCTTTTGATTAGGTTTTTGGTACCAGGCATGAATTCTCCTCCTGTGGAGAGGGCTTCAAATCCAAATGGAGAGCAGTTGGTTAGCCTCATAACAGTCATGCCACTATTGCACCAGTGGCCACATCCTGCCTGGCTGGCCAGTTGTATAGCTCATAGGATGCCCTGTTTGGTAAGACTTTTGTTGATGTTTCTCCCCAGCAGCCTGCATAGCACATTCCAGCACCGTGGTAGTTAGCCATCAGGGAGGAGGCTTCCAGCTCAGTTCCAGCTTGATTTCTCAGTGTCTGGCAACAGATATAGTACCTGAGTGGTGAAGGACAGCCACTTTGAGTAAACAAATGCTTTATTTGAACTATCCCAAAAGCTAAATCATGCACTATCTTACTTCACAGAATGCTGATCTCATCAAGTGGTAGAAAGAGCCTGGGATGTTGAGCAAGACAAGTTTTACAAATATTGACACAGGGCTGGAGAGATAGCTTAGTGGTTAAGCTCTTGCCTGTGAAGCCTAAGGACCCCGGTTCAAGGCTCGATTCCCCAGGACCCACGTTAGCCAGATGCACAAGGGGGTGGGCGCATCTGGAATTCATCTGCAGTGGCTGGAAGCCCTGGCGCACCCATTCTCTCTCTCGCTCTCTCTCTGCCTCTTTCTCTGTCTGTTGCTCTCAAATAAATAAATAAAACTAAACCAAAAAAATAAAAATAAAAAAAATATTGATACAGGCAAGCTGCCTTTTATGTCTCCTGAGCTTTTCTGTTTGTGTCAGCTGAGAACTGGACAGCCACCAAGGTTATGAGTAGAGGATTGGGACCGACTGAGGTCCTTTCATAACTATGGGTATGTCACATTTTTTTTTTTTTTTCGAGGTAGGGTCTCACTCTGGCTCAGGCTGACCTGGAATTCACTATGCAGTCTCAGGGTGGCCTCGAACTCTCGGCGATCCTCCTACCTCTGCCTCCCGAGTGCTGGGATTAAAGGCATGCGCCACCACGCCTGGTTTATGTCACAATTTTTAATGACAATCTGGCTTTTTTCTCTGAAAGTTTAGAGAAAAAAAAGTGGTGTTTGTGAGAACTTCAGTTCCTTTTAATATTCGGAACTCTCTTTCTTTTTTTCCTCCCATCTGCCTAGACACCAAGCTGTTCCTCTTGGTTTTTTTTTTTTTTTTTTTTTTGAGGCGGGATCTCATTCTAGCCCAGGTTGATCTGGAACTCTTTCTGTATCTTTCTGTAGCCCAGGCTGACATGGAACTTACTCTGTAGCTCAGACTGTCTTTGAATTCATGGTATCTTCCCACCTCTGTCTCCTGAGTGCTGGGATTAAAGGCTTGAGCCATCACACCAGCAAGATGTCTCCAGTTTTGACAAAACTCCTGCTGACTGGCATCTCAGGCATCTTGGGAATTCTGAGTGGTGAAGGTCCTTTCAGTTGTCATTTTTTCATCACAGGTTCAGCCCTTGGCCTTCTTCCTAGCCCAGGGTGGGGAATAGTGAGTGACTCTCCTATTAACCGGAAGGAATGGGTGCTGCTGAACACAAAGCCACGAACTTGAATTGGGCTAAGACTGGGATCTAGGCGGCTGTGCCCCTCTGTGTGGGGCTGGCAGCCAGCTCTCAGGGCATCTGGTGCCTGGGGAGGGATTTTTCTGCTTCCACACAAGCGTTCTATTCTCTTCAGTACCTCCTGCCCTGATTCCTCACCTGCTGTATTTTACTAGGTCTCTCTTTAGCAACTCTACCTCTCACCAAACTTTTGCAATTTGCTATAGACTTCAAAACTCCTATCTCAGCCTCTCCTTTCTCTATAATTCCATTTCTCTGCAAAGTTGAAAGCCAACCAAGAATATCAAGTTTCCTTTAACTCGGTTTCTTCAAGATTCCTAGAGCTGACCTCTGACCTTCACACCAGAGAGGCTGTGTCTTACTTATCATCATTTTAAAAGTCCCTTATCACCCCAGCATTCGCAGTCTGGGTTGCTCAGAATGACCTAGAAGCTGACAATGGAGCCAGACACATTTTTTTTCCCCCCAGAAACACTCATTGCATTGATCCGCTGGTGCTGGCCCACACCTGATCTCCATGTGGGGCAGACTCTGGGCTCCTTGGCTCTCGTGGAGTGGGTTTGTGTTAGGGTGTTTCATGCCTACATCTTTCTCTGGTGTTTTTCTTCTTTCTTCCTTCCTGTTTTCCTTTAAATTTTTATTTATTTATTTATTTGAGAGTGACAGACAGAGAAAGAAAGAGGCAGATAGAGAGAGCATGGGCACGCCAGGGCCTCCAGCCACTGGAAAAGAACTCCAGATGTGTGCGCCCCCTTGTGCATCTGGCTAACGTGGGTCCTGGGGAATCAAGTGAGGAGCCCAGGTCCTAAGGCTTCACAGGCAAGTGCTTAACCGCTAAGCCATCTCTCCAGCCTTTTTTTTTTTTTTTCCCCCGAGGTAGGGTCTCACTCTAGCTCAGGCTGACCTGGAATTCACTATGTAGTCTCAGGGTGGCCTCAAAGTATGGCAATCGTCCTACCCCTGCTTCCGGAGTGTTGAGATTAAAGGTGAGTGTCACCACACCTGGCTTGAGTAGGGCCTCTTGCTGCTGCAAACGAACTCCAGACACAAGCACCATTTTGTGCATTTGGCTTTATGTGGGACCTGGGAAACTGAACTTTAAACCTGGGTCCAGCAGACTTCTCAAACAAGCCCCTTTAACCACTGAGCTATCTCCCTAAGTCTCTTATGTGCTTCCGTCTTCCTTCCTTCCTTCCTTCCTTCCTTCCTTCCTTCCTTCCTTCCTTCCTTCCTCCTTCCTTCCTTCCTTCCTTCCTCCCTCCCTCCCTCCTTCTCTCTCTCTCTTTCTTTTTTTCAAGGTAGGGTCTCACTCTAGCTCAGGCTGACCTGGAATTCACTATGTAGTCTCAGGGTGCCCTCAAACTGACTGCCATCCTCCTACCTCTGCCTCCCCAGTGCTGGGATTAAAGGCGAGCGCCATCACGCCCGGCTTTGCTTTCCTTTTTCTTCATTTCTGTAACTTGCCCCTCTTTGGGTGGAATTCTTCTCTCTTTGTAGTTTACTTTTTTCTCTGGGGACCCACTCATGTTGGGTCCATATGAGAGTTAGCCCTGAGCTGCACCTCAGCCTGGTGGTTTGTTTTTCTACTCAGCCAGCCTTTGCTGTCCCTCTTAGCACCCTTTGTTCCAGGGTTCACTAGAGCACTTTATGAATCATTGCAAGAGACCCAGACAGCTCATCTGGTGATAAAGGCAAGTCCACTGTGCTTTGGGCCTAGCTTACCTCCTAACTGCACACTCGTCCTTCCCAGCTACTGCCAGCTAGCTGCTGTGTCTCTTTCCAGATGACATCCCTTTTCTCATTTCAATCTCTCAACTTTTAGATTTCTCAGACAGATGGTTGTCCTAAAAATGGCAGATGAAAGCTGAGTCCCAGAAAAAGTATTATAAAACCTTGCCCATGAGAGTCTGTTGTCCCTAGCTCCTATGGCTGTTACTTTGTGCAAAGAGAACAACACGTGAGAGTCGGAAAGGTTCTGACATGGTTGAGGTTGTTCCCAGGCGGGGCATTGGCGTTGGCCCAGCAAGCACAAGTTCATGAGTTCAATCCCGAGTGCTGCCAAATCCAGATGTGGTGGCATTGTGAGTTCAAGGCCAGCCTGGGCTACAAGGTGAGACCCTGTCTCACAAAACAAAGCAAAAAAAGATTCTGCTTTCACCACCTACGGTTCTTGGGCAACCACTTGGCCTCCCTGGGATTTTACTGTCCTCATGACTGTGATGATGAAAAAAAAATGAGCAAGAAACTATTTGGAAACTGTCCCGAGATGAGGTGTGGTCCTGACTCTTCCTTAAATCCTCCAAAGCATTATTTGGTTTGTTTCGTGCTGAGTCTCAGAAGCTACAAGCTAGTGAAGGGACAGAAATCCTGGTCATTTGGCTAAGATGGGGTGGGGGTGGGGAGGTGGGACTGTGTCTAGACATGGTCCTAAGGAATTCCTATGCTTTTGCAGGCAGGGTTACAGAGCACAGTTCTGAGGCTCCAGTGGCCTGGGGGTAGGAATCACCGCAAGGCAGTTACAAGGTTCATATCCCAGGCCAGGGGAAAAGCCTGTTTTCAAAGGGTGTGTATGGGCTCAACCCAAAGCAGTCTGGGACTTGGCAGACTAGCACCACCTCTTCTGGCTGCTTCCGAGGGAGGCCGTCGGGAGGCCAGGACCCAGTCAGATGAACGGAAAAGTGGACAGGATTGCAGAGTCCGGGATCTTTGCGCCTAGGGCCGGGCTGGGCTGGGCAGGGCCGGGCTGGGCGGGCCGGGAGGAGGGCTCCGCGAACCGAGGCCCCACCTTTCATTCCAGCGCCCGCAGCGCGGGGCGTGAGTCACGGCTGGCTCGCTCTGCGCACCTTTCCGCAGGTGAGGGGCCCGGGACCGCCGTGCCCGCTCCTCGCAGCCTGCCCTCCATCCTCTAGGCGGGGTGCTGGAGCCCTGGGTCTGCCCGGTCTGGTCTCTGGGGCCAGGTCTGGCTTTCCCTCATGTATGGCCAGAGCCCTGCGCGTGTGGTGCCACTTCTCCTGGGCTTACAGCTCTCAGGTGAGTCTCCAAGATCGCTCTTGGCTTGAAGACATCGCCAGAGCTCCGAGGGCGCCCGAGACCCAGCCAGAGTTCGTTTTCGTTTGGGCTTGACCGAAACTGCAGTCGGTGGGTTGTTTTGGGGCAATCGCTTTGGACAAACAGGTTTAGGTGTGCTTGGCCGCCCGTGATGCGGGCACAGAGAGGGCTTTCTGATCTCAGGTTACGCACCATCTTTGTGTGGCTGCTCTCAGCCTCCGGCGCCTGGCAGGACTTGGCCCTTGGAATTCTGTGCGCAGGGCTTGTCTGGGACTCCCTGCTGCACCCCTGGGAACACCGATTGTTACCGAGACCTACTGTGGTTCTGAAACCGCTCCAACACACACACACACTGGGCTTGTAAATATGCCACGTGGTATGAAGATTCCAGGGGTGCAGGCAAGCGCTATTGCCTGGAGCTGATTAATACCGTTCCTACAAAAGACGAGTAGCAGTCTGAAATCGAGATAACTTGGTACCTTTCTGGAAAACAATCTGCTAGGACACCATTTTACATCTAAAACGTATTTAATCTCGACACGTCGTGCCTAACCAGTCTTACGTGTTTTGTTTCTGCTTTCAATTTTATTTGCTGAAACTTGTAGATTGCTGTAACAGTTCTGAAGTTGGTACCATGAAGGCTATAAAGAAAGAGAAGTAGGCGGTTTTCTGTGTGTTCATCTTTAGTTGGCCCTGGGGTTGGGAGAGTCAGGGTTACATAGGCAGGAGTATGCAGACTCCTGGCGAAGTAAGCTTGAGAGCTGGCATTTCCATTCTGCCCTATGGCCTACCCAGGCATTTATTTTGCAAGTGTCAGCAGCTGTCTCTGTTCTGCATACATCCCTGGTAACTCTTCCTCCTTCCTTTCATTGCAGCTCTTTGTCCTGTAGCCGTGGAAATTTACACCTCCAGGACGCTGGAGGCTGTTAACGGGACCGACGTGCGGTTAAAATGCACTTTTTCCAGCTTTGCCCCCGTGGGTGATGCGCTAACGGTGACTTGGAACTTCCGTCCTCGAGATGGGGGGCCGGAACAGTTTGTAAGTAGATTTCGTGTTATTTTCTAGGGGACCCTTGATCTGGAAAATATCAAGCCGGTGTGTTGCCCTTCCCTTATCAGCAACACTCACAGGGTTGAACCCCAGTTTTGGGGAGACTGATTGAGATTCTGAGTGAGCTGGCCTGCTGAGAAAGACCACCATTTCTCTTCCCTAGGTGTTCTACTACCACATGGACCCCTTCAAACCCATGAGCGGGCGGTTCAAGGACCGGGTGGCCTGGGATGGGAACCCTGAGCGGTATGATGTCTCTATACTCCTTTGGAAGCTGCAGTTTGACGACAATGGGACGTACACCTGCCAGGTGAAGAACCCACCTGATGTCGACGGACTGATAGGGACGATCCGGCTCAGTGTTGTGCACACGGGTAGGTTGAACAGGGGAATAGGGATTAGGGAACTGGGAGAGCTGGTAGAAAAATAAAAACAGACAGGGGTCATCTAGTGTAGTGGGAAGGGAAGAGAGAGGGCCTAGTACTTTGCCTGGGAACTTCTGAGACTGAAGAGTCCTTGAGTAAAAAGAGAAAGGCTTTGTTCGATTGTGAAAAGAAACAAAGTCAAGCAAAGGGATCCAGGGAGTCTGTAACAAAAAATCGCCTTGAGATTGTGAAGGAGAGAGGAAGCGGCTCTGATTAAAAGCTAACAATAGGTCTGTTCATTCTCTCATTTATTCAAGATGTTTACTGAGTACCTGCTCTGTGCCAGGCACTGTCCAAAGTGCTTCACACACACTGTCTCATTTAATCTGGACACCACCCTGGGCATAGCTATTTATAATAGTAGCTAATGTTTACTCAGTACTTACCACATGTCACGGGCTTCACACAATGCATTGCACTTATTATATTTGTTTCTCATTGGTTTGTTGTGTATTTAGTGCCCCCATTTAAATGTTATTATTTATTTATTTGGGAGAGCAAGAGCAAGAGAGTGAGTTTGAACACACCAGGGCCTCCCACCACTGCAAACAAACTCCAGATCCTCACGACACTATGCGTTTGGCTTTATGTGGGTCTGGGGGAATTGAACCCTGGCCATCAGGCTTTGCAAGCATCTTCATCTGCTGGGCCATCTCTCTGGCTCAGTGCCCCCAATTTTTATTAACAAGGAAATTGAGGCTCACAGAGATTAAGTCATATGGTTGGTGAGTGGAGTAACTTCAGAATCAAATCTAAGTGTGCCCTAAACTCAGTGCATTACATTGCCTACAAGGACAATCTAAGATGGGGAGGTAATATGATTGAGAATGGAATTTCAAAGGGGAAAGTGTGGAGGGGGAGGGAGGGTATTACCATGGGATATATTTTATTTAATTATTTTTGTTTATTTTTATTTATCTGAGAGTGACAGACAGAGAGAGAAAGAGGCAGTTAGAGAGAGAGAATGGGCATGCCAGCCACTGCAAACAAACTCCAGACGTGTGTGCCCCCTTGTGCATCTGGCTAACGTGGGTCCTTGGGAATCGAGCCTCTAACCGGGGTCCTTAGGCTTCACAGGCAAGCGCTTAAATGCCAAGCCATCTCTCCAGCCCTACCATGGGATATTTTTTTTATAATCATGGAAAATGTTAATAAAAATTGTGAAAGAAAAAAAAAAAAGGACAATCTAGTAACAATGCCAGACCGACAGGTGACAAAGAACGTAGGCCACAACACTTACAAGTTATAAATCTGAGTTTAAGTCCTGGCTACCATTTACCACTTCTGAAAATTATAATAGCCACCATGTATTGAGTACTTATTATGGGTTGGCACAGCATGGGGTAATTTATAGGGATCTTACCTTTTATAAAAATCTCAGGCTGGAGGTGTAGTTCAGTTGGGAGGATGCTTGCCTAGCCTGCGTGATGCCTTGGTTTTAATCCCCAGCACTGTATAAAATGGGTGTGATGGTGCATGTCTATAATCCCAGAGGTGAAAACAGGAGGATCAGAGACATTCAAGGTCATCTTTGGCTACATGGGAATTGGAGGCTATCCTGGGTTACCTGACACCTTGTCTCTCTCCAAAAAAGAAGAGCAAAGAAAAAAAAGAAATGGGCACTGTTAGCTTGTTGTCTTTGTTTTATATAAGAAGAAACTGAAAAAATTAAGTGCCTCAGGTACATTGATAGTGATAGAGTTGCTATTTTATTTTTTTAAAAATATGTTTAACTAATTTATTTATTTGAAACAGAGAGAAAGAAGCAGAGAGAAAGAGAGAGAGAATGGGCAAGCCAGAGCCCCCAGCCACTGCAAATGAACTCCAGAAGCATGAGCTCCCTTGTGCATCAGGCTTATGTGGGTCTTGGAGAGTTGAACCTGGATCCTTTGGCTTTGCAGGCAAACGCCTTAACCGCTAAGCCAGCTTTCCAGCCCCTAGAGTTGGTATTTTAACTTAGCTTTCTCTGGTGTGTGTGTGTGTTTGAGACAAGGTTTTGCTATTTTAGACAAGCTCTCATTACATAGCTCAGGCTGGACTCAAACTTGGGATCCTGCTCCAGCCTTCCAAAGCTGAGTGGTGTGTGCTTTTAATCAGCACATGATATTATTGTTCCAAATAGCTTATTCTGTGAAGTGGTAGATCCCTTCCTCTCACTCCTAGTACAGTTGACAGCCACCTCTGAAGATCCTACCAACAGTGCTGTGTGATGGCATGTCTTTTTAGTTTTATCCCCTTCCCTCTCTTTTTTCTTTCTTCCTTTTTCTTTTTTGTTAAACAGGTTCAACAAGTTCTCAGGTAGTCCAGGCTGCTCTGGAGCTCCCGATCCTCCTGTTTCTACCTCCCAAGTGCTGGAATTGTAGGTGTGCATGGCCATGCCAGACTTTTTGAGTAATGTAATGTAATGTAATGTCATGTCATGTCATGTCATGTCATGTCATGTCATGTCTTTGGACTTCTGTTTCTTCTGACAGGTTAGCCAAGAAACCTGTGGTTCTTTAACATTAAAATTGCTGTTTTTTTTTTTTTTTTTTTGAGGTAAGGTCTCGCTCTAGCCCAGGCTGACCTGGAGTTCACTATGTAGTCTCAGGCTGGCCTCGAACCCCCAATGATCCTCCTACCTCATCCTCCCGAGTGCTGGGACTAAAGATGTGCACTACCATGCCGGGCTGGCATTGCTACTTTATGAGAATATCAAAGCCATGGCCCCCATTTCACTTAAAAATCAAATCAAAACAAAACAAATTTGAGATATACTCAAGGCAACCTATCTATCTATCTGTATATGTATTTTATTTTATTTTTTTGTTTATTTATTTATTTGACAGCAACAGAGAGAGAGAGAGAGAGAGAGAGAGAGAGAGAGAGAGAGAGAGAGAGAGAGAGAGAATGGGCGCGCCAGGGCTTCCAGCCACTGCAAATGAACTCCAGACGTGTGCGCCCCCTTGTGCATCTGGCTAACGTGGGACCTGGGGACCCGAGCCTCGAACCGGGGTCCTTAGGCTTCACAGGCATGTCCTTAACCACTAAGCCATCTCTCCAGCCATGTATATGTATTTTGATCACTGCCCTAGTCTCCATCCTGGATGGATCCCAGGCTGGAAACTCCTGGGCTAGATATTCTCTAATGTCCTTTCTGACTCTATGGCTTATTGCAGTATGAATCAGAAATCAAGTTAAAGGACAGGAGAACTGGGTTTTACACAGCGACACACAGAGAGCCCTTCGTCAACGCAAGGGAATGCCTGAGTGAGTGGGAAGGGTGAGACAGTCAGGAGGGATGGGCTGGGCTCTAGCTCTGATTAGGTTAGCAGTAGCCTTGCCCTACCAGGCAGCTCAACTGACTCAGTGGTTCCCAGTGCTTGGTGTCATCGTAATGACCTGCACAACGTGTTAAAACACACATTGCTGGGCCTCACCCCTAGTGTGTCTTACTCAGTAGGTCTGGGGTGGGGCCTGAGAGCTTTCATTTCCAAGTCTTCAGGTGATTCTGTTCCTGCTACTCCTAGGATCACACATTGGGAACCACTACTATTGTCTGTGTGGCTTCCCTCCTGCTACTGGGGTCTATGGAATAATATGTATTTTTAATACACAGAGGTTGGAAAAAGGAAAATTTTATTTAATGATGAACTGCATTCTATTCTTCAGATATCATGATTGTTCTATTTTATTTATTTATTTATTTATTTATTTTTAAATTTTTATTAGCATTTTCCATGATTATAAAAAAAATCCCACGGAAATTCCCTCCCTCACCCCCTAAACTTTCCCCTTTGAAATTCCATTCTTCATCATATTACCTCCCCATCTCAATCATTGTACTTACATATATACAATATCAACCTATTAAGTACCATCCTCCCTTCCTTTCTCTTCCCTTTATGTCTCCTTTTTAACTTACTGGCCTCTGCTACTAAGTATTTTCCTTCTCACGCAGAAGCCCAGTCATCTGTAGCTAGGATCCACATATGAGAGAGAACATGTGGCACTTGGCTTTCTGGGCCTGGGTTACCTCACTTAGTATAATCCTTTCCAGGTCCATCCATTTTTCTGCAAATTTCATAACTTCATTTTTCTTTACCACTGAATAGAACTCCATTGTATAAATGTGCCACAGCTTCATTATCCACTCATCAGTTGAGGGACATCTAGGCTGGTTCCATTTCCCAGCTATTATAAATTGAGCAGCAATAAACATGGTTGAGCACGTACTTCTGATAGTTCTATTTTATAGTACTAACTTGATTGCTTGATCTTTTTCTCCTTATAGTACCCTTCTCTGAGATCTACTTCCTGGCCCTGGCCATTGGATGTGCTTGTGCACTGATGATCATAATAGTGATCGTGGTAGTCCTCTTCCAGCATTTCCGGAAGAAGCGATGGGCTGAAAGAGATCAGAAAGTGGTGGCAACAAAATCGTAAGGCTGGGCACTGGTGGGAAAAAGTTCTAACACTCTCAAATGGTGACTTTTGGTATTTTTCAGTGGGACCAAATAATTATTGAATAGATATTCTTCTCTGTGAACAAAATCCCATATAAAAGGTTGCTAATTCATAGAACAGATAAATTAGGTTGTGAATGGCAACTTGACGAAGGGTTTTCTTTCTTTCTTTTTTCTTTTCAAGGAAAGGTCTCACTCTAGCCTAGGCTGAACTGGAATTCACCGTGTAGTGTCAGGGTGGCCTTGAACTCAATTCAGTCCTCCTACCTCTGCCTCCTGAGTGCTGGGATTAAAAGTGTGCGACACCTTGCCTGGCTCTTTTCTTTTCTCCTTCTGGTTCTGGGGATTGAACCTAGGGTCTCACGCATACAAGGCAAGTCTTCTGCCACTGAGCTACATCCACAGCCCTATCAAAGGTTGCTTAATTTTACAAAAGGTTTCATCATAGAATTTCATTACTATATGGGATTTGATGCTATAAGAATCTGCTTATGTGACACATTTTAAAAATCTTCCCTAAAGTGAGGCACACCTCTTAGAGAGTCATTGGGCTAGGCAGTCAGCAGAATCACCATCAACCAGTATATTAGAAAGCTTAATGCACTCACAGTAAGCATTTGATAAACATTTCTTAAAATATTTTATGGGCTGGAGAGATGTCTTAGCGGATAAGGTACTTGCCTGCAAAGCCGTGTTCTACACTCCAGATCCCATGTAAGCCAGAAGCACAAAGGTGAGGCAAACACAAGGTTGTACATGCCCACTAGGTGGCATAAGTGTCTGGAGTTGATTGCAGTGGTTGAGGCCCTGACATGCCAATTCTCTCTTTGTCTTTCTCTAAAAATTTTTAAAAAAATGTTTTATTTATTTTAGAGAGTCAGAGAAGGAGAGAGGGGGAGAAAGAGATAGAATGCATGGGCCAGAGGCTCTTGCTGCTGCAAACGAATTCCAGATGCATGTGCCGTTTTGTGCATCTGGCTTTATGTGGGTTCTAAAGAATCAAACCTGGATCATCAGGCTTTGCAAGCAAGCACCTTTGACTGCTTGTTGAGACATGTCTTCAGCATCCAGTAAACTTTTTTTTTTTTTTTTTTAAGGTAGAGTCTCACTGTATCACTATAGCCCAGGCTAACCTGGAATTCACTGTGTAGTCTCAGGCTGGTCTTGAACTCCCAATGATCTTGCCTCCTGAGTGCTGGGATTAAAGGCATGCACTACCATGCCCAGCTACATTTTTTTAAATTTCAAACTTTTAATCTATTTATTTGAGGGAGAAAGAGACAGAGAGAAAGGGAGAATGGCTGTGCCAGGGCCTTCAGCTGCTGCAAACAAACTCCAGAAGCATGAGCCACTATGTGCATCTGGCTTATGTGGGTGCTGGGTAATAGAACCTGGGTCCTTTGACTTTGTAGGCAAGAGCCTTAACTGCTAAGCCATCCGTCCAGCCCCCTGGATACATTTTTACATTGAGATAACAGTCACAAAATTGTTCAGTAATCACCAATTCCAGAACCTTCTGAATATTTACCCCTGATGAGACTCCAAACCTTTGAACCAGAAATCCCAATTCTCCTCTCATGCCAACTCTTGGCACCTACACATCTACTTCTGTTGATGGATGTGTGCCTATCCTGGACATTTCCTGTAAATGAAATCATAAAGTATGTGGGTATTTTTTTCTTGTTTTTTTTTTTAATTTTTATTAACATTTTCCATGATTATAAAAAAATATCCCATGGTAATTCCCTCCCTCCCTCCCGATGCTTTCCCCTTTGAGATTCCATTCTCCATCATATTACCTCCCCATCTCAATCATTGTACTTACATATATACAATATTAACCTATTAAGTACCCTCCTCCCTTCCATTTTCTTCCCTTTATGTCTCCTTTTTAACTTACTGGCCTCTGCTACTAAGTATTTTCCTTCTCACGCAGAAGCCCAATCATCTGTAGCTAGGATCCACATATGAGAGAGAACATGTGGTGCTTGGCTTTCTGGCTGGTTTTTTTTTTTTTTTTTTTTTTTTTGAGTTAAGGTCTTGCTCTAGCTCAGGCTGACCTCAAATTCACTATATAGTCTCAGGCTGGCCTTGAACTCTCTGCCTCTTGAATGCTGGGATTAAAGGTGTGCACCCAGCAATTTATGGCCACTTTCTTTCACTGAATATCATGTTTTCAAAATTTATCAGTGTAGGCTGGAGAGATGGCTTAGAAGTGAAGGCACTTGCCTGCGAAGCCTATAGACCCAGGTTTGATTTCCCAGTACCCATGTAAAACAGATGCATAAGGTGGCACATGCATCAGGAGTTTGTTTCTAGTGGCCAGAGGCCCTGGCGCACCCATTCTCTGTCTGTGTTTCTGCCTCTCTCTCTCTCTCAAACAAATAATAAAAATATTTAAAAAATTATCAATGTTGTACCATATTTAGTACCCCATTTCCCTTCCTGGCTGTGCAATATTTGACTGTAATGGGCACACAACGTATTATTTATACATTCATCAACTGATGGACATTTAGTGTTTTTTCCTTACTTTTTGGTTATTATGATTAATACAGCTATGCACATTCATCTACAGAAGTCTTTGTGTATACATATTTTCAGTTCTCCTGTGAGTGAAGTGAACTTGCTGAGCTATATGATGACTGTTTATTTTTTGGAGGAATTGCTGGGCTGTTCTCCAAAACAGTTGTATTTTACATTCCTATCAGCAGTGTGTGAGGGTTCTGATATCTTGGCATCCTCACCAGCTCTTGTTCCTGCCCTTTCCATTATAGCCATCTAGTGGACATGAAGGATCTTGCTGAGCTTTTGATTTGCATTTTCAAAATGACTAATGGTGTTGATTATCTTTCTATATGTTTAATGGCCATTTATATTACTTATTTGGAGATATATCTATTCAGATAGTCTGTCTATCTTAAAATTGAGTTGGTTGAGTTTTTGTTATTAAGAGTTCTTTATATAGTGGGATGCAAATCCCTTATCAGTTGTATGGCCTGTAATTACTTTCCTCCATTCTGTGGGCTTTTGTTTTCTTTCTCTTTTCTTGGATATCTTTTCTTACTTTTTTTTTTTGTTTGTTTGTTTGTTTTTTCAAGGTAGGGTTTCTCTCTAGCTCAGGCTGACTTGGAATTCACTATGTAGTCTCAGGGTGGCCTCGAACTCATGGTGATTCTCTTACCTCTGCCTCCCAAGTGCTGGGATTAAAGGCGTGTGCCACCACACCCAGGTCTTTCTTGCATATCTTAAGACAAAGTTTTAAAGTTTGATGAAGTCCAACTCTTCTTTTATTGCTAGTGCTAAGAAATCACTGTCTAATACAAAATCATGAAGATTTATACTTCTATTTTCTTCCAAGTGTTTTGTATTTAGTTTATAGGTTTTTGATCTACTCTGAGTTAATTTTTATATATGGTTGAGGTAGGGGGTCCCAATTATTTAAAAAAGTATTTTATTTATTTATGAATGAGAGAGACAGAGAAACCTCCAGCCACTGCAAATGTATTCCAGACACATGTACCACCTTGTGTATCTGACTTAACGTGGGTATTTGGGAATCGAGCCAGGGCCCTTAGGCTTTGTAGGCAAGTGCCTTAATCACTGAACCATCTCTCAAGTCCCCAGTGAATTTCATTCATTCATTTATTTGTTTCTTAAAAACATTTTTAGAGGGCTGGAGAGATGTCTTAGCTGTTAAGCGCTTGCCTGTTAGGCCTAAGGACCCCGGTTTGAGGCTCGATTCCCCAGGACCCATGTTAGCCAGATGTACAAGGGGTGCACACGTCTGGAGTTCCTTTGCAGTGGCTAGAGGCTCTGGCATGCCCATTCTCTATCTATCTATCTGCCTCTTTCTCTCTCTGTCTGTCACTCTCAAATAAATAAATAAAAAACAAAAAATTAAAAAAAATTAGAAAATGTTATTTTTTATGTATTTACACTTGTGTGTGTGCGCGCATGCGCATGTTTGCATCAGGGTCTCTTGCTGCCAGATGCTTGCACGACTTTTTGCATCTAGCTTTTACATGGTGCTGGAGAATTGAACCTGGATCAGCCAGCTTTGTAAGTGAGAACCTTTAACCACGGAGCCATCTACCCAGCCCCTAATTTTTTTTTAAAGAATTTTGGCATGTGTAGTGTGCATATGAATGTCGTGTATATATGCAGGTTCATATTGGTGTGTATGGAGTTCAGAGGCTGATATTGGGTGTCTTCCTCAATCACTCTCACCTTATTTTCTTTTAATTTTCATTATTTATTTGAGAGCAACAGAAAGAGAGAGAAAGAGGCAGATAGAGGGGGGGGGGTCTCCAGCCACTGCAAACAAACTCCCAATGCATGCGCCACCTTGTGCATCTGGCTTACATGGGTCCTGGGGAATTGAGCCTCGAACCGGGGTCCTTAGGCTTCACAGGCAAGCGCTTAACTACTAAGCCATCTCTCCAGCCTACACTCACCTTATTTTATTTTATTTTATTTTTTTTTTTGAGATGAGATCTCTCACTGAACCTTGAGCTCACCAATTCAGCCAGTGAGCCCTAAGGATCTCCTTGTGCAATCCCCAGCTGTGGAATTAAAGGTGCTACGTGTTTGTGCCCTCTGAGCCATTCCCCCAGTCCCAATTTGTTCTTTTCCGTGTGGATTTATTGCTATTCCAGCACCATCATTCTCAGTAAATACTTTCTGAACTAATGTAATTAGTTTTTAAAGAGTTTAGAAAACCCACTGTTGACATTCTGGTGTGACTAGAATATAGCAATAAAGAAGACTTCTGAACCAACACAAATGTTTTCTTTTTTTTTTTTTGAACAAGAGTAGAAACCAGAAGTAGGATAATAATGGCAAAGTAAGGTGTGTGTGTTTTAAACTTCTGGAATTCCCTTACTTTCAGAAAAGTGTCCAAGCTCAGATTCACAGGATCACAATGAGGCATAGGCACTGAGGGTTTCCATCTCTATCATCTGAGTCTACTCCTGGGTACATGTAATTCTTCCCAATACATGGGGGAGAAAATATCTTACTTAACATTTCTGTAGGATTTTTTTATTGTCTTGTTCATCTGACATTTGGTTTGTTTCTTTGTTACAGAAAAGAAGAAGAAAAGCTACAACAAGAAAACAAGGTCTCTGTTTATCTCGAAGATACAGACTAACATTCCCAGATGGTAAGGTTCACAAGTATTATGGTGGTTAAAGCTGAGAGAATTCTAGGTTTTTGAGGCTTTAGAGTTATATTCACCACTACCAATAAACTTTTGACAGGTAAATAAATTATTATTTTTTTTGGTTTTTCGAGTTAGGGTCTCACTCTGGCTCAGGCTGACCTGGAATTCACTATGTAGTCTCAGGGTGGCCTCGAACTCTCAGCGATCCTCCTACCTCTGCCTCCCGAGTGCTGGGATTAAAGGCGTGCGCCACCACGCCCAGCTAATAAATTATTTTTAAAAATATTTTATTTTTATTTATTTATTTGACAGAGAGAGAGAGAGAGAGAGGGAGGGAGGGAGGGAGGGAATGAATGGGCACGTCAGGGCCTCCAGCCACTACAAACGAACATGTGCCCCCTTGTGCATCTGGCTAATGTGGGTCCTGGAGAATCGAACCTGGGTCCTTTGGCTTTGCAGGCAAGCACCTTAACCATTAAGCCATGCTTCCAGCCCAGTCATTTTTAATGGAAAGACTAAGATCTGATATATATATATATATTTTATAAACCAATTTATATATTTTATAAAAAATATATATATATTTTATAAACCAATCATGGAATGAAGAGAGGAACTTAAAAGATATACCTGACATTTTCAAAAGAGAACTTTTATAAGCTGGAACTTGATTTCAGCTCCTCCTCTCATCTAGTCATTGCACCATATATCAAGTTTTACAAGTATGAAGGTTTGTTTTTCCAGTTTTCATGTTTCTCAGGCTCACTTGTAGAATGATCTTGTATGCCTGAAGTCTCCTATACTCTTAAGTAGGTCCACAATTTGATTTGTATATGTTGTAAATCAACAAATGCAAAGTTATAAGAATATTCTTGGGCTGGGGAGATGACTCAGCAGTTAAAGACACTTGTTTTCAAAGCCTGCTGTCTTGGGTTTCATCCCCAGTACCCATATGTAAAGCCAGGCTCACAAAGTGACTCATGCATCTGGAATTCGCCTGCAGCAGCAAGAGGCCTTTGTGCACCCATGCATGCCCCTCTTCTCTGCTTGAAAATAAATTAATAAAAATATTTTAAAACATTCTTTTTATTTTATTTATTTGAGAGAGAGAGAGAGAGAGAGATAAAATGCCAGGGCATACAGCTGCTGCAAACGAACTCCAGAAGCATGTGCCACCTTGTGCATCTGGCTTATGTGGGTCCTGGGGAATCGAACGTAGGTCCTTTGGCTTTGTAGGTGAGCACCTTATCCGGTAAGCCATCTCTCCAGCCCTAAAATGTTCTTGACATTAATTATGTAATCTGTAAAACTGGTTCTTGTAAATGGAATATTTAAAAAATTTTTTTGTTTATTTTTATTTATTTGATAGTGACAGAGAAAGAGGCAGATAGAGAGAGAAGAGAGAGAATGGGCGCTCCAGGGCCTCCAGCCACTGCAAACAAACTCCAGACACTTGTGCCCTCTTGTGTATCTGGCTAATGTGGGACCTGGGGAATTGAGCCTCGAACCGGGATCCTTAGGCTTCACAGGCAAGCGCTTAACCACTAAGCCATCTCTCCAACCTGTAAATGGAATTTTGATAAATTATTATTTGTAAAGAACAGTAATTGTGCTGTAAAAATAGGAAACTAAATTTGGTATTACCAAAAATTGTTGTCTTTCCAAAAATCAAGCAGGTTCTTGGCTGGGTATAAAGATCAGCTGATAGAGTACTTGCCTAGAACTGCATGAAGATCTGTGTTTTGTCCATCCCTGGCACTGCATACACCAGGTGTGGCAGTGCACACCTGTAATATAAGCACTCAGGAGGTGGGGACAGGAGGATCAGTAGTTCAAGGTCATTCTCAGCTACATAAGGAATTCAAGACCAGCCTGGGCCAGGGAGCCTGTGGCAGAAAACAGAACGGAAGTAAAAACAAAATAAAAATCAAGAACAGCATCATGGAAAATAAAGATGGGACTGTTTAAGAGGAAACTTAAAAGGCTAATACAATCAAGCTCAATGTGTGATCCTTGAGTTTGTGGATACAAGTTTAAACAAACTAAACATAAAACATTGAATATGGATATTAGGGAGATATTGTTAAGTTTTGTTGGGTTATGATGGCTTTGTGGTTATAAAGGAAAAGGTCTTTAAAAAGTGCATAGTGGAGCTGGGCGTGGTGGCACACGCCTTTAATCCCAGCACTCAGGAGGCAGAGGTAGGAGGATCGCCGTGAGTTCGAGGCCACCCTGAGAATGCAGGGTGAATTCCAGGTCAGCCTGAGCTAGAGTGAGATTCTACCTTGAAAAACAAACAAACAAACAAAAATAAATAAATAAATAAATAAATAAATAAATAAAATAAATAAAAAGCATAGTGGGCCTGGAGAGGTGGCTTAGTGGTTAAGGCACTTGTCTGCAAAGCCTAACAATTGGAGTTTGAGTCCCCAGGACCCAGGTTAGTCTGATGCACGAGGTGGCACATGTGTCTAGAGTTCGCTTGCAGTGGCTGGAGGCCCTGGTGAACCCATTCTCTCTCTCCCACTCCTTGAAAACAAATATTTAAAAAAATAAAATAAAAATGCATAGTGGAGTATATAGGGCTAAATGCCAGTAATTTGCTTTAAAAACTACAGCCAGCCATGGGCTGGTGAGGTAGCTCAGTGGGTAAAGCCCTTGGCATTAAGCATGAGGACCTGAGTTCAGATCTTCAAGAGTCCATGTAAAAGCTGGATGCTGTAGTACCAGTGGCTGGTCATCTCAGCACTGCACGAGAAGGAAGGTGGAGACGGGAGGATCTACTGGAAGCTCATGGGCCAGCTGTTCCGACAACTGCAGTAGTGAACAAGAGACTGCTTCATTTGTGACAGGGTCTCTTGTTCCCGACTGTGTTCACCAGGCCAGCTGGCCTGTAAGCTTCCAGACAGTTCTCCTGTCTTTGCCTCCCTGCTTGCCATAGGCACACGGGGATTAAACATGGAAGAAACTTAAAAACAAAAACAAAAACAAAAAAAAAAGAAAAGTCAGGGCTGGAGAGATGGCTTAGTGGTTAAGCGCTTGTCTGTGAAGGCTAAGGACCCCGATTCGAGGCTCGATTCCCCAGGACCCACGTTAGCCAGATGCACAAGGGGGAGTTAGTTTGCAATGGCTGGAGGCCCTAGTGCACCCATTCTCTCTCTGTCTCTCTCTCTCTGCCTCTTTCTCCCTGTCTGTCACTCTCAAATAAATAAATAAAAATAAACAAAGTTTAAAAAAAAAAAAAGGAGCTGGGTGTGATGGCACACGCCTTTAATCCCAGCACTCGGGAGGCAGAGGTAGGAGGATTGCCATAAATTCAAGGCCACCCTGAGATGACAGAGTTAATTCCAGGTCAGCCTGGACCAGAGTGAGACCCTACCTTGAAAAACCAAAAAAAAAAAAAAAAAAAAAAAAAAAAAAAGGAGCCGGAGCCAGGCATGGTGCGGCATGCCTTTAATTCCAGCACTCAGGAGGCTGAGGTAGGAGGATCGCTGTGAGTTCAAGGATAGCCTGAGTAGTAGTCATAGTGAATTCCATCTAGGTCAACCTGTGCTACAGCAAGAGCCTACCTTGAAAAAAAAGTAGTGTTTTTGGCAATTTCATATATGTATTTAATGTATTTTGATCATATTCTCCACTCAATCATTACCTTTTCTTGTCTTATTCCCTCTCCTTCCTTCATTAGTCCCACTTCTACTTTGATGTCTTTTCTTGTTGTTTTGGTGACTCACTGAATTTAATTAAAGTTGCTTGCATGGGCATGGCTCTCAGTGGCTCTACTGCTGAAGAAATTTTCTTTGACCAACAACTATTATCTGCCAATGGCTCCTTGGGGCGGGTGGGGCCTCATGAGCCTGTTTCTCATGGGAATTTTTTTTTAAGGTTGGGTCTTGCTCTAGCCCAGGCCAATCTGGAATTTACTATGTAGTCTCAGGCTGGTCAGGAACTCACAGTGATCCTCCTACCTCTGCCTCCCAAGTTAAAAAAAGAAATAAAATAAAAAAATAAAGATATGTGTCTCCATGCTTGGCAGGAAATTTTTTTTTTAAATTTTTATTAACATTTTCCATGATTATAAAAAAATATCCCATGGTAATTTCCTCCTCCCCCCACCACACTTTTCCCTTTGAAATTCCATTCTCCATCATATTACCTCCCCATCTCAATCATTGTACTTACATATATACAATATCAACCTATTAAGTACCATCCTCCTTTCCTTTCTCTTCCCTTTATGTCTCCTTTCTAACTTACTGGCCTCTGCTACTAAGTATTTTCCTTCTCACGCAGAAGCCCAATCATCTGTAGCTAGGATCCACATATGAGAGAGAACATGTGGCGCTTGGCTTTCTAGGCCTGGGTTACCTCACTTAGTATAATCCTTTCCAGGTCCATCCATTTTTCTGCAAATTCCATAACTTCATTTTTCTTTACCGCTGAGTAGAACTCCATTGTATAAATGTGCCACATCTTCATTATCCACTCATCAGTTGAGGGACATCTAGGCTGGCTCCATTTCCCAGCTATTATAAATTGAGCAGCAATAAACATGGTTGAGCACATACTTCTAAGCAAATGAGATGAGTCTTTAGGATATGTGCCTAGCTGGGTCATATGGTAGATCAATCTTTAGCTGTTTTAGGAACCTCCACACTGATTTCCACAATGGCTGGACCAGATTGCATTCCCACCAGCATTGTAGAAGGGTTCCTCTTTTTCCACATCCCCACCAACATTTATGATCATTTGTTTTCATGATGGTGGCCAATCTGACAGGAGTGAGATGGAATCTCAATGTAGTTTTAATCTGCATTTCCCTGATGACTAGTGACGTAGAACATTTTTTTAGATGCTTATATGCCATTCGTATTTCTTCCTTTGAGAATGCTCTATTTAGCTCCAAAGCCCATTTTTTAAAAATTTATTTATTTATTTATTTGAGAGCAACAGACACAGAGAGAAAGACAGATAGAGGGAGAGAGATAATGGGCGTGCCAGGGCTTCCAGCCTCTGCAAACAAACTCCAGACGCGTGCGCCCCCTTGTGCGTCTGGCTAACGTGGGACCTGGGGAACTGAGCCTGGAACCGGGGTCCTTAGGCTTCACAGGCAAGCGCTTAACCGCTAAGCCATCTCTCCAGCCCCCAAAGCCCATTTTTTGATTGGCTTGTTTGATTCCTTTTTAGTTCTTTGTATATCCTAGATATTAATCCTCTATCAGATATATAGCTGGCGAAGATTTTTTTCCCATTCTGTAGGTTGCCTCTTTGCTTTTTTCACTGTGTCCTTTGCAGTGCAAAATCTTTGTAATTTCATGAGGTCCCAGTGATTAATCTGTGGTTTTATTGCCTGAGCAATTGGGGTTGTATTCAGAAAGTCTTTGCCAAGACCAATATGTTGAAGGGTTTCCCCTACTTTTTCCTTTAGCAGTTTCAGAGTCTCAGGTCTGATGTTAAGGTCTTTAATCCATTTGGACTTAATTCTTGTGCATGGCGAGAGAGAAGAATCTACTTTCATCCTTCTGCAGCTATATATCCAGTTTCCCCAGCACCATTTGCTGAAGAGGATGTCGTTTCTCCAATGAGTATTTTTGGCACTTTTATCAAATATCAGGTGGCTATAGCTACCTGGGCTTACATCTGAGTCCTCTATTTTTAAAATTTTTAAAAATTAACTTCAGGGACTGGAGAGATGACTTGAGTTAAAGGTGCTTGCTTGTAAAGCTTGACAGTCCAGGTTCGAGTTCCCAGTGCCCACATAAAGTCAGATGCACAAAGTGGCAAATGCATCTGGAGTTCATTTGCAATGGCAGAAGGCCCTGGGGCACCCATTCTCACTGTGTCTCAAATAAATAAATGAATTTAAAAAAATTAAATTAGGAAGAGAGTAAGTTCATGAGTTTCCTTTAGAGCTGGTCATGGTGGCACATGCCTTTAATTTTAACCCTTAGGAGGCTGAGGTAAGAGGATCACCATGACTTTGAGGCCAGCCTGGGACTACAGAGTGAGCTCCAGATCAGTCTGGGCTAGAGTGAGGCCCTAACTCAAAACCTCCCCCTCAAAACAACAACAACAACAAAAGAGCATTTTCCTTTAGAAATAGAGAACAGAGTAGGTAATATGTATGTGATTTGTAATGTGAGGTATTCTTATTGTATTCTTCCCAAGAATATTATCCATTTAAACTTTTGGGCTGGAGAGATGGCTTAGCGGTTAAGTGCTTGCCTGTGAAGCCTAAGGACCCTGGTTCGAGGCTCGGTTCCCCAGGTCCCACGTTAGCCAGATGCACAAGGGGGCGCACACGTCTGGAGTTCGTTTGCAGAGGCTGGAAGCCCTGGCGCGCCCATTCTCTCCCCCTCTATCTGTCTTTCTCTCTGTGTCTGTCGCTCTCAAATAAATAAATAAATAATTTAAAAAAAACATTTAAACTTTTGTATTTCAGGAAGCTGAAGATTTCCAAGGACAAGGACTCTAACATTGCTTGAAGACAATGGAAACTTTCTTTTGGCTTGTCCAGTTATAACCTGTCTTCCAGCAAGTTCTGCAGCACATACTCACTGAGATGAACAACGTCCTTCTGTGGGCAGAACAGGCTCTCCCTGAACAGATACCACCAGACTTACACACATTTTCATTATTAAGGTTTTATTTAGCCAGGTGTGGTGGCGCACACCTTTAATCCCAGCACTTGGGAGGCAGAGGTAGGAGGATCACCATGAGTTCAAGGCCAGTTTGAGACTACATAGTGAATTCGTGGTCAGCCTGGGCTAGAGCAAGACCCTACCTCAGGAATAAAAAAAAAGGAAGGAAAATGATTTTATTTAATTTCAGAGTATACATTAGCTTTTGTAAACTAAGAAGCCACATTTCACCCTCCAACATTCCTTATGAAATATGAGTTATAAATGCGTTTATTGGCATCAAAAGGGATAAAAGCCAGCTTGTCTGTTAGAATATTTCCTCTCATATTAGTTTCTTTAGGGAAACACTTTTTTGCTATTACAGTTAATGTTTACTCTCCTTCCTTCTCACACATTAATTAAAAGGTGAGCTAAGTTTCCCAGCCATTTTTGATTAATACTAAACCCCATGTTCTCACTGGTTGGCTTGATTTTTATGATTTGTAGTAAACCCTAAGTTCACATTGGCAGGTTTGATTTTTATGGCTTTCAAGTAATGGTCATATCTCATTTTAGTGAATTTCTTTCAGTATCCTAGGTGATAGGGTTTGTCATTCTTTTGTCAATGAATCCAAGGTTTACATGTGATAGCACAAGTCTCAATTGAACACTAACTATAAAAGGTTACAAAAATGCTAATACATTGCCACCTCAGGATGAACCATTCATCACCTTTTTTTCTGTATTGTGAAAATCATCAGTAGGGAAGGTATTTACTCAAAAGAGATTGAAGAGTTTACTGTGTTCTCACTCATTCTCACCCCTTCAGTTATCTAGAACAGAATGAAGTCTGTGCTCATTTGCAGACTCAAATTATTAAGCAGTTGAATTGAAGCAGTCTGAAATAGTACGTTACAATTAAAAAAAAAATTAAGGCTGGTAAAAAAGGTCAACCCTAAATGATAACAATTTTGTGCAGTATTATATAAAGCTCTGAGAACTGGAAGAAATTATTTAAATTGTTATTGTTTCTGGCTGTAATTAATCTTATTTTAAGAGAGTTTGGTATGGACCAAAGAAATTTAAAAAATACTTTAACTGAATGAAACCAACTTTATTCCCCTTCCCTCATATTTGGTAGAAAAGCAGGTTTTACAAGTGGGTTATGTAAAGAAGAATGCTTGTTAAAAAGTGTCTAGTTACTGGTATGTGTTCAAACTTAAGTCAGAGTACTATTTATTCAAAAGATAGAAAATGTAAAAAATTAGGCTAGAGGTAAATTTTTACAGCTTGATTTTTAGTTTTCATTGGCTAGGCATAAATAGGTATTATTTCTTTTAACAAGGTGGAATTTTCAATAGATTATACTTCAAGATGCTGGACCTTGATATTTTCCAACATTATTTTTTTTAAATTAGCATAATTTACAAGTTAAATCTTGATTCTGAAACTCATTCTATACCTGTCTTATTCTGCCTTTTGTAGTGTCTATGGAAGTCGTTTTAATACCCAGTTTTGAAGCTAAAAATCAGATTTAAAGTCTCTAGCACACATTTTACATTTTATTTATAACTTCTATAAATGTAACTGGATTTTCTTCATATAGTCCAGATGATGTTCTATAAGTGTAATGAAGTAGTTAAAAACTCATGGAGAATTTTTTCGAGTTATTTGTAGAATATGTCTTGTCTTAATTCTCAAGAGGTATTATAGCCTTATTGTTTAGTGTCTCCTTCCTAAAGAGCACTTTTGTATTGTAACTTATTTTTTATTATGCCTTAAACACTATGTAAATAAACCTTTAGTAATAAAGAATTTTAAGTTATACAGTTTGCTTGCATATAAATATGAAAAAATTTATATAGTAGTTAACACAAAGCATGTATATATTTTACCTTCAGTAAAAAGTTGTTTTAGGAGAGACAAGCTGAAAGTCAATAATGGATGGGATTAATTTCTACTAGTGTGGATTTCCATATTGCTTTAGATAGGTGGGAATTGGGCAAAACATTACTTAGTTGGAGGACTGTTAATACAAAGTCTCCTTATGCAGCTCAGGCTCATCTTGAACTTGTGATCCTTCTGCCTCAGTCTTCCAAATGCTGAGATTTCAGGCCTCTGCCATCCTGCTTGTACTAAATTTTAGGACTTTAAAACAGTATTTATTAAGAGAGAGAGAAAGAATGGGTGCACCGGGCCCTCTAGCCACTGGGAACTCCAGATACATAGGCCACATTGTGCATCTGGCTTTACGTGGGTACTGGGGAATCTAACTGGAGTCTTTACGCTTTGCAGGCAAGTGCCTTAACCGCTGAGCCATGTCTCCAGTTCTCATTTGAAGACTTTGAAGCAATGGTTTCAATTTTTCTACTTGGTACTGTTTACTATCTTAATAGAGAATACTACCTGTTTTCTGGTGTAGTAAAGGTATGCCAGTTGAAAAATGCAAGGTTAACAAACATTTCCTAAAGGTGGAGCTTTCCTTCCCCTCCAGCTTTCATTAACTATGGTGGTTCCAGACTGACTAGCCAAACAGGGCCCTGTACCATCTTTTCCAAAGGATGTGACACCATCTCATGTCACCTCAAATATTACACATTTCTTGTCTTTCCAGCCAAAAGATGCACAAGCTGTAGTTCCCCTTCGTTTCTAATAAATGCTGTAATGATTTAATCATCACTGTCATTGTCAACAGTGATTTAATAAGCATCCTATTCTGGATGATGCAATAGCTACATTAAAAGAGGCAGGAACCGCAGGACTTAACATTTGTCTTTCGACTGATCCTGTGTGCTCTCTGGGGTCTCTATGAACGCTTCTGAGAATTGAACTAAAATATCTCCGGGTTACGTCTGGATTGGTCCTGCAGGATTCCATAAAAATAAAATGGTGTCCCCCAAGTCTGTAGTTACTTCAGTTTCAAGCAAGACGGACCAATTAGCTTGCACCTGAGGGTCAAAGAACCGCCGCGCGGCGCCGGCTGGTGAGGTCTGGGGACGGGGCCAAGTCCCGAGGCAGCTCGCCGTCGCCATTCAACGCGCCTCCCGCCCGACGTCACTTCCGGTGGCCCCTGCGTGGGCGCCGAGAGCCGGGAGCCGGGCGCGCCGGGCTGTGCGGCGCCGTCGGGATGCGGCCGCGCCGAGCCGCCGGGGGCCGCGGCCGCGCTCTCCTGCCGCTGCTGGGCGTCCTGTTCGTGCGCGGTGAGTGTCCCGGCCGCGGCGCCCCACTTCCGGCCGGGGGCTTGGGGAAGATGGTCGCTTTTCCGGTTCCGGGTGGGGGCGTCTCAGGAGAGCCCCCGTCGGCGCTTGGGGCGGACGTCGTCTTTTGCGCGGGTCGGCGGCGTCCGCGGCCTCTTGCCCGTCCCTCCGGCCCCGGGGGCCGCCCGGCGTGGCTGCGGCCCGCGGCTGGTGCTGACGGCGGCTCCGGTTCGGGGGCGTCCGCCGCTCTCTAGAGCATCAGCCGGCTGTGGGTTTTGTGCGCTGTAGTTTGCCTTCCGAACTTTGGGAGACAGAATCATGCCTCGTAGTAATTTTACTTTTTGTGATTATCAGGGGCCATGAAATAAAATATTGACCAGACAAGGGCTATGATGTGATTTTTGTTAGACATAGTTTTGGGGGGGTGGAAGCAACTACCTTAGCACTTTTAAAACGTCGTAAAATATAGCAAAGGGCGTGTCGGTTCTTTTGAAGGTTTAACCTTTTAACTGGTATCAGAAGTATTGAGTCCATAACAGTGTACACTGCGGATAGGTTTTGCTTTCGTGCAGTTTTTGCCTAAATTTGCCTGAGATGGCCTAAATTTCAATCCAAACTACCTTTATTTTAGGGTGCAACTATTTCTTGGATTTTTTTTTTTTCTGTGTCTTCTTGGGAAACCAGATATTAGTGTAGCTGGCATTAGAATAAATTGTTATAACATTTTTCTATGAGTAATGGGGATTTCTGAAAAGGATTTTTAATATTATATAAATGTGAAGACGTCAGGTGCCCTAAATCTCATTAGGTAAGGCTGGGGAGGATTTTTTTTTTTTAATCTGGTGACTAATGTGCATGCTGCCAGCACCCTTCCTGATCCCTCCCAGCTCCCTGGGTCATCATATGTGTCCAGTTCTTCATCTTCATCTTAGTTCTTTTTGCAAGTATTTAGACTGGCTTACTGCTACTTAATAGAAACCCAGGTCTTCTCTCTCTCTCTCTTATACACATACTTTCAAATATTGTCCCAGTGAGAAAAAAATTCCAGAAATGGTGGATCTTTTCTTAAAGGTAATGTCATTTCACTTAGAAGAGTATTTCTCAAACCTAGCAGACCAAATAATTCAAATATTGAAAACTAGCTTATGCCTATAATCCCAGCAATGGGGAGGTGGAGGCAGGAGGATCAGAAATACAAGATCATCCTCAGTGACATAGTGAATTTGACATCAGAGCCCAGTCTCAAAAAAAGAAAAGAAAAGAAAAAGTCATCCTTAATTTTATAATCTCTATGTACTTGTTGAATATAGAGCTACATTACCCAGCCATTGCTCTAAGTCTTGCTAAATAGATTTATATTCTGCCCTTTAAAAAGGAACCAATTAATTTATATATTTATATGCTATAGTTACCCATTGAAATGTCCAATTCAATCTTTTTTTAAAACATATTTTATTTATGAGAGAGAGAGAGAATGGGCATGCTGGGGCCTCCAGCCACTCAAACGAACTCCAGATGCATGCAACCCCGTGTTCATCTGGCTTACATGGGTCCTGGAGAATCGAACCAGCATCCTTTGGCTTTGCAGGCAAACACCTTAATCGCTAAGCCATCTCTCCAGCCCAATTCAATCATTTTTAGTATTCAGAGTTATGCACTTATTATTACAACCAATTTTATATCATTTTCCCCCTCATACTAAAAAGAAGTCCCATACTCATTCCTAGCTTTTCCTAGGCCTTTGCAACCACCAATCAACTTTCTACATTTATGGGTATGCTTATTCTGTACATTTCACAGAAAAATAACTGTACAATATGGGCTTTTTGTGATTAGATTCTTTGATTTAGCATGTTTTCAGTGTTTTGTCCTTTTTTGGTCTGTGGCTATGTCACTTTGGAATGTTAGGGGTTAGGTTTTGGTTTCTTAACCAACATTTACTTGCCTTCCCTCTTCAAAGATAGAACCCTTTAAATTATTAGCTTGTTTGATTTTTGCCTTAAGTTATAAGTCTGGTCCTGCCATACCAGTTGTTTAAGTGTATAGAAATGATAGACTAGGGAGCCCAGCTTTGCACTTTTCTCTTTTTCATATAGCTATGCAATTATGTGAATTAAAGATTGGCAGATTAATATTTTGGAAAATTGTGTAAAATTGGGAGCTTTGCTTTGTCTTGTTTAATTCCTTCCAGGTATAAAATGATTTGTGCTAGAATATCATTTCTTGTTTTCTTTCCCATATTAAATGCTTTTTGCTAATTCTCTGTGGGTGTTAATATGATTGACTGTTTTTACTTGGCCAAAATGCTTTTTAAAAAGTAATTATTTTTATTTATTTATGAGAAAGAGAGAGAGAGAATGGACATGCCAATGCCTCTAGCCACTGCAAACAAACTCCAGACGCATGTGCTCCCATGTGCATCTGCTTATGTAGGGTCTGGGAAGTTGAACCTGGGGCCTTAGGCTTCACAGGCAAGCAGCTTAACTGCTAAGCCATCTCTCCAGCTCCAGAATACTTTCTGACTCAGGTGGAAAGATAACTACCAAGGCAAGCATGTTGATCCAAACTCTTAGGAACTCTTGAGAGATGGAGGCAAGAGGATTGGATGTTAGAGGCCAGCCTGGGCCACATAGCCATGATCTTGTCTTAAGAGACCAAGTAATAAAGTCAGATGTGATGTCATTATATTGAGATGGAAAGTACTGAGTGAACGTAACATTGGGTTAGAAAGGAAGATCTTGGGCTGGAGAGATGGCTTAGTGGTTAAGGCACATGCCTGGGAAACATAAGGATACAGGTTTAATTCTCCAGGTCACACATGAGCCAGAGGTACATAGTGGTGCCTACATCTGGAATTCTTTTGCAGTGGCTGGAAGCCCTGGCACCATTCTCTCTTTTTCTCTCTCTCTAATAAATAAATAAAAATAAATATTTTTTTTAAAAAAGACAAGCAACAAAACAAAAAAAGAATTGAATAAAAAAGAAAGGAAGATCTATAAGAAGAAAGGACTTGATAAAGACTGAATGCTGAGAGGGAAGGAAAGAAGGAGGGAGAGAGATGGAAAGCAGGAAGGAAGGAGGGAAGGGGAGAGAGAAATGTCAGTATGGAAAGCTGGTTGGAGGGAGACTACAGAGATTCCAACTTCCAACTAACCCAGTTTTTTGTTTTTTTTTTTTTTGTTCTACACCAGGTATTGACCTTTGCCCATAATGGAACAGAGAGTAAATGTTTTAGGCTTTGCAGGCACATGGTCTCTATTGCAGCTACTTAGCTCTGCCAAATGTGCAAAAACAGCCATAGGCATAAAGAAATGATTATGGCTGCATCCTCATAAAACTTCGTTTACATATAGTTGTTGAAATTTATTTAGTTGTTTATTAGGAGACCACTGGAAGTATTGATTGGTTTGGGCCAGCCTGGGTCACTCACAGAGCCATGGGTAAGGTTGGTTCCCATGAGAGCTGCTTGTTTCTACTTGACCCATGGGCCATAGATCTCTGAATCCTGACCATCTGGCTTTGACATTATCCCTTAGGTATCAAAGATAGCTAAACTTTCTTAGAATCAAACTTATATTTCTTCCAAACCTGGTGCATTCTAGTTTTCCTTTTCTCCATGAATGGCTTTATTAAGTTAGAAACCTGGAAGCCATTGTTGACACCTTCCTTCCCTTGATGTTAATTTCTTTTGGTAATTGTGCACTTGTGTGATTTTTCTCTTTTAGGGTATATTAGTCCAGTCTAGAAATGATGATCGAGAGCCAGGCTTTTCCTGAATGGGTGTAATGGAAAGACAGAAGCATAGGGGAATTCAGAGAATTGTAAATACTGTAATGGAGATGATAAGGAGAGAGTGGGTGACCAATGGCACCTTTTGTTCTTAAACTCGAAATTATGGTGACCAATACACCTCTTTCAGTATCTCTCTCCCTGTTCCTTCACAATTATTACTGTGAAGTTGCTTGCATTTCATGGAGGAAATAGCGTTTATAAACAAGGTGTAACTATGACATGAATTTTAGTAGTATTATGTACTAAGAATTATGAGAGAACATTGAAGAAAGAACAATGATCTTCATCAGGGAAACTGGGAAGGTATCACAAAGGAGGCTGATATTTGAATTGGGTTTTGAAGATATGTGAGGTTTGGGGATGTGGTTGTAGTGGGGAGCAACCAAGTCAGAATTGGTGGGGATGGGAAGCTCCTTCCAGACAAAGCCATAATCAGATAAAGACATCGTTAATAGCAGAGGGACTGGAAAGTGGCTGGAGGTTCTGGGCATTTTAAAAGGGGTACAATGAATAGATGGCAGAAGTTTGGGGCAGATTGTTGATTGTTTAGGTTTTATTCCATAGCCCAGCAGTGAATTCTTAAAGGTTTAATTTTTAAAAATTTATTTGCAAGCACTGAGAGAGAGAGAAGAGAGACAGACAGAGAATGAGCATACCAGGGCCTCTAGCTACTGCAAACAAACTTCAGACACATGTGTCCCTTGTGCATCTGGTTTATGTGGGTCCTAGGGACTCACACTTGGGTCCTTTGGCTTCACAGCCAAATGCCTTAACTGCTAAGCTATCTCTGCAGCCCTATTAAAGGTTTTTTTTTTTAAATTTTTTTTAAAAATTATTTATTTATTTGAGAGTGACAGACACAGAGAGAAAGACAGATAGAGGGAGAGAGAGAGAATGGGCGCGCCAGGGCTTCCAGCCTTTGCAAACGAACTCCAGATGCGTGCGCCCCCTTGTGCATCTGGCTAACGTGGGACCTGGGGAACCGAGCCTCGAACCGGGGTCCTTAGGCTTCAAAGGCAAGCGCTTAACCGCTAAGCCATTCTCCAGCCCTAAATTTTTATTAACATTTTCCATGATTATAAAATATATCCCATGGTAATTCCCTCCCTCCCCACCCCCAACTTTCCCATTTGAAATTCCATTCTCCATCATATTACCTCCCCATTACAATCATTGTAATTACATATATACAATATCAACCTATTAAGTATCCTTCTCCCTTCCTTTCTCTACTTAAAGGTTTTTTTAAATATGTGTGATACCCATTTTCATAATAATGGCTAATGTTTATTGAAAGTTTTTAGGTTAGATGCTATAGTACACAGTTCATGTTTGTTCATTCATTCATATTCATTCTGGTACTGGGGATAGACTGTAGAGTGCCCCCCCCCCCCACCCAGTCTACAGCTGAGCCAAGTCTCCAGCCCCTTTTTTTAAAAAAATTGTACTGGATCTGCACAGTGATCCAATGAAGGTTATTACTCTCATTTACCCAGTGAGGAAACTGAAGGTTAAATAAGCTCACTAACTGTGATCGAGGCTTCACAGCCAGATAACAGATGGGTTAGAACTTGGGTGCAGGTTGGACCAATTCCAAATCCATACTTTATACTTATGTTTTTGCTCAAAAGAATAGGATGAGAGTCCCATAAAGCTTATGCATTTGTTCTCACATTCCAGTTTTTAGGCCTGGATCATGAGTACTGATTAAAGTTTTTTTTTTTTTTTTTTTGCTTTTTTTCATATTGATAGGTCAAGAGTGGGGGTGTAACAGAGAATGGGTACTGAAGGATGAAGGCTTTTCAGGTGGAGTAAAGTGTTTTGTGAAGCACAGAAGGAAAGACAAATTTAGCAGCATAGTGTTGGAAAGGATGCTGTGGGCCAACCAGATGACCATCATGTTGGGATGGGCCAGATTCTTACTAAAGTTCTTATTAGCAAGCATTGTCTTGGTCTCCTCCTTTCAGGAGGAATGTGACCAGACAAGATTGTCTAGAGAAGCGCGAGAAAATGAATCAAAGCAGGCTGAGGTAAAGGCAGTGGGACTGATGACTCAACTGCCTGTGGTAAGAAAGGTCAGGAGAGTGTAGGTGAGGGAAGAGGTGATTAATGGTGCTGATGCTATCAGCATGCATTGGGCATTTGCTCAGGTTAGGTAGGCTTTTTAGTGTAGCATGTATTTTAACTCTTAATCTTCACAGTGACCTTCAGAGGTAAGTCCTGTTATCATTTCCACCATATGAACAAACTGAAGAAGTAACTTGCTAAAGTTGCACAGCTAAGCAAGTGATAAGATTGGAATTTATATTTATTAGAGAGAGAAAGAGGCAGATAAAGAGAATGGGCGCACCAGAGTCTCCAGACACAAGTGCCACCTTGTGCCTCTGGTTTACATGGGTCCTGGGGAATCGTACCTGGGTCCTTGGGCTTTATAGGCAAGCACCTTAACTGCTAAGCCATCTCTCCAGCCCAAGGCTGGGATTTATACAGATCCTTTAGCTTAGGGGCTTTGGTGTCCAATCATTATACCATCCTGCCTACGCCTGAAAGGCCACTGGTTTTGTGTGGGTTTGCTCTTTTCTGCAATCTTGTGGCTCTCTTTAGCTACCAGGAAAAAAAAAAAAAAAAAAAAAAAAATCATTGCTTATTGAGGTAGAAAAGGAAGCAGGAAAAACATAGTGACTTAATTTCCAAAAATAGGGGCTCTTTAATGGAAGATAAATTTCTTCTCAATGTTTTCCAATAGCAGAACTGGCTAGAAGGAAGTACTAGCTATTGGGAGTGGTGAAGTGTTAAAGTTGGAAATGAGTGGCTTGGGAAAGACCACTTTCTAGAGGGTTTAAAAATGCTATTTTATCTTTACACTCAATTCCTTTTTTCTCTCCATGATTTACTTTTAAAAAAAAAATTTAACTTTTTAAAAAAACTTACTTATTTGAGAGAGAGTGGCAGATAGAGAGAGATAGAGAATGGGCATGCAAGGCCTCCAGCCCCTGCACACAAACTCCAGACACATGTGCCACTTTGTGCATCTGTCTTACATGGGTCCTGGGGAAGTAAATCTGTGTCCTTTGGCTTTGCAGGCAAGCACCTTAGCTGCTAAGCCATCTCTCCAGCCTTATATATATATTTTAATATTTTATATTTTTTATTTATTTGAGAGAGAGAGTAAGAGCGAGAGAGAGAGCGAGAGCGAGAGAGCAAGCTAGAGAATGAATATGGGCATGCCAGGGCCACCAGCCACTGCAAATGAACTACAGATGCTACCTTGTGCGTCTGGCTAACGTGGGTCCTGGGAAACTGAACCTAGGTCCTCTGGCTTTGGAGGCAGGTGCCTTAACCATTAAGCCATCTCCCCAGCCCTACTTTCTTTTTTCTTTTTTCTTTTTTTGGTTTTTCAAGGTAGGGTCTCACTCTAGCTCAGGCTGACCTGTAATTCACTACATAGTCTCAGGGTGGCCTCAAACTCACATTGGTTCTCCTACTTCTTCCCCCCAAGTGCTGGGATTAAAGATGTGCATTACCATGCCCAGCTTTTTTGAAAGAATTTTTTTAAAGTTCTATATTTTATTTTTATTTATTAATTTGAGAGAGAGAGAGATACAGAAATAGGCAGGTAGGAAGAGAGAGATTGGGCATGCTAGGGCCTCTAGCTATTACAAATGAACTCCAGATGCATGTGCCCCCTTGTGCATCTGGTTTACGTGGGTCCTGGGGAGTCAAACCTGGGTCCTTTGGCTTTGCAGGCAAGCGCCTTAACCGCTAAGCCATCTCTCCAGCCCCCTCTTTTAATGCTGGGTTGAGAATCCAGGGCCTTCCAAGTACAGAAGAACTGCTTTACACCCAAGCCTTCTATAATATACTTTTAACGTATGTGTGACTTATGAACCTTTAAGAGAGGAATAAAAGCCAGATACGGTAGTAATCCCAGCACTTGGGAGGTTGAAGCAGATGGATTGTGAGTTTGAGGCCATCCTAGGCTACATGAAAAGTTTCAGTTTAGCCTTGGATACATACCAAGATACTGTCTCAAAAAAAAAGAAGGGCTGTAGGGATGGCTTAGTGGTTAAGGCATTTGCCTGCAAAGCCAAAGGACCCAGGTTTGAGTCCCCAGGATCTATGTAAGCCAGATGCACAAGGTGGTGGCGCATGTATCTGGAGTTCAGTTGCAGTGGCTGGAGGCCCTGGTCTGCTCATTCTCTCTATCTGTCTCTATCTCTGTGTGTGTGTCTCAAATAAAAAAAAGAAAAGAAAAACAAAAAGAGAAAGACAAGAAAAGGTCTAGATACAACTCTCTTGGGGGAGTTTGTTTTAAAATCCTGTATACACATTCCTATTTTGTTAGTGATTAAAGATCTGGTAGCGTCATGCTACAAATAAAACATACTTGGGTAATCCCTTATACCCCACCAGAACTGCTGCATTCCTGGAATTTGTGTGGGTGGGTCCATGGGTGGAGGAGGGAAGAGGAAGAGGTGGGTATTACAGCCTTTTGTATTTCAGTTAACCACAATCCTATGTTTGGAAAAATGCTAGTGTGACCAGGTTTTCAATTTTTATGTAAACATTCATTATGATTTAAAATTTCAATATGATCAATATGTTATTTGAGATGAATAAATATTCATGTCCTTTGTGGACTTGCCTGAGAAGATATTGATAGATTTTTGGTGGAGTCCTAAAAATGAACACTAGTATGTCTATATTGTTTACTCACATCTTCATATTCCAACAGAACATATACATTGTAAGTGTTTGGGCTTGCTTTGATTAGGTGTGCAGATTGTCCTGTCCTTGGAGATTCACGTAGATGCTCATGTACGAGGTTATGTTGGAGAAAAGATCAAGTTGAAATGCACCTTCAAGTCGACTTCAGATGTCACTGACAAACTGACCATAGACTGGACATACCGTCCTCCCAGCAGCAGCCGCACAGAATTTGTAAGTGTGGACTTTTTGTTTTTTTTTAAAGCAAGCCCAACAGACTGGCTTTAAATTTTTTTTTTTTTTTTATTAGAGAAAGTAAGAGTGAGAGCAAGAGAGCAAGTGAGAGAGAGAATTGGTGTGCCAGGGCCTCCGGATACTGTAATCAAACTCCAGACATGTGGGTCACCTTGTGTGCATGTGTCCCCTTGTGTGTCTGGCTTACATGGGATCTGGGGAGTTGAACATCTGCAGAGTCCTTAGGCTTTGCAGACAAGCACCTTAACCACTAAGCCATCTCTCCAGCCCAAGTATGGACTTTTAAAGAAAGTTTCTTTCTGTCATGGTGGCACACACCTGTCATCCCAACAGTCAGGTAGTAGAAGCAGAATAATCACGAGTTCAAGGCAATCTCAGCTACATAGTGGGTTTGGAGCTACACATATGTAGCTTAAACTCCATTTAAAAAAAAAAGAGAGAAAAGAAAGAGAAAAAATTAGTTTTTTGAGTCTTTGGAAGGAGATGGACTTCTGCCTTATATGACATTTGTTTGGTCACATAGGACCTTTCATTCTTCCACATATGAATTTTGCATAAAACCTGCAAGGAAAAAGTTATCAAAAACTCAGAGGAAGGGAATTTTAGTAATTTGAGGTAGGGTAGAGTAGAAGAAAGAATGAGCCCCCAAAAAAAAAAAAAAAAAAAAAACCCTCAGAGGAAGGAGGAAGCATGGTTTAATTTTGTTTCCTCCTTGTTTTTTCTTTTGTATGTTGTTATAGCTTCATTTTCAGATCTCATGTCAGAAAAGGGCCTCTCCAGGACTGTCAGCTAGAAACAGCCTATAGGTCCCAGTGGCAGACACCCTTTCTCTTAAAACTGCTTACATCCTGTTTTCTCAGGGGGTGTGCCTGTCTAAATACCTGTGCTCCTGGCTTCTTCTCGCAGTGTATAAACATCTACATCTGCAGTGATTTATATAGCTGCCTTTGAAGGAAATGGTAGCAACTTGTGTTGGTGTCAGAAGTCGGTGACAGATGGTCTTGCAATATTTAAAGCAATATACTTTAGTCACACATATAAAACACATTTATGGTTCAAGTTCCATTGTGGGTATCTCATTGAAGATAACAGCTGTAAAACACTTTTTCTTTATGGTTCCAGCAGTACCCTTAGCTCAGGACAGTTGCTATTCAAGATTGTGAATGTTTTAATCCCAGCACTTGGGAGGCAGAGGTAGGAGGATTGCCACAAGTTCTAGGCCACCCTGCGACTACATAGTGAATTCTAGGTCAGCCTGAGCTAGGGTGAGACCCTACCTCAAAAAAAAAAAAAGAAAAAGAAAAAAGAAAAAAAAAGGTGAATGCCTGAATCTTATGCAAATTGGATTTTAGAAAGTGTTCTTTATTCATTTTCTTTTATTAGAAAACATTTTCCTTTCATTTAATGCCTAAGCTTTGAATCCTGTTTTAGGGGCCATTATTGTGTGCTACATGGAGGATACTGTAGGGAAGGAAACGAAGCTGGAGTCACAGTTCCTATTTCTTTAGACCTAAAATAGTTCACTTCATTCTGAGTACTGAGAATAAAGCCTTATTTGGCTTTGCCACCTTGTTCAAAAGTAGGACAGAGTAAATGATGGGGAGCTTCTTGGGTCAGAAACCTTATATGCAGGCAGCACTTCCCTTAGTAGTCTTTTGTGAGGCTGGTCAGAAAACCAGCAAACTCAACTGAGCTGCACTTTCAGAGCCAATTGCTTAATGCTACAGTTACATGGTTAGCTTGCCAGATTAATCACATAGTAAGGATTTGAGTATCACGAATTTATAAGTTAAATTAACCTTGAAGATCTATAGCAGGCTTAGTTTTCTCAATAAAGAGCTTTAAACCCCTTTATCCTGATAATCAGTGGTAGGTCTTTGTTGTTTGTTTGAGATAGTGCTTTACTTTGTATTTACATCTGGCCTTAAACTCAGCTGTGTAATCCAGGCTGGCCTTGAATTTACAGCAGCCCTTAGGCCTCAGCCTCCGTAGTGCTGAGATAGAGGTATGCACCACCGTGCCTGGATCAGTAGGCCTTCTTTATCTCCCATGTTGGAACACTCATCACACTTGTTTCTTAGAGTCTCGATTTCTTTTTTTAGTCCTTTTTTTTTTTTTTAAAGTTTTTATTTATTTATTTGAGAGCGACAGACAGAGAGAAAGCAGACAAAGAGAGAGAATGGTCACGCCAGGGCTTCCAGCCACTGCAAACGAACTCCAGATGCGTGCACCCCCTTGTGCATCTGGCTAATGTGAGTTCTGGGGAATCGAGCCTCGAACCGGGGTCCTCAGTCTTCACAGGCAAGTACTTAACCACTAAGCCATCTCTCCAGCCCTAGAGTCTCTATTTCTTACTAGTGTAAATTCTGTGAGAGCAGGGACTATTACTGTGTGCTTCCCATAATATCCTCTTGCTTAACACACCTACAACAAGGTATTTATGGAGTGACTGCATGAATAAGTTGATCAATAAGTGATTCAGCATCTTCTGTAAGGGATTGTTCTTCAAAATTGACTAGGTGTGGTGGTGCACGCCTGTAATCCCAGCACTCAGGAGGCTGAGGTAAGAGGATCACAGTGACTTTGAGGTCAGCCTGGAGCTACAGAGGGAGTTTCAGGTCAGCTTGGGCTAACGTGAGACCCAGCCTTGAAAACAACAACAAAATAATAATTGGGTGCTTAGAAATGCCTGATTTTCTCTGTTGGAGGGTGCCAAGTAAACACAGAAATAAGAAAGTGTTGTGTCTTGCACAAGAGAGCAAAGTCATATTGTTATATAGCACCTTCTGGCCCACCTCCAGGCACAAATATGTGCTTTTGGTGCTGAAGAGTCCAGTTGATGGACCACCAGTCCAAAGCAATGTTGTTTTAACTCAGGATATATTCATCCAATACTTAACAGGCATTTGACTGGGGCTTGGATTAACCCCGGTAGATATGTGAGAGACTGGACTATATTACACTCCTCCAGTATTTTGAGAGTAAACAAAATCTCCCTTTGTTACTTGCTAATTGTGCACCTTTGGGCAGCTCATTTTGCTTTTCGGTTTTGGTCTTGTTTCCCTTTCTATAAACTTGGAACAGTTATACCTGCCTCACATAGTGTGGCAATGGTGGTGGAAGAATCAAGAGAATAGATATGAAGAAGTCATTTGTAAACTATAAAGTGATGCACAAATATTAAGTGCTACTTTAGAACAAAGCTTTCAACTGAGGCGTTTTGAGCTGGGTGATTCTTTGGAGGGACTGTCATGCATTGTGGGAGTTTAGCAGTACCCTTGATCTCTCCCTACTAGGTACCTGTAACTCATCTCCTCAGTTGTGACAACCAAAAAGATGTCAAGGAAACAACTCTATTAAAGCTGGGCATTGCAATTTATACCTGTGATTACAGCTGAAGCAGGATTGCCACACATTCAAGGCTAGTCTGGGCTATACACTGAGTTCCAGGCCAGCCTTGGTTACTGGGTGAGACCCTGTATTGAATAGTAAATACAAAAGCAACAACAACCAAACCAAATCACATCAAAACAAAAAACCCTTGGGTGTGTTGCTGCACACTTTTAACCCCAGCACTGTGGAGGCAGAAGTAAGAGGATCTTGGTGAGTTCAGGGCCACCCTGAGACTACATAGTGAATTCTGCGTCAGCCTGGGCTAGAGCAGAAACACTACCTTGAAAAACCAAAAACATATAAACAAATTAAAAACCAATTAAAATTAAACAGCCTGATTAAAAAATGGTCAAAGACTACGAACAGATACTTCTCAAAAGAAATGATGTTAACGGTCAACAGATACACAAAAATGCTCAACAGTGCTCAACAGCTCTAATCACCAGAGAAAACAAACTACATCACAATGAGCTGTCACTGCACACCTGTCAAATGACTATTATCAAAAGGACAAGTGGACACTGGTGTAGAGCCATGCTCTGCTAAATCACCCCTTACCCAGCATCCTGTGGGCAGCCCCAGAGAAACTCAATGGGACAACCCTCCCCAACAAAAAGACTTGGAAGTATAAGGGGGAAGGGTTGGGAAGAGGGAGGGGAGAAGCAGGAGTGGGAGTAGAACAGGAAAGGGTAATGGGGGTGAATATGATAAAAATACATGTGGCCGGGTGTGGTGGCGCATGCCTTTAATCCCAGCACTTGGGAGGCAGAAGTAGGAGGATTGCTGAGAGTTCGAGGCCACCCTGACAATACAGAGTGAATTCCAGGTCAGCCTGAGCTAGAGTGAGAACCCACCTTGAAAAACAAAACAAAACAAAAATATACTGTGTATATGTCATGATGAAATCTATTCTTATGTTTAATTAACATATGCTAATAAAATATAAAGACAAATTCTAACAAGTGTTGGCAGGGATTGGAGAAAAGGGAAAGTTATTCATGTAACTTAGCACAGCCATTTTGGAAAATATGTGGCAGTTCCTAAAAAACATAAAAATAACATCTGGAGATTATTTGCAATGGCAAGAGGCCCTGGTACGTCCATTCCCTCCCTCTGTCTTGGTCTTATTCTCTCTGCTTGCAACTAAATACATAAAATATTATTTATTTATTATAGAGAGAGAGAGGGAGGGAGAGAATGGGCGGTCTAGCCACTGTGAACGAACTCCAGATGTATGTGCCATCATATGCATCTAGCTTATGTGTGTTCTGGGGAATTGAACCTGGGTCCTTAGGCTTCGCAGGCAAGTGCCTTAACCACTAAAACATCTCTCCAGCCCTTAAAGTATTTTAAAAAATAAATAAATGTTTTAAACTGGGGGGGAAAAGCCTGTATATATTGTCAGATATTTTATGGAGTCTGAACTTACTGTAGCTATGACGATTTTACTTGAGGGCTTGAGGGAGAATTTAGGAGAGATTTAAGAGTTAGGATCCCAGTACTTGCTCATCAGCTCATCAGTCCTCTTTCTCTTTTCTGATAAGGTTTTTTTTTTTTTTTTTTTTTTTTTTTGGTTGGTTGGTTTTTCGAGATAGGGTCTCACTCTAGCCCAGGAATTCACTAAGTAGTCTCAGGGTGGCCTGGAACTCATAGTGATTTTCCTATCTCTGCCTCCCAAGTGCTGGAATTAAAGGCATGCACCACCATGCCTGGCCTGGTCATTTAAAAAATTATTTACTTATGGCCGGGCATGGTGGCGCATGCCTTTAATCCCAGCACTCGGGAGGCCGAGGTAGGAGGATCGCCGTGAGTTCGAGGCCACCCTGAAACTCCATAGTGAATTCCAGGTCAGCCTGGGCTAGAGTGAGACCCTTACCTCAAAAAAAACCAAAAAAAAATTTAAAAAATTAAAAAATTATTTATTTATATTCAAGAGAAAGAGAATATGTATATTGGTGCACCTTGGCCTGTTGTTACTGTAAACAAACTCCAGATGCATGTGTCACTTTGTACATCTGGCTTTATGTACTTACTGGGGAATTGATCCTGTGCTGGCAGTCTGCAAGCAGGTGCCTTTCGCTGCTGAACCATCTCCCCAGATCCTCTGATCAGTTTTATTCATCTCTTTTTACATGTAGGAGGGAGGTTGGTAAAAAACATCAAGGGCTTGGGAGATAGCTTAGTGATTAAGGCACTTACCTGTGAAGCCTAAGTACTCAGGTTTGATTCCCCAGAACCCATGTAAGCCAGCTGCACATGGTGGTGCATGTGTCAGGAGTTCATTTGCAGTAGTTAGAGACCCTGGCACACCCATTTTTTTCTCTTTCTCTTTCTCATAAATATAATAAATAAATAAAAATAAAATATTTTAAAAAGCATTAAAAGAGCCTGGCATGGTGGGGCATGCCTTTAATCCTAGCACTTGGGAGGCAGAGGTAGGAGGATCATTGTGAGTTTGAGGCTACCCTGAGACTACATAGTGAATTCCAGGTCAGCCTGAGCCAGGGTGAGACCCTACCTTGAAAAACCAAAAAAAAAAACAACAACAAAAAACCCCCAAAACAAAACAAAACAACAACAACAAAAAAACCCAAATAATAACCCTATACAAGTATTTGTACTTTGGATAAATGAGCTTTACAGTTCATTGCATTTTCCAAATTAACATTTTCTCCCATGGTGTTGCTTTCTTAGATTTTTCATTATCAGTCCTTCCAGTACCCAACAACAGCAGGCACATTTCGGGATCGGATTTCCTGGGCTGGAAATGTATACAAAGGTGATGCATCCATAAGCATAAGCAACCCTACCCTACAGGACAATGGGACATTCAGCTGTGCTGTGAAGAATCCCCCAGATGTGTATCATAATATCCCCCTGACAGAGCTGACGGTCACAGAAAGGGGTAAGCTACTGCCACTGCCACTGGCTTTCTTCCCATTCATAAGCAGAGCTGTCTGTTTGGTGCTCTGGTTGGGTCATTGTGTCAAAGTGATTTTTCTCTATCTTGATATTCTTTTTTTTTTTGTATATTTATTTATTTGAGAGTGATAGAGAGAGAAAGAGGGGGAGCGAGAGAGAGAAAGAGAGAGAGAGTGTGTGTGTATGGGTGTGCCAGGGCCTCCAGCCATTGCGAACGAACTCCAGACGCGTGCGCCCCCTTGTGCATCTGGCTAACGTGGGTCCTGGGGAATCGAGCCTTGATCCAGGGTCCTTAGGTTTCACAGGCAAGCGCTTAACCAGTAAGCCATGTCTCCAGCCCCTGATATTCTTTTTTTGGGATGAGGCAAGAGCTCAACAGACTGGCCATTTTTATGTGCAAGAGAGAGAGAGAGAGAGAGAGGAAGAGAGCAGGGGAGAGAATTGGCACACCAGGGCTTCCAGCTTCTGTAATTGAACTCCAGATGTGTGAGCCACAACCTTGCATACTTGTGTCACCTTGTTTGGGCTTACATGGGATCTGAAGAGTTGAACATGAGTCATTAGGCTTTGCAGGCATGTGCCTTAACTGCTAAGCCATCTCTCCAGCCCCTGATATAGTCTTTAAGAGAATTTAAAAAAGTTTTTATTTATTCATTTATTTCAGAGTGATGGAAAGGGAAAGAGGGAGAGAGAGAGAGAGAAAGAGAGAGAAGGGGCATGCCAGGGCTTCCAGCCATTGCAAGCAAACTCCATATGTGTGCGCCCCCTTGTGGGGGCTGGCTAAAGTGGGTCCTAGGGAATCAAGCCTCCAACTGGGGTCCTTAGGCTTCACAGGCAAGCACTTAACCGCTAAGCTATCTCTCTTTAGTGGTTAAGGCACTTGCCTGCAAAGCCTAAAGACCCAGGTTCGATTCCCCAGTATATATGTAAGCCAGATGTACAAAGTGGCACATGCATCTGGAATTCATTTGCAATGGCTGGAGGCCCTGACATGCCTATTCTCTCTCTCTCTTTCTCTATGCCTTTATTTTTTTCTCTCTCAAATAAATAAAATATTTTTTTAAAAAGAAAAGTGAATTTTCTCTTCAAATGTTGTTGTAGTTCTGCAGTGTCACTTTTTCATTTGAACTTCAGGTGACAAACTATCTTGTGGAATGCCAGGTGAACCATTCCATAAGAGTGAATGAGGGATGTTATCTCTGTGACATAGAAGTCACTCCAGTTTCCCTGTTATATCCACACCCTCAGTCTTGAGACAGCATGCTTGCCTGGGTCTAATGATGGGAGGTTCTTTTGTGCTGTAGAGAGCCACAGCAAGACAGGCGGAGATGAGCAAGGATTGACTTCTTCAGCATATTAAGTGGTCATTCTAGCTTGTAACTGGATTTCAACCAAAGACTTAGAGATGCACTGTGAGTCACGACAGTTGCCTTACTGTTTTGGGGATCTTTTCTCCTTCCTCACTTTTCTGTTTCCCTCCCTTCATTCATCTCCTCTGTTTCTTTGTCCTCTAATCATTTTCATTTACTTTGACAGTGATTGATAGGCTTCAAATACATGTGCCCAGTCATACTGCTATTAGGAAAGAGGAACTGATACTGTTTTTTTCTGGAAGGCAGTTTGGTAGTAGGAATCACATTTCTTAAAAGCATGTGCTCTTTGATCTTCTAATTCCATTTGGAAATTTTACCTCAAGGACATAGAGGTAAGTATGAAGATGTATCTACAAGGATGGTTATCCAATTATGACTTATAGATTCAAATAATTTAAAATGTCTAGAATTAAAGAATTGATTCAGTAAATGATTCAATATAATAGAATACTATGGAGCTGTCAAACATCATATTTGGAAGAAAGTTTTAATGGCAAGAAAGCATATTTGTTATACCCAATGTAAAAATATTAAAATAAGATATAAATATGATTATACTTCTAGTATGCACTTCTTCCCCATATACTTATCTCTTAAAAGAAGATTGAATTGGCAGATATTAATGTTTTACTTCTGTATGTAAAATTATGAATACATGGTTATCCTCTTGTAGTTTTGTGTTGTACTACTTTTTCCATGATCAGAAATATAAAAGCAAAAATATAGAAGCGGGGTTGGAGAGATGGCTCATCAGTTAAGGCACTTACCTGCAATGCCTAATGACCTGGGTTTGGTGCCCCAGGATCCATGTGAAGCCAGATGTGCAAAATGGTACACGCATCTGGACTTCTTTGCAGTGGCTAGAGGCCCTGGTGCTTCCATATTCTCTCTCTCTCTTTCCTTGCAAATACATAAATAAATAATTTTTAAAATAGAGAAACAAAAGAATACGAGACATGTCTCATGTCAAAGAAAGGACTTTTACATCCTTCTCTTTTGTTGTCCCTCTAGGTTTTGGCACCATGCTGTCCTCTGTGGCCCTCCTTTCCATTCTTGTCTTCATTCCCTCAGCTGTGGTGGTTGTTCTGCTGCTGGTGAGAATGGGGAGGAAGGCAGCAGGGATGAAGAAGAGGAGCAAGTCTGGCTATAAGAAGTCCTCCATTGAAGTTTCAGATGAGTAAGTCCCACAGTGAGCCTCTAGCTCATTTCCTCTTCAGGTCCCTGCTTGTGGGGCAGGTCCATCACCCCCACATCCTCACACCTTTTCTTCTAGGCTGAGGTTAGTTCTGCTGGTGAAACTTCCTCTCAGAATAATTCTGCTAAAGAGGACCAGAAGAAAGGTTGAAAAGGAAATGTGTAGATAATTGATTTGGAGAGAGGTGTGTGGGGGGGATGAGAGTATGGTCCTAGTCTTCTTTAGAAATCACAGTCATGGGGCTGGTGAGATGGCTTAGCAGTTAAGGTGTTTGCCTACAAAGCCTAAGGACCCTGGTTCAATTCTCCAGGTCCCATGTAAGCCAGATGCATAGGGTGGCACATGCATCTAGAGTTGGTTTGCAGTGGCTAGCTGCCCTAGTGTGCCCATTTACTCTCTCTCTCTCTCTTTCCCTCTCTCTGTCTCTAATAAATAAATAAATATCTTAAAAAAAAAAAAAGAAATGAGAGTCATGTTCTCTCTCCCATCTCTTCCTCACCTCTCTCCCACCACCAACAGAAAATGCATGAGCAATGCGGGAGGCTTTACCAATAGCTATGGACAGCAATTTAAAGACAATTTAAATAAACAGAAACTATTTTTGGTCAGCAGATGCTATGAAAGGGCCAAATGGGTTGTGGATATTAGAAGCATTCTGCCAAAGATCAAGCATGACACAGTGTTTTCCCTAAAAAAGAAATTCATTTTAAAAAAAGTAGCAAAGATCTGCATTAAAGTTCTCTGACTTATTTATTGTCCACAATAGAAGTTCTTAACCTGACAGTGGGGGGAGTCTTGACCCTGAGAGGTTCTAGAGTTTTCTTTCTGTGTGCATAATATTTTATATTGCTTTATTTTTTGACAATTTCACATATGCAAAAATGTATTTTCATCATATTCCTCCTCTTTATGTTATCTAGTCCTACTTCCCGTTCACTGAATCCCTTTTCCTCCCTCCCTTCTTTCCTTCTTTATTTCCTTCCTTTCTCCTTCTTTCCCTCTCTTCTTCCTTCTGTTCCCTCCCTCCCTCCATACTTCCTTTCCTTTCTCCCTTCCTTCCTTATTTGCATATACGTTTGTGTGTGTGTGTGTGTGTGTGTGTGTGTGTGCGCGCGCGCGCACGTATGCCAGGGCTTCTTGCTGTTGCAAACAATCACCAGAAACTTGCACTATTTTTTTAAAAATACTGATTTATTTATTTGAGAGAAGGAGGCAGATAGAGAGAATGGGCATGCCAGGGCTCCTAGCCACTGCAAATAAACTCCCGACACATGTGCCAAATTGTACATCTGGCTTACATGGGTTCTGGGGAATTAAACCTGAGTCCTTTGGCTTTGCAGGAAGCACATTAACTGCTAAGGCATCTCTCCAGCTCTGCATCAGTTTTTGTATCCAGCTTATGTAGATGGCTTGGGAATTAAACCTGGGCTGACAAGCTTTACAAGCAAGCTCCATTGACTGCTTGAGCCATCTTCCCAGCACCCCAAGGTCTGTTTCTAAGCATAGTATATAAAATCCTTTATGATACGATCCCAAGTCATTGTTTCGTATCACTTGTTCTCACTTAACCCATAGCCTAGCTACCCCCCACTCAGGTATATATGAATATGTTTGAGTATATGTAGACACATACACACGTGCATGCACATACACACACACACACACATACTCACATACTCTTCATTCATCAAATATCCGTCTTTTCTCTCATTTACTTGGAAGCACTTTCTTATGGCCTTTAATCCAGCTGAATCATCCTCTTCTCTTGTTACTCCTTGAGTCCCAAAGAGGTAAACAGTCACTCTCTGCCCTTTACTGCCATAGTATTTGCACCCTCACTCTGTTAAAACATATGTCAGGGCTAGAAAGATGGCTTAACAGCTAGGCACTTGCCTATGAAATGTAAGGACCCAGGTTTGATTTCCTAGTGCCCATGTGAGCCAGATGCACAAGGTGGCACATGTGTCTAGAGTTCATTTGCAGTGACTGGAGACCCTAGTATGCCCATTCTCTCTCTGCCTCTTTCTCACTCTCTCACAAATAAAAAAATTATAAAAAAACCCATTTATCACATTATTTTATGGCGTATTTAACAAGTGTATATTCCATGTGAGATTGTGAGTTCTTTCACACACCAGGTTGCTCTCTTATGTTCTTCCTAACTTGATGTTTGAGACATTGTCAGTACTCAGTACCTTTCTGAATGAATGATTATGACTCTCTGCTGTTTATTGACCATATGCTGGGCACTGTGATGCATATTTCACAGTGGTTATTTTTTACTTTTTTTGGGGGGGGGTTTCGAGGTGGGGTCTCACTCTGGCTCAGGCTGACCTGGAATTCACTCTGTATTGTCAGGGTGGCCTCGAACTCACGGCGATCCTCCTACCTCTGCCTCCCGAGTGCTGGGATTAAAGGCATGTGCCACCATGCCCGGCACTATTTTTTACTTATTATAATTTAATTCCATTTTACTTATTTTAATTTTTAAAAATTTAAAAAAAAGAGTCTGTGGTGGATTGGAAAGATACCTCAGTGGTTGAGAGCATTTCCTATATAATCCTGAGGATGTGAGGAGGCCTGAGAGACTACTTGAGTTTGAACCCCAGGACCCACAAAAATAACTAGTTGTAGCCACATACATCTGTAATCCCAGATCTGTGTGGAGCAGAGACTGGGTAATCACCAAGGCTTGCAGGAAAAAAATGGCAAGATCCAGGATCAGTAACAAACTCTGGCTCAAGTGAGAATGGGCAGAAGACAATGAAGGGGGACACCTGATGTTCCCCTCTGGCTACTGCAGGGGCATAGATGGGGTATTGCATGGGCATACACATGTGCATATGACATATCACGTGATGTTTGCACGTGTGCACACGCACACATGTACACATACACAGTATGTGGTAATGCCTACATTTTTGTAGATTAGTAAGCAGGATTGTGAAGTTAAGGTAATCTGTCCACACATCTAACTAATAAGTGGCAGAACTGAGATCTTAAACCCATGTCATTTCTATACGTGAGTTTTGAACTGTCCCCTATACTGAGCACAGTGACAACTGGGATTTGGTTTGTACTCTTTCCACAGCACTGATCAGGAGGAGAAAGATGACTGCATGGCGAGGCTTTGTGTCCGCTGTGCGGAGTGTCTGGTAAGTCCCTGGGCTCTTCTGTTTTCTGCTGGCTTCTCTCTTGCTGCCTGTCTGAATGTGTCTTTTCTCTCAGTGGAAGCAGAGGGTGTGTAGATCGGCACAGGGAAAGTGTGAGCTAGCATCTTTCTCCAGAGCACTTGGCTTCTGGGGCCAACAAATAATTCTCAGCATGATTTTTGTCTTCTGTCTTATGGAATTGGAACAATATTCTTACAGGGAAGGGGGTGGTGTAGAGAGGGTCTCTGCTGACTGATACAAAGTCTTCACTGAATGGATATTAGGGGCTTTGATTTACTGTACTCAGAACCCCAAACTTAACTTTTCTGCCAAGCCTTCATATTTTTCATGGAATCTGAGCGATATTGTTATTCTCAGATCATGGAGTCACCAGATACCACTAAGAGAGTTTGACACATATGCAATAGCAAAGAGCTTTATTTTGGGCTTAAGCTTGGGCTCCAGACTTTACCAATGCAGTGGGTCCATCCAAGAGCCCGAATGGCATTTGGGAGGAGCTTTTATTAGGTCCAAACAAAGAAAAGGAAAATTTCTAACATAGCAGTTACAGGATTGGTTGGCATTTAGCAAGAGTATACATGTTACAAGCTGATTGGTTATATAGTAGGTGAGGAACATTAAGCAAACTTATCTGTAGTCACAAGAGCCACAGGAATGTATAACATCTACTTGGTCCTTTTTGATTGGCCCATTACAGGGGTTATTTTGGGTACTGGGCAGTTTGTGGTTGTTTTCCCCAGTAACTGCAAAGTGTTGCATCAGTAATTTGGGCCTTGCAGGGAAACAGGAACTTATGCCTATTAAAGCCTGTCATGGCATTACTTTGGTTTGGGCTCTTCATTCCCCCCTCTGCTTGTAACTTAAGAGGACCCAATCTTGGGTCCTTATTAGGGGAGAGGTTGTAAGGGATGGTACTGTGTCGTAAGCACCATGAGTTGCACTGTGTTGATTTGTTCCCTGACAAAGGAGATTAATTTATTGATTATGCAGGGTCCGAGGGTTAGTAATAATAATAGTAAAACTAGGGGTCCAGCCAGGGCTGAAAGCAAGGTTGTTAACCAAGGAGACCAATCGAACATATATTTATACCAATTTTGATTCTGTTGTATAGCCTTAACCCTTTCCAGTGAGGTTTGAGGGTCTTGCAACAGTGGTGATATACAAAGACCCAGTCCCCTGGTTGGTAGTTTTGGGGTGTTGGTGGTGGTCCAGTTTCATAAATGGCCTGCAAGCGTGGCCACACTTTTTTTGTGCACATAGGCCATGAGAAAGTTTATTGTCTCTGGAGAGATTTGAGGCTGTTGGTCCCTGGAGGCACCCAGAGACAGTGTCACATGAAGGCCTACCAGCAGAGGGATGAAGATCTCCTTTAGTTGGTGCAGGTAGTTGGCGCAGGTGGAATTTGTAGATTTTTTGTAGAGATATACCTGTGAAGCAATCAAGACTGGGAAACAATAAGTGGAAGAGGAATTATTTATGTATAGGGTGATTACTCTAGACATAACTGGTCCTGGTTATGGAAATATTGAACAGGCATTCAGCTCTGGTTGGTTTAGAGCTGGACGGGCAGAGAGACATGACCTGCATCAAAGAGGGCGAGGCCTGTCCTTTGTTGAGCCAGGGACTCAGAGCACACATGGAAAACACAGTTCTTTGCAACTGGGCAAGAGATACATTTTTTTCTTGTCCTTTTTACCTTCAGGGGTCCAGTCACCCTAATTTTATTCCCCTTTTTTTCTCCCTCTCATGAGAAGACACTCTAACTGCTTTTAGGGAACTGGGACGAAGACATCAGATCATTTACTATTTTCTGCTGAATGGGACGTGAAGTGGGGACTTGTTGCAGTTAGATAGTCTCTTCCAGAGAGGGGAACTATTCTAATGGACCCCAGACTATAAGAAGATAGTCTTGGAAGAGAACATTGGGGAGAAAGAATGAAAGTAAGGAGTTAATGAGAAGTCAGCACACAGTAAACTGGTCCTTTTTGAGGTTGAGGCAATCTACGTAGACAGGCTTGGATTGTCTCAGGACCATCTGAGGATGAGCTGGCTGAGATTTTCTTTGAGAACTATTCATTAAATGGCACAGTAGTATTTGACATGGCTTGTAAAACAGATGAGATATTAGCAGAGTTATCAGAAACATATACATAACATTTAACCTTGATGATAGAGAGCTACTGGGTGCCATTAAAGGCTGTACAAATATATTTTTGGTCTCAAAACTTATTTATATATTTTAAATTTGAAAATAACCCTTTTGACATCTATAGATTTTTAAATTATATAATTAGAACTATGGGGAAAAGATGTCTTAATATTTGTTTGTTTCTCCTCTTAGAAAGTTCTTGTTGTATTACTTAATAGGCCATTTATATTTAATGTATTTTTATATTTGGTTATATATTTTTCTCTGAGTGTTTAAGACCATGCAGATAGCCAAAATTAATTAAGGATTAATTTTGGAGGTCACTAATGGCTCTCCAAAGAGACTTTAGGGACCCAGGAGTAGCCCTATAGCTTACTGTTTTTTTTTTTTTTGTCTGTTAGGTTGAGTCAGGGCTGTGCTGGCCAACTAGTTTTCCCTTCTTTGGAAAGACAGGAGGACTGATTGTTCCTCAATTGTGACTCTCCTGTTTCCGACTGTACACCAATTTTGTTTGGTTCTCCGTATCCTCCTTGCTCAGGAAGACAGGTGACTTACCAGGGGGCCTGTGTAGGAATGTCCCATCATCTCCAGTGGCCTCATGACCTGGGAGCACAAACCAAAATATTGGTGCTTTTTGCTCCAATGATTCCAATTGGCTTTGGCTTCTACATAGGTAATTGTCACACTTAGGAAGTTACACCAGCCTGGATGTATGTACATATAGAGCACATTTGATTACTGAAATAGATTTAGTTAAAGAATGGCACAAGGGCTTCTAAAATCATTTTGTCCAATCTTTTAAATTTTTGTTGTACTGTGGCAGCATAAGTCATATATCTGAGGCATAGAAAATAGGTATATCTTATATTTAAATATTGAACATTTATAAATACAGGCAGAACCCAGCCTTGAAAATAATACTAATTAATTTACAAATTAATTAATTTAACCCAGAAATTGTTAGAAAAGGACAACAAATAATAAAATAATATAAAGTCTTAACACTTGTGTTTGAAAACATCTTTGATTAGTTCAGATACCTGTGTGGGTACCAGTTACCCAGAGAACACTGGAAACAGAACCATGGAGCTTGAAATTATTTTTGTCAGATGAGGACCATTGTTTCAGCATGAGGCTATACCCTAAAGTAGGGAATATATCTTAAAAGTTAATTTTGCTATAAGCACTTAAGATGCCAAAAATGAGACATTTACTTACATACAATAGAGCAGAATCTGGTCTTTTGTGAGCCAAAAAAGCTAGATAAATTCTAATATAAACCTTCATAAATGTTTTTTTAATTTGAATTTATTAGTTTTCTTTTCAGTAAATACAGGCAGTTTGGTACCATTGTTTAGGCTCATCTGTGATCTACCCCCTCCCACTGGACCCTCCTTGTTGATGTAAATGGGTCGTGCATTGTGGAGTTAGCCCCCAGTTATTGGTATGATAAATGTCTCTGCAAATCATGACCCAATATATGACTCTGACATCCTTTCCGCCCCCTCTTCCGCAAAATTTCCCTGAGCCATGTTGGGTTCATTTTTGGTCTGCTTGAGTGCTGAGGTGTTGGGGGCCTCTGAGGCTCTGGCTCTCCATAAATGTTTTTTTTTTTTGTTTGTTCATTTTTATTTATTTATTTGAGTGTGACAGAGAGAGAAAGAGACAGAGAGAGAGAGAGAATGGGCACGCCAGGGCTTCTAGCCACAGCTAACGAACTCCAGACGCGTGTGCCCCCTTGTGCATCTGGCTAACATGGGACCTGGGGAACCGAGCCTAGAACCAGGGTCCTTAGGCTTCACAGGCAAGCGCTTAACCGCTAAGCCATCTCTCCAGCCCCATACACACATCTTTATCCACATACTTTACTATTCTGATCTAAGTACCACTCAAAAAGCATTTTTAACGAGCATTCTATGTCCCAACATTGAAAAATTCCTTCCCAGTTCCTTCAATCAATTCATCTCGCCCAGTTATTAACCATCTTTCTTATAAGGCTATTTAAAAAAAAATGACACCAAATTGATTAGTCCTACTACTCACTAACAAACAAGTAGTTTAAAGACTTTTATGTCATTAAAGCCAATAAGACTCGGGAATGTTTTCATTTGGAGAAACTAAGGCAAATTTTGTTACTATCTTGAGGTAGGCTGGCCTAGAAGTCAGATTGGTTGCCTCCTCCTTTTAAGTAACAGGACATTACAATCTTTTTTTTTTTTTAATTTTTTTAAAAAATTTATTTATTTGAGAGCGACAGACACAGAGAGAAAGACAGATAGAGGGAGAGAGAAAGAGAATGGGCGCGCCAGGGCTTCCAGCCTCTGCAAACAAACTCCAGACGCGTGCGCCCCCTTGTGCATCTGGCTAACGTGGGACCTGGGGAACCGAGCCTTGAACCGGGGTCCTTAGGCTTCACAGGCAAGCGCTTAACCGCTAAGCCATCTCTCCAGCTCCCCCCCCTTTTTTTTTAAACACCTGACAAATTATAAGTTATCTCTTCAGAGGGAATTCTGTTGTTTTCAGTAATCCTCTATGTAAGTTGAAGTTGACTTAGAACATCTGGCAAATGGTCAGTAGGTTGAAAGTGCTTTCAGTCAGCCACCCAACATTGAAGGTCGGCCATTTGCTTCTGCAAAAGACATTTAACTTTCCCTTTTTTAATTTCTACACTCAGGTTATGAGTGTGGTCTTTGATTTCCTTGAAATGATTCTCTAGAAGAGAAAGGGGCATCACCTGCATCTGTTTCATCTCTTTAGTTACAGTCACAAACACAACACAGCTAACAAGCACAATGAATACACACAGAAAAAGAATAAATCCTCTTGGCCACTGGAGGCAAAACTGAAAGTGAGACTGTGGTCTCTCGCCGAGTCACAGGTGTGACCTGCTTTGTCTCTGCAAATCCACTAAGGGGATTGAATCCCTGTCAGGTGGTCCTGGGTGCCCCAGGCTGGCAGGGTGGTCACCAGTGGTGTATCCGCCACACCATGGGGGCAAAATCAGAATTACAGGGTGAGCTCGCTTCTATAGTGACTGAAAGAAAGACAAAACATAGGCACTTACCAGCCGGCAGTTCAGCTGAATGTGTCGGGGTTCTGGGGGGGGGGGGTTGTGGATCCCAGACAATCCCCCAAATGTTATGCCCAGATCACGGAGTCCCCAAAGACCACCAAGAGAGTTGGACAGATATGAAACAGCAAAGAGCTTTATTTTGGGCTTAAGCTTGGGCTCCAGACTTTACCAATGCAGTGAGTCTGTCCAAGAGCCCTGAATGGCATTTGGGAGGAGCTTTTATTAGGTTCAAACAAAGAAAAGGGGAATTTCTAATGTAGCAGTTATAGGATTGGTTGACATTTAGCAAGAGAATATATGTTGCAAGCTGATTGATTACATAGTAGCTGTGGAACCTTAAGCAAACTTATCTAGTCATAAGAGCCACAGGAATGTATAACATTTGCTTGGTCCTTTTTGATTGGTCTGTTACAGTGTTTATTTTGGGTACTGTGCAGTTTTGTGGATGTTTTTACCAGTAACTGCAAAGTGCTGTATTAGTAATTTGGGCCCTGTAGGGAAACAAAAGCCTAGGCCTATTTCTTTGGTTTGGGCTCTTCAATATAACCTCTCAAGTGACTTGATGTCTTTTATCACCAAAAAACACCATGTTGGAAGGCCTTTATTTTGATTTAAACCTCAAAAGTTGATGTCCCTGTCGACTTGAGCACTTGCAGTGACTACTAAGCTTGTGTGCCTGTCTTTGGACCTAAAATTCTTGGGAGGAAAACTCTGATGTGGTGCAGCTGGAGACAGTTCAAAATCAAGTTGTGATCTAATGTGAAGCAAACCTTTTATTGAGCCCTCTTTGTTCCTGTTGCCAAGCTCAGCACTTGGCCGGTGAGAAGTACTGATGTTTGTTTCAAACTAAAACTCTGGCTTTTATGGTGAGGATGTGGGCTGAAGGAACATGATGGAATCAGAAAACCCAGTTAGGTGGCATTAGCAATAATTCAGATGTGCCCCAAACATGTGGTCTTCATCTAAATCTGACTGTGCCATTACATTTCACCTCTATCACACATCATTCTTTCCCCTTCAGGATTCAGACTACGAAGACACATACTGATGAAAGTCTACATGATGTAACAAAGGTTACCTGCTGACAGGAAGTCTCCCGTTCCCTTGGCTGGGAGTGCAGCTGGCTGGGGCAGCAGTGACAGAGGATCCCGGAGGTCATCAGTAGTGACTGCAGGAGCCATTTATTTATTGAAGAAATGTTCTTTTTTTGTATTTATAAACTGTTTAGAAACTCTCAGAAGAGACTCATGACTATACCTCTTAACAAGTAATGCTCTAATTGAATGGAGACATCCTTTTCTTGAAGAGAAAGATGCTTCTTGGTCTGCCTTCACTCGTGAATGCGTTCTGTGTTTTCTTCCAACCATTTGAGAGCTTGCTTGTTTGGAGGATCTAGCAGGGGTGTGCAGCTACTTGTGTACCCTTGACTGAAGACTAGTCCTCTATTCAGAGAAGGTCATCCTCTTTGACGGCGTGTGCAGCTTCGGGAGGGACACACATGGAGTGGTGAGGGAGGAAGGGGACACCCGCCTAGCCAGCCAGATCAGCCAATCAGCCCTGGTGATCAACGGGGTGACAGATGTTGCAGCCAGATCACCCTCACATCCCTTCCAACCATTTGAAGAAGGAGCCTAGGTGCTTGTCTACTGCTGGTGCCAACTCCGCACATTTTCATTAAGTGGAGCCTGTGGCTTCTTGATGACATGCTGCTGGACATGTGCTTGTTTGGGACAAACAACATTTGTGCTTTGTGCCACGAAACTTTTCAGTTGTGAGGATTCATCAGGGGTTCTTGCTTTCATGGTGCTTGGGTGGCTTGGCATTATCACCCGGATTTCTTTAAAGTTAGGCTTGCTTTGAGTGGGTTTTAAAGTATTAAACAAAGTATCATCAGTTTAAAACTGAGGAAAGGAATGGTGAGCTAAAAGAATTCTTTTCCTTGGCCTTGCTAGGTAGAATTTGGGCTAAGGGGTCTTTGTTATTTTATGTTGCTATAGCTGACTAATTTGTGGTTTCCTTCTTGACTTTTCAGGTTAGAGACAAGAAAAACCTCTCAAGAAGGTTTTTAGTGGGGACTTACAAAACATTTTTAGCAGTTCTTTGAATTTTTTTAAACATATATTGTTCTTTTGAGCTTCTTTTTCTAAAATGCACTAGTTATGGCACACTATTGGATTGGTAAACTATTTTTGCTTATGCTGGAGATGAGGAAGTGAGGATGTGCATAATATCTCCTTTCTCTTTACTTAATACCTTATAACACATGCCTTCACTCTCTTACAGCAACCTATTTCAGATTTTAATTTATGTTGACTTTCTTTAAGCCACTAAGACATATCTAACATCACTGTCTTAGGGGGTTCCCTTCTTAATTATGAGAGGAAAAAAAATTGACCTTCCTCTGCTTTTGTTGTTTCACTAAAGCAGTCTATTTCCATGGATCATCCTTAAGTGACTTGAAGTGGTTCCATATTGTGTCATTATATACTGTGTATGTTACAAAAAAAAAAAAAAAATCTCTTCAGCCAGGTATGGTGGTTCACCACTTAGGGTGGCCAAGATCAGTGAAATGCTATGACTTTGAGGCTAGCCTGGGCTACAGTGAAACCCTGCCTCAAAAAAAAAAATCTCTTCTCTATTTTCTACCAAGATCTTATTTTTGAAATTTAGGTCATTAGTTCTATCTCATAGATCTGTCCTGGCCACTTATGTGTAATCTAGTCCACTGATCAGAGAATTTAGGTCATTGTTAGATATTGTGTTTTACCTCTAGTCAGGTAAACCTAGGAAGAAATTAATAAAAAGATGGACAGCTTACATTTTCAGTGGATAAACTAGATAATTCTTGGAGTATATGGTAAGTTTGTAGTTGTTTGTGGCCACTTTATCAAGACCATGTCTGATATTTTGACAGAGCATTTGAGCAGCAAGCAGGAATAATTTGGGCTCTTGCAGATTTGAAGATAAGAGATGCAGTTGTGAGGGGGACATTTTGTGGGTCTCATTTCTGTCACAGAAATTATAGGAACCCATTTGAAACCACATCCCATTAAACAAGGAACTAGTTTTGGTGACATCTTGCAACTATCTTGCAAATATTGTAAGGATTAAGCCAGCTTAGATGTTGGTCACTTCAGGTAATGGTGCTCCGTGACAACTCAGACATATCTTATAGCCTCAAACCTTATTTGAACTGGTCCTTTCTTTTTTAATGGTAAGAGAATAAATTGGTAACTTAGCTTATTCCATTAGTTTGTGGTTACATCACCTTATAAGCTGCTTCAGCCCTTAGACTGAGATTTGAGGTACAGCTTTTGTCAAGGTTGGAAGTAAGATAAAGGTTTTTGTGTATTAGTTTTAACTACTCTTTTAATATCTTTTAAGGTGCTTCTCTATCTATCTCACTCCCTCCCTCGTTCTTTCTTTGTTTCTTTTGCTGCTCTATGAGCTCTTGCCAGACCCTGTGAAATTGTACTATTGTTTAGAAAAAGAATTTGAATATTTTCTCATGGTTATATTACCTTATGAGTTTTATGCATCTGGCTCTTAAAACTTATAAAATGTGAATTTTAAAAAACTTTGTTTTCTCCTGTAACCTGTCACTTTGGGCCACTTTGGGCCACTTGGAGGGGTGTCATAGTGTCTGCAGCTCCTGAATCAGGCACTGGTGCTTCCGGAGGGAAAATTGGCACACATGTAGGTTTGTTTGTATGGGTGTGTGTGTGTTTGTGTGTGTGTGTGTGTTTGTGTGTGTGTGTGTGTGTTTGTGATTTTAATCTGGAGGCCAAATCCTGAACTTGAATGCTCTACTGTGTCACTTGCTCAGTTGTGGTTCTAAAGAGGAGCTCTCAGACGACCCGCAGGGATAGGCGAGACAGTCACTGAATTGCACATCTTGGAAGAGTCAGCACCACTTCCATGACTATGAACTGCTGCTTCTCATTGCCTTTTTTGTTTTTGTTTGCCAGGGGAGATGTTCTGTTTGGTCATGTACACAGGCCTTGTAACCATGGTATCTTTACCCCATCATAACTAATAAACTCCTTTGCACCTTTCATCTGTCTTTTGGTTTATATCTACATATAAGATGAAAAGCATAGTGTAAAAAGGGAGGTGTGTGGCTTTCAGCATTGAGCAAACTGAGCTGGACCCCAGCAAGAACCCACATAGGTTCAATTGTGTGCTGGAGCCAGCTCACACAGCAAGAGCTGATGATTACGTTTCTAGAAATTTTGTTAGACAATTGGTAAGCTGTTGGTAGCATAAAATAGGCTGTGGTGGGAATAGTTACAAGGCGGACACACAGCATGGTTTAAAAAATATTTTATTTATTTGTTGGAGAGAGATGGGCCGGAGGGGCGGGGGAGAACAGGCAGATAGAATGGGAGTGCCAGGGCCTCCAGCCATTGCAAATGAACTCCAGATGCATGGGCCACTTTGTGCATCTGGCTTATATGGGTCCTGGGGAATTGAACCTGGGTCCTTAGGCTTCGCAGGCAAGTGTCTCAACTGCTAAGCCATCTCTCCAGCCCCAGCATGGTTTTTGAAGGGAGCAAGCATCCAAAAGTCTTTGGTATAGGACAAATTCTATAAGATGAACATTGCCCAGGCGTGGGTGGATCCAGTCAAGCCCAGGATGAAGGTACACATATGAAAATGCTTATTTTGATGTGATGGTTTAAGACCAAGAAATATCTTGGAGTGAAGAATCCTTGAGTTGTTATCTCAGATGGCCGAGTTATCCAGGGGGTTCTTCAGGAGAATAACCTGCCGCTTGTATGCTGGGGACACTCATAAACCCACCGTCAGAGGACAGCGACTGGCAAGCTGGTGAGCTGCAGCACTTGGCAGGCAGATCCCGAGAAGCTGAGGTGGAGGGCTGACTGCCTGCACTGCCTGTCTATGGTGAGAAAAAAACTTACGTGAGGGCTTTCTGTGTCTTCGATATAGGCAAATGTTTTTGGCCCAGCTTTAATTTATTTAGTTTGTGTACATAAAGTCAGTTACTTTCTCAGCAAATGTTTGCCTAAGGTCATTAAGAGTGAGTTGTGTGTGTGTGTGTGTGTGTGTGTGTGTGTGTGTGTGTGTCAGAGTCTTGCCTTATTCCAGGCTGGCCTTGAACTTATAACCCTGTTGCCCGAGCCTCCTGAGAACTGGGATGATAGGTGTGTGCCATGACACCTGGCTCATTCAAAATCTTGTCTGGAGAGGGAGATGCCACCTTTAGGGTTCTGGCATGTGAGGCTCACTTCAGTAAGCTGAATGCAGTACTTCCTTTTAGAATGAAAGTATGAATACAAATTGGGTAATGTGCCTGATGAGAGAAAGGAGAGCTTTGCTTGGGAGGTTCTTATTTGTGTCACCACAGCCACCTCAGAAGACACGTGCTTGCTTGACTTGCTTTGAACCTGACCTACTGTGCTGATAGAAGTCCCTTCAGTAGTGTGGGAGCTGCAGCTGGGGGAGATCTCAGTACGTTGTCTCCTGTGGGTGCTGTCATCTTGGGTAAGTAATGCCTTTGTGTGTTGTTAGCCAGTGTTTGAACTTTTCTCCAAAGGCCAGTTCTCATTCAAAGGAACACTGATTTGATGGCTACACTGTGGGATTATGAGACTCATCATAGAATTCTCAGTCTCTGGTGGGGGATTACCACGAGGTAGACCAGTGGGCCAGTTTGCTTTGTTTTCTGTAGTCAAGGGTAAGCCTCAGAGAAAAGAGGACTAAGGTTTGCTTGTAATAAGAGTAAATGAGGTTGACAGTAAGGCATATGGCTTTAAACAGAGCTGTGACTATTGTCCTTGAGCTTGTGGCAGAACTCTTCCTTCACTGTTTTTCTTCTATCCATTCTGGATAAATCATTGTTTGACCTTTCCAAAACCATAGCTCAAACCTATCAAGAGAGCTAGGCTGTTGTGCTTACTCATCACACGCTTGCATAGCCCTGACCTTGGTAAAGACTGGTGTAGGGATATTCTTGTCTTGATGGAACAGGAGAATATAATGATTTCTACCATCCCATTTGAGTAGAGAGCATTGGCTGATATAACCTAAACTGTTACAGAGGCCATGTATCTCCCAGTGTGTATTGTATAGTCCCAGAGGGAATAACAAGAGTTATACTTGAGAAGGTTTGTGTCACAGAGTGGTTTCACAGACATCTAAAAGCCTGGAAGTACCCAGGAATGGGTAAGGGAAGTTGAGGGGACTTAGCATCACAGTGGAGTGGGCCATGAGTGAGGGAAAAGTTGTGTAAGTTTCCTTGTCCCAGTACTTCTTACTAGAGGTGAACACAGTGACTGTAAGATAGATCGTCTCTTCTTTTGTCTTATAATCTTGTGCATGTATATATTTCATTTTTCAAGGTAGGTTCTCACTCTGGCCTAGGCTGACCTGGAATTTACTCTGTAGTCCCAGGGTGGCCTTGAACTCATGGTGATCCTCCTACCTCTGCCTCCCAAGTGCTGGGATTAGAGGTGTGCACTACCATACCTGGCCAATCTTGTATTTGAGAGTCACTTTTGCTTTCTGTGTAGTGGTCTTATTGTCATCAGTCTCTCTCTCTTTTGTTTTTTTTTTCGTCATCAGTCTCTTTTATGAGCTTTTTTCTGTCAAAGTTATGCCAAGAATAATTTCTCTGTATTATTCATAATAGGAAATCCTGATAGTGACACAATCCCAGAAGTAATGGAGGTATTTGCCAGAAGTTACTATGAAAGAGCCATAAATTCAGGTCAGAGTGTCTGGCCCACATGTGAGATAACTGATTGTGTAGCATTATCTCAGTAATACCTGCTAAGAGATAAACTAGCATCTGGAAAAAGAAGAAAGCAAGATGTGAGAGTTTACATAGGTTCTATTATCAAAGATCTTATGGTGCTTCTGAATGCTTTTGTTGGAATTTTAAAAACTGAGATTCATCATATATATATTCTGAATTTTATATATATATATATACATATATATATATATATATATAAAATTCAGAATTTTGCTATTCGCACACACACACATATATAATTCAAAATGTGTGTGTGCATTTTTAGTCATGTACTGAATGCTATTTCATTCAGTGAAGATGTTTAACAGTTGTCCCCTAAGATTATAGTACTTAGTGATGTAGCTATCATAGTTTGCCTAAGTATACTCTATGATGCTCACACAACAGTGAAGTCACTCAGTGACATGTTTATCAGAATGTATCCCTATCCTTAAGTGATGTGTATGTATTTGTATATATGTATATGCAAAAGAATATCTGACTGTTTGTCAACTAACTAGGCAATTTAAATTTGACTAGAGTGTTCTTGGTAAATGCCCAAGGTGTTAGAAGTTCATACCAGAAACAGGAACTGAGTGTTTCCTGCACCTTACACCACAGTAGCTCTGGAGTTGCAGTGGCACACAGGCATCCCCTCGGCCTCTTGGAGTTTAAAGTCTTGGGGAGTGAGGAGGAGAATGAGACTTGAATCAGGAGCTGGAGAGATGGCTTAGTAGTTAAGGCACTTGCCTGTGAAGCCCAAGCATCCAGGTTTGATTCCCCAGTACCCACGTAAGCCAGATGCACAAGGTGGTGCATGCATCTGCAGTTCATTTGCAGTAGTTGGAGTCCCAGACATGCCCATTCTCTCTCTCTTTCTATCTGGAACTTTATCTCTCCCTTCCCCCCTCTCCCTTAAATAAAGAAATATTAAAAAGACGTTAATTAGCTGAGAACACAAATATGTAATTAGAAGCTGTGACAATGCCCTAACATAAAGACTACATAGTATGATGAAGACATGTGGGTAGGCCTGACCTAGCATGGATGGCTGAGGAGCTTCCCTGAGGAAATGGCATTAAATTGAAAGCTTCACAGGAGTTAAGGGGTGATGGTATGAACAGTGAGGTGGAAGATCACTCAGCCAGGGGGAGCAGATTAACCTTGTTTTCACAAATAAAGGTCAGGGAGTCTTCACCTGAAGGTGTGGGTTATTTTCACCAATGTGGAGAAGCTATAAAGTATGACAATGATACAGATAGGTTTGAATGATCCAGAATGCTTGGGTTTGAATCCTGGCTCTGTCCTCTCCTATATATGTTCTTAGGTAAGTCACACAACTCATATGTGCCTCTGTTTCTCCATGTGCAAGGGTCTCAGGGTTGTGGTGAGGATTACGTGAGTTAACATGCAAATTACTCAGACAGTCCCTGGCATGTAACCTTTGCTGGTTTATTGCTTATTAACTCCTGATTTCTAGTATAGCTCTGTACTAACTAGGGGAATGATCTGATCATTTAATGTTAAAGTTGAAGCCCAGTGGTGTGTGGGGACACTGAGTGACTTTCACAAACATCTAAAAGTGAGTTAATAGATCTGAACCCAGAAAATAAAATTTTTAAACTTAATTCAGTGCTCTTTCTGCTACAATTATTGCTCTTCTCCCCAATCACACAAAACTTTGTTGGTACATTGGAGTATTTAGGGCTGAAAATTAGGTAGCTTTTACTTAATCACATTGTACATTCCTTAGAATTGGTTTGAAAGTGGCTGGCTGGGTGTGGCTCTGAGTGAGGAAGGTCTGGTGACTGGATTCAGGCAAGTTTCTTAACCCCTGAGCCATCTCTCCAGCTCTGGTGACTGGATTCAATCTTTTTTTTTCTTTTCTTCCCCGGGTTGCTTATTTCCTCCTAGAATAATATCAGCAGGTGGCAGAACTTCTTGAATCCCATTTTAATGTCATGGTCACATTGTTAGCAATGAACATTTATCCTGTACATGCCTGGCACTTTCTAGGTCCTGTAACACAGTGATAGAGTAAAAATATAAAGAAGGCCCACTGCTCTGTCCTTGAGAGTGTATAGGCTTGAACTGGCCTTGGTGACAGCCATGTAAATTAGATATTACCCTCCCTGCAAATGGTGCTGGGTGGAGAAAGTGCTTGAGAGCTGGGCACAGAAGAGAGCACGGTCAATTGCCTGGGAAAGGTGACAGGGATCTTGGATGTCCCAATGTTGTGATCCATTATCCATGTTTAGGGGAACTCAGTGTAATTCCTAGCATAACTGCATTAGTGTAATAATTATCTATATCATTCCAGTGAGGCTCAAAATGGAAACTTCAAAGCTCCTTATGAAGGTAGAAATTTAGAACTTTATATCTCCTGTAAGGTACAAATTGCTTTCAGTGGGGCTCTTGAGTTATGGAAAATGGGATCTTAGGCTGGAGAGATGGTTCAGCAGTCAAAGATGCTTGTTTGCAAACCCTGACAGCCCAGGTTCAGTTCCCCAGTACCCAGATGCAGAAAGTGGCACATGCATCTGGAATTTGTTTACAGTGGTAGGAGGCCCTGGAGTGCCCATACTCACTTGCGGTGTCTGCTTCTTTCTCTCTGTCTCAAATAAAGGAAAAAAAAAAAAAAGAACATGGGATCTTGCATGATAATGCTTCCTCTTTTTCAAAGCACTGTTATTTACACAATCATGTTTGATTCTTGAGTTATTGTCCTGTGTTATAGGCAATGGAGCTGAGGCTTGGTAAGGCCAAGTGAGACCAAAGGGAGGAACTCCTTCAAAAGTCTGACTCTGATTTTCCATGTGGAGGATTTTACTGGTTGGAATGCAGGTAAGGAATCTTGTAAGCAGCCACGCTGTAGAAAGGAGAGGAGAGACCTTTCATCCTAGCAGTACTTCCAGTTTTGCAGGGTGACCATGGGTATAGGGATCACACCTGAGCCAGGCACAGCACTACAGTACTAGGTAGGTTCTCAAGACTGGTATTAGAGTTCTTCAGTTAAGCTAAGAAAATTTGGGGGAACATTTTATAGAACACTGAGTCATTTTCCAATAGCTGGTGGATGTAATGGTGGATTTACATGTTCATCCCATTTTTGTTTGTTTGTTTGTTTTTTGGTTTTTTGAGGTAGGGACTCAATCTAGCCCAGGCTGACCTGGAATTCACTACAGTCTCAGGCTGGCCTGGAACTCATAGTGATCCTCTTATCTCAGCTTCCTGAGTCCTAGGATTAAAGGCGTGTGCCACCACATCCAGCCTCATCCCAATTCTTAATTGTACCTGCACTGCCCTGCCTTTAAAATGTTGAGCAACAGCAGCAAATGGGTCATACTGACTTTTCATATGGCTTTTTTTTTTTTTTTTTTTTTGTGAGTGTGTGTCCTAAATTTGGTCAATAATATCTTAAGCTTAAAATTTCCCTTTCTTGGGCTGGCAATCTGGCTTAGTAGTAGAGCCCTTGCCTAGCATATGAAAGGCTCTGGCTTTAATCCCTAACACCATAATAGAAATAAATACATAGATGAATAATTAATTTTTCTTCTTTGTATATTTCTTCTTTCACATGGGCTGAACATTCCTCTTAGGCATAAAATTGGAGAGAGAGAATTGGAAAGTTTAGGCGGGGAGTGGGAGAGGGGCTGTAATTTTTTTGTTCTGTGAAATGCCCAGGTTGTGGAATGTCTCAGGTGGTCATCTCAAGACTATCTTGTGATTATTTGCTGTTTTTCTTTTTTCTTTTTTTGGTTTTTTGAGGTAGGGTCTCACTCTAGCCCAGGCTGACCTGGAATTCACTATGTAGTCTCAGGGTGGCCTCGAACTCACGGCGATCCTCCTACCTCTGCCTCCCAAGTGCTGGGATTAAAGGCGTGCGCCACCACGCCCGGCTTTGCTGTTTTTCTTTGGAAAAACAACTTCCATTTAATTTTCCCTTAAGGCCTGAAACAAATCCCAAGCAACTCTCCAAACATCACTCTGTTTTGTTTCACCATAGCACTTATCAGTATCTGGTGTTTTCTTAACATTCATACGCTTGCTTCATTTTGGCCGCCCTCCTCCTTGTGTATTTCCAGTGCAAGAGGCAGAAGCTGGCTTTTGTGGGCAGGCAATATGGATTTGTTCAACTAATGAACTTCTCTTGACGTGATTTTCTGAGATTTTTCTTTTATCTTAAGGTTGTAAACAGCATGTTTTACCTACTGAAACTCCTTCTGGCTTCAATGTTACTAGGTAAGTAGAGGCAAGGGACTAAGGGCAGTATTTGAGTTCTTATAAGCCCCATGCATTTTTAAAGCTAGTGGTATGTATTTCATTTCCCTTTGATTTGTGGGAAGCAGAAACTCTCAGCTTCCTGAGAAAAGCTGTTTTAGAAGCAGGTAGCTGATGCTTTCTTGGAGAATTAAGCCTTCTTATGTTTCTGTCAGAAGGCTTCTACACAGAATGTCTTTGGGTCCCTATTGAGCCTTCTAGAACCTTCTTCTGTGATTTGAGGAAAGTTTCTGTATAGCATTGCTGTACTTTAAGTTGTTATCTGTAAACCACAACTAGTCTTGTATCTGAAACTGAAATTACCAAGGAGAAGCCCGGGATTCCCTTCCTTTGTTTTTAGGCCTCGCTCAGCCAAGCCAGCTTTCTTGTGGTTTCTGCACACTGGCAGCTCTTTCCCAGTGTTGTAGTGGTTTCCTTTCCTTGGAACTACCCGCCTGTCTCTCCTAGGCCCTCAGCCCAGCAAGCCTGCCCAAGCCGTTGTAGCCTTCAGGGTTCACATTTTTCTGTGAAGCCTGCTCTGGATTGCTCAGACCTTGTCCAGGCTTTGGGGAGGTTCTTGTTGCTTCTGTATCCGCTTCTTTTTGTTTGTTTGTTTTTGTTCGTTTTTCGAGGTAGGTCTTACTCTAGCCCAGGCTGACCTGGAATTCACTATGTAGTCTCAGGCTGGCCTTGAACTCACAGCGCTCCTCCTACGTCTGCCTCCCGAGTGCTGAGATTGAAGGCGTGTGCCACCACACCCGGCTATATCCACTTCTTTCGAATATTAAAAAAAGAAAAGCTGTCTTGTTCTTCATTTCATGGAAATAGTTCTATAGGAAGAAGAAATTAATTAGGTACTTTGCTCTCATTTATTTTTTTAAATTTTTATTTCTTGTTTTATTTATTTGAAAGAGAGAGATAATGGGCATGCCAGGGACTCCAGCCACTGCAAATGGACTCCAGATGCATATGCCACCTTGTGCATCTAGTTTAAGTGGGTCCTGAGGAATCAAACCAGGGTTCTTTGGTTTTGCAGGCAAATGCCTTAACTGCTAAGCCATCCCTTCAACCCTCTCATATTTATTTATTTAATTTACAGAGTCTCTCTATGTAACTCAGGGTGGCCCTGAACTCAACATCCTTTTTGCCTCCTAAATTCTGGGTATTACAGGAATGTACTACCACACCCAACTCTTTATTATTGTCGTTTTGCTTTTTTAAAAAGTTTACTTATTTGAAAGAGAGAAAGAGGCAGAGAGAAGGAGAGGGGTTCTTCTCAGAATGTCTCATTTTCTTCAGCCCTTTCTTGACAAAGGGAGCTCATCCTTGACAACTCAGGCTGACCCGGAATTCACTATGTAGTCTCAGGGTGGCATTGAATTCATGACAATCCTCCTACCTCTGCCTCCCAAGCATTGGGGTTAGTGTGCACCACCACACCCAGCTACAGTGCTCTTAATAATAAATTCAATTTACTTCTTATCCCTTTAACCACACACACCATTCATTGCTCAGCCCTTCCTCACAGAAAAATTCCAAGTAGTTGTTGGAGCTAGTTTTGGTTATTATTTTTTTTCCAAAATATCTCTGTCCAAAGGGTTTAGAGTTTATGTGTTCTTTTCTGTCTTCCCTACCGTGGGAGCCTGCTGTTGGGCAGGAAGTTAGCTCTCTTCTCTCAGGAGGAAAAAGCTTGAATAAAAAGACTGGCACATTTTCCCTTCATTCCCATATGCGTTCACTTGGCTCTTCTTTGCTATGAACTGGGAAGCATCTAAATTTGTCTCTGTTGGTTTTGTTGTCTCTTTGCCTGGAGCATATCTTAGGAAGACACAAATGTCCATATCATGGTTGTCTGTTTCAGTGACCTCTTGGGCAACTTGCAGATAATGGGGTGGGTAGTGGGTGTGTCCATGCCTGCAAATGCCTAGAAACTGGAAAACCAGTGCTGATGGCAGTGCTGGGGCGAGGCCGGGAGAGGGCACACACAAAAGAAATCCAAGGGGAAGGATAGGCTGTGCTCTGGCCCACTTTCTGTAGCCAGACTCAAGCAGCAAGCACAGAGATAAGCTTTTATTTGCTTGGTTTGTTGTGTTTTGTTTTTCGAGGTAAGGCCTCCCTGTAGCCCAGGCTGATCTGGAATTCACTATGTAGTCTCAGGGTGGACTCCAACTCACGGTGATCCTCCTACCTCTGCCTCTCAAAGGCATGCCCACGCCACCACACCACACCGGCTGGCATAAGCTTTTGTGAAGGAGTTTAAGAAAAGGAAAGAGGAAGAAAACAAACCAAAAAAACAAACACCAGTGAGTTGGCCTTTTTGATAGGGAACTGGTGAGAAATTTAAGAACAAGAAATACCCTATTTCCTTTTTAGGGGAAGTGGATGTGGATATCTAACTTGACAGTTTTTAAGGAGGAACTTTGGGATTCTCTTTCATTGGAAAGGTGGCTAGACTAGCTCTTACTGTGGTTTGAAGATTGCAGAGCACTTCTGACTTTACCTATGCAGATAATGAGAGGCTGTTTCTCTTCTTCCACAGTAGTTACTGAGTGAGGGACCTCTGGGGGCTTCTTTGTGTTGAGTCATCATCAGGGAGGGGAGGTAAATAGTATCTGGAGGTTGATACTTTTTTTTGGGTGGTTGAGGTTATTTGTCTAAATGAGTGCCCTCTTGTAGATTATTCGCGGAGTGGGAATGACTTCACTGTTTCCATCCCTGAGCTAAGAGTCCCTGTGGGCGATTCAGCTCTGTTGGGGTGCGTTTTTCAGAACCTGGAAGAGAAACGTGTGGTCAAGGTAGACTGGATCCTCTCCCCACAGGTAAGGATGAGGAAATCTCACTGTGTAGCACAAACTTCCGGCCCCGGGGAGGGTGAGTGAGTCATCAGGTACAGTGAAGTGGTGTTATTGTAACTGGGCCTCTTCCTCTCTCAGCCATTTGGTAATCAGCAGGTTAGATGATCCTACCTTGCTGGGCTTCAGCTTCCTAAACTGTGAAGGGGATGAGATCCTAATGATGCCAAAGCTTAACTTTTGGGGGCGTGGGTTGAGGGGTTGATAGGAGACATGCATATGAAGTTCCCTCCGTTTCCTTCCTCTACCTCCTACCCTTTATAGAATGCTACAGATGGATGTGAGAGGTCATTCCTGCTCAAACAGAAGAGCTTTGAGCTAAGCATAAGATCCACGTCACAGTATCTTTTGTAGGGGGCAGGCATGCAGATACTGTTAGCCCTGAGGAGCCACACACTGTCCTGTCATCTGCTGAAAGTCTCAGGACTAGCGGCCATGCGGTGGGCAGAGTGGCTCTCCTCCAGGAGCTTGTCTGTGGAGAGGCTGTGGGTTGTGATCATTTGTGGCGTATGTCCCAAGTAGCTTGCTGCTAGCAATAAAATGCCAATGCTTGTAAATAAAATACTGCTTTTGTAGCTCAGGGCGTATCCTCTGTTATCCCTGTAATGCTACTCTCACTGAAAATTTTTATCATGATTTCTTATTATAAAAGAGATAACAGGCCTGGTGAAGTAGAAATAAGAATTCCCAAGCCTCGCCTCCCAGCCTGTATCCATTTCCTGTTGATGACTTCTTTTGTAACACTGTCTCTCTGGGAGGGCCGACTGCAGGCCAGGAATTCCAGTTGCAGCACCAGAGGGTTTAGATGGGACATTTGAATGACATCTAACTGGGGGTGGTGGAGGAAGACAGAGTGACAAATGAGAGATGGTTTCAAAAGGTGAGTTGGAATCCCCAGGGTATTCTTCGAAGGGGATGTTGTGTTGTTTCCATAATTGTAAGATATAAAAATGTGGTCACCATATTTTTCCATTTGCTTATGTAGGAAATGAGTCATAGAACCTGTGAAAGCTACAATGTTGCTTGGCACATTACTAGTTGTATTATTACCCGAGTACTAAGGACTTCCAGGTCATAATGATGAAGATGATAACTAGGCTGTCTCCTCACAACGGGATCTTTTCAACTGGACTCCTAGGTGGGGCTTCTCTTGATTTTCTTCAATGTTTTGTTACTTCCAGAACGAATATGTGTTATATTATTATGCCAACTTTAGCGTGCCTTTGAAGCGCTTCCAGAACCGTGCACACTTGGTAGGGGACCTCTTACACAATGATGGTTCTCTGTTCATCCAAAACCTGCAAGAGGCGGACCAGGGGAACTACACGTGTGAAATCCGCCGTGAAGGCGAGAGCAGAGTGTTGAAAAAGTCAGTGGTGCTACATGTGCTCCCAGAGGAGCCTAAAGGTATGGACGCTTCCTTAGACAGGGGCTAAGGGACGAGAGACTGCTGGGGAGAGGCAGGAACTGAGCATGTTGAGTGAATGCCAGCCTGTGGCCTGAGTACTTACCATAGGGCGAGTCTACAGTGAATCATCATTATAAATAAAGGCCATGATAATTAATTACTACTTAGAATATATTTTCTCCTCACAGAGTCCTGTAAATTTTATATTGTTCTATTTTATAAAGGTGGTAACTGAGGCTTGGCGCTTGCCTAAGACACAGATTTATTTATTTATTTTTTAAATATTTTTTGTTCATTTTTTATTTATTTATTTGAGAGCGACAGACACAGGGAGAAAGACACATAGAGGGAGAGAGAGAGAATGGGCGCACCAGGGCTTCCAGCCGCTGCAAACGAGCTCCAGACGTGTGCGCCCCCTTGTGCATCTGGCTAACGTGGGACCTAGGGAACCGAGCCTTGAACCGGGGTCCTTAGGCTTCACAGGCAAGCGCTTAACCGCTAAGCCATCTCTCCAGCCCAGATTTATTTATTTATTTATTTTTGTGTGTGACTGACCTGGAACTTACTCTGTAGTCTCAGGCTGGCCTCGAACTCATGACGATCCTCTTACCTCTGCCTCCCAAGTGCTGGGATTAAAGATGTGCACCACCATGCCTAGCTATATTTATTTATTTTTATTTTGTTTAAACTTCTTAGATTTTTCTAGCTAGCTGGGTATTCTTAGCTGTATCAATTGATTTGATGTTATATATCTTTGGGGTAAGAGCTTACGGTGTTAGTTGTGGCTCTTAAGACTCTCAGAGTATCTACAAAGGTGTTCCTAGGGATGGAGTTTCCCTGCTATGGGAGTATTCAAGTAGGCTGAGTGGAATAAAATACAGGTAGATTCTAAAATTTAACTAAACACTGTACACATTCAATCAAAAACAGCACCAAGTATTTATGCAAGAGTAGTTATTATAACAACCAGATCCTCTATCAACAAAGAGATTAAGATTTCTGGTCAGTTGAGGGATCCAAGTCAGTTTGTGACCAAGTGAGACCCTTCCCTGGTACAATCCTAGTTACCTTTTTGGTTGGTTTTGGTCTCAGTCAAGTTGCTGGCTGGGTCGTTGGGCTGCTGTTCTGATTTCTGGAGCTGGGTACTGGCTTTTCCTGCAGGGTAAACCGAGCCTGGCAACTGTGGCCCTGCAGATCAGCACCCCCGCTGCTGGAACTGCTACTGCTGTTGCTGAAGCTGCTGCTGCTGGATCCACTGCTACTGCTGCTGCTGTAGCTGCCACTGCTGGAACCACCGCTGCTACCGCTGAAGCTGCTGCTGCTGGATCTGCTGCTGCTGCCGCTGCTGGATCTGCTGCCGCTGGGGTCGCTGTTGCCGGTGCCGGAGCCACTGATGTTGCTGCTGGACTATGCTCCTGCTTGGGTCCTGCTGTCGGCTCAAGTTGGCATGGCCGGTCCCGGGACCACTGCTGTTTGCTGGAGCTGGGCACAGGCGGTGGGGGAGGGGAGGGAGCCACAGCTGCTCTGGTTCTCTCATTGTTCCATGTATTCTTCTACCTTGTGGTCTGCTCCTCAGTTGTTCACTGCCACTCTCCCTTCACGTTTCTTGAGTTTGTGGAGAGCTCCAGTGTGAGTAGAAGCTCCCCTCACCTGGCTTTTCCTGTGGCTCGAGCCTGCTGCTTTTGCTGGCCTGTGCGGGCTCTGGATGCTCTGGATCTCTTCTACTTCTCCGCTGCCGTTTCAATTTCCTATACACCTCACTTTTTAGTAAAAGTGTGTATTTTGCTGAGTTTTTTGGTCTTTTTCCCTCCAGGCTGCTTTGGCGTGGTACCTACGCCACCATCTTAACCCTGTTTAAACTTCTTATTAGCAAATTCCATATATATATATATATATATATATATATGTGTGTGTGTGTGTGTGTGTGTGTGTGTATGTATATATATATATATATGTGTGTGTATATGTGTGTGTGTGTGTATATATATATATATATATATATACATATATATATTTATTTATTTATTTATTTCATGTGTACTGATCATTTCCCACTGCTTTCCTTTGTCCTCCCTTTTGTATCTATCTCCCTCTACTGAATTCCTTGTTTGCCCTCACGTTATGCAGGTTTTGCGTAGGTAGCATCAGTCACCGTAAAGTCATGAGTATCATGACCACTTTGTGTGGAAGACAGCATCCAAAACATTCCTCCCCATGCTTGGGCTCTTACATTCTTTCTGCCTCCCCTTCCACAGTGGTCCCTGAGACTTGAGGTATGATAGAGATTTTCTTGATTTATTAAATGACAGAATTGATACTTGAGAGGGCTGGAGAGATGGCTCATTGGCACTTGCCTGCAAAGCTGAAGGACCCAGGTTTGATTCCCTAGTACTCACATAAAGCCAGTGTGGTGGAAAAGGAGCTAAAAGTTGAACTGACTCATTGAGTTACTGTCAGAATTAACTGCTGAGGAGCTAAAACTTATCTCTGTCAGCAGATGGAAAAATCCTAAAGAAGGAACTGTCCAGAAAAGGCCCAAAGAAGGAAAGACAGTTTAGGCTAAAACAAAGTAAAATGGAGTTCATTGTTAGGGTGGCCTGACTACAGAAATGATTGATATGCAAATCGCCACGTCTTGTTTGTTCCCTTACCCTCCCCTTGACGATGAAAACTAGGTAATAAACTGCTCTACTTTCACCCATACTGGCATTGGAGTGATCTTGCTAGAGAATTTCCACAACACCAGATGCACTAGGTGGTGCATGGGTCTGGAGATTGTCTGCCGTGGCAGGAGACCCTGGTGTGCCCATTCTCTCTCTCTCTGTCCCTTTCTCTCTCCAGAAGGAAGGAAGGAAGGAAGGAAGGATGGAAAGGAGGAAGAAAGAAAGAGAAAAGAAAGAGTTGATACTTGAACTCTGGAGCCTCTGGCCACAAAGTTCATGTTCTTTTACTGTACCCTGGCACTTCCCATCAGTTCCCCACATTGACACCACCCCCAAGTTTTGTAGGTGTCATGTTAGATGTTCTTAAGGGGCATCAGAAAAGAAGTGAGCAGATCTCTAACTTTGTTGCATTTAATCTTTCCATTTGTAAATGGAGGAATGGCTTTGTTAATTTTTTTTTTTCAGTACTGGGGCTTGAACAAGGGGCCTCATGTATGCTGCACAAGTACTCTCCACTAAGCTATGTCCCAGCCTTTGGTTGGTGGTTTTAAACTTTTTTTAAAAAAAATTATTTATTTGATAGAGAGAACGGGCATACCAGGGCCTCTAACCACTGCAAATGAACTCCAGAAGCAGGCACCATCTTGTGCTTCTGGCTTTACATGGGTACTGGAGAATCGAACGTGGGTCCTTAGGTTTCACAGGCCAGCGCCTTAAGTGTTAAGCCATCTCTCCAGCTCATATCTCTCTTTTCTAAAACACTAATGCTCTAACAACTATTCTTATCCAGGGTCTCTAAAATTCACTAAAGTTCACTGCATTGATATAAGCAATTCCGAAAAAAACTTATGTAAGTGAAAAATAGTAGAATGGGATAAACTTTTATTTTTAGCCAGGTATTTCAGTGCACACCTGTAATCCCAGCACTTGGAAGGTGGGGGCAGGAGGATCACAAGTTCACAGTCAATCTTGGATACCTAGGAAGGTGAAGGCCAGCCTGGGCTACTTGAAACCCTTTCTCAAAAAAAAAAAATCAAATCAGGGCTGGAGAGATGGTTTAGAGGTTAAACGCTTGGCTGTGAAGCCTAAGGACCCCGTTTTGAGACTTGATTTTCCAGGACCCATGTTAGCCAGATGCACAGGGGGTGCATGCATCTGGAGTTCGTTTGCAGTGGTTGGAGGCCCTGGCGTGCCCATTCTCTTTCTCTGTGTCTGTCTCTCTGTGCTTCTTTCTCTCTCTATCACTCTCAAATAAACAAAAATAAAATAAGGCTGAAGGGATGGCTTAGCGGTTACGGCGTTTGCCTGCAAAGCCAAAAGGACCCAGGTTTGATTCCCCCGGACCTGCATTAGCCAGATGCACAAGGCAGTGTACGTGTCTGAGGTTTATCTGCAGTGGCTGGAGGCCCTGGTGCTCCTGTTCTCTTTCTCTCTACCTACCTCTTTCTCTGTCAAATAAATAAATATTAAAAAAATCAAACCAAACAAACACAAATATATGCATTATTTGAGAGTATGAGTTAGAGGGAATAGTGCATAGCCCAAGAAAAGCTTTCCTGTATTAGATAGCAGAATCTGGGTCCTCCACTGTACCTTGCTAGCCTAAGTCCTTGCTTACTTCTTTTTAAAAATACTTTTATTTATTTATTTGCAAGTAGAGAGAAATGGAGATTGGGGGGGGGGGGAGAGAGAGAGAGAGACAGACAGACAGACAGAGAATGAATATAGGCATACTAGGGTCTCCAGCAACTTCTACCAGCATATGACTTTGTGCTCTTTTCACTGACCTCCTCAATAAAATGGGAGACTAATTTAGCAAGTATCTCATGTTACTGTAGTGACTCAGGTTAGGGATGTAGTTACACGGTAGAGTGTGTCCTTAACATGGTTAAGGCCTAGGTGAGTTCCAGTCCTAGGGATAGAGTATATAAATTAGAATGACCACTGATATGCAATGTGTAAGGTGTCTAGCCCATGTCTGGTCCATAAAACTGGATTCAGAATATTCAGATATTATTATTGGCTTAAAAATAGAGGGTCTATGGGCTGATAAGATGGCTCAGCAGTTAAGGCGCTTGCCTATAAAGCTTAACAACCTGAGTTTGATTTCCCAGTACCTACACAAAACCAGATGCAGAAAGTGATGCATTCATCTGGAATTCATTTGCAGTGGCTAGAGGCCCTGGCATGCCTATTCTCTCTCTCTCTCTCTCTTTCTCCTTTCAAATAAATAAAATACATATTTTAAAATTGAGGAAATATTTAGATATTATTGATTTAAAAAATATAAGGCAGGGCTGGGGAGAAGGCTTAGGGGTTCAAAGCACTTGTTTATAAAGCCTGACAGCTAGGGCTCAATTCCCCAGTACCCATGTATAACCACATGCCCAAATTGATGCATTCATCTGGAATTCATTCACAGCAGCAACAAGCCCTAGCATACTCATATTCTCTCTCTCTTTTTCTGGCCAGAAATAAATAAAAATATTAAAACTATCTATGGTAGTTCTAATGTATTGATGAATTCAGAGAGAGTTTCCTTTCCTATTGATACTCATTGGAGTAAATTTTCATTGCTTTCAAAATAATTCTCTCCTTTGAGTTTAGAGTCTATAATATTTTCTTTCCTTTCTTTCATTGTATAGCTCTCCTGCTGGGCAGGAAGTTCATGTTCTCCTTGGGAGACAGTTTGGATGAAGGGTTGGCAAATGTACCACACTTGTTCACGTGTGAGTTCTGTTTGAAGGAACGCTGTCTAGTTAAGATGTAGGCTTGTGTCTTTCTGGATAGTCCCTTACCTTTCATCTCTTTTCTTTCTTTTTTTTTTGTGGGGAGGGGGCGGCGTTTGAGGTAGGGTCTTGCTCTAGCCCAGGCTGACCTGAAATTCACTACATAGTCTCAGGATGGTCTGGAACTCACAGCAATCCTCCTACCTCTGCCTCCTGAGTGCTGGGATTAAAGGTGTGCGCCACCATGCCTGGCTTGCCTTTCATTTCTTAATTAAGTTCATGGTTGATTTGCATAGGACATTTAGAAAAAATTAGAAACATCATTCTATTTGTTTCCTTTTCAGTGGTCTCTTGGAGTGACTTATGAAATTGCATATGGTGGGGTCAGTTGTTTATACAAACAGGCAGAAGGAAGAGCCTAAGAGTCGGAAGGCCAGAATGGTAGAAGGGGGCAGAGTGGGGAGGTGTGGGGGCAGTCTAGGACATGACTGAAACAGAAAGAGAAGTCAAGGGGAAAGCTGTGTACTTTCTTGGCCAGATTCATAAGATGTCCTGTGACCTGTACTGAAGCCAGAACTAAGATAACTTGTAAGAATAATAAAAGAATTTGAAGAAAATTACTTATGATTCTTTGTTTTCAGTTTAAAAAATCAGAAGGTTGAAACTAAGAATGAGGGTTTTGTAACTTTCCACTTCCTGTTTATGCCAAGCAGATGTGGGTATCTAACAACAGAAAGTGGGGGGTTTTGAGACTTTCTGGACTTTGTTTAGTACAGACTCAGAGTGGACTTGGAGCTTATGAGAAGAGTTCTGGGAAAGGGGAAAGAGAAAGGAGTTAGAAATGACCAGTAGGAAGACAGTACAGACCTCAGACTTGGTGTCTGGGTGAAGTGAGAGGGTACACTCCTGTCCTAGGGAATGCCATGTTGCTTTGAGTACTTTGTCCACATAGAATCATCTGGATCATCAATGGAGGGAATATGTGTAGTATTTGATGATGACAGAGTATCATTACCTACTCATTACTTTCTAGAAATCCTATTATACTTTAGGTCTGACCTGATTACTATTTTATCCCCAGAGCTCACAATCCATGTGGGTGATTCGACTATGATGGGATGTGTTTTCCAGAGCACAGAAAAAAAACAGATGACCAAGGTGGACTGGATGTTCTCTTCAGCAGAGAATGCCAAGGTAAGGAGGAAAAGACCTCCCTGTGTACAAGAAGCCCCTAGCAGTGGCAGGGCAGGTATGGGAGAGGAAAATCAGGGATCCAATGCTGTGTGGTACGTGGCATTGCAGAAGTTTGGCCTTTGGAGCTTGTAAGAGCCTGGATCCCAGCTCATCCGCTTAGCTGGGCAACTTTCGCTTCCTGATGGGAAACATGACTAGTGAAGCAGGGGAAGGAAAGAAAGAGAGGAAGGAGGAGAAGGGGGAAGGAGGTAATAATGGTGATGGCTGAACTTTTAGGTTTGCCAAGACACTGATGTGTGATCCTATATGTGAAATATTTTGTACATGATATACCCACCACATTTTAGATTATTTTTAAAAAATATTTTTAAAATATTTAAAATTTATTTCAAAGAGAAAAGGGGGGAGAGAGAGGGGGGAGAGAGAGAGAGAGAGAGAGAGAGAGAGAGAGAAAGAGAGAGAGAGAAAGGGTGGGAGGGAGGGAGGGGGAGAGAGAGGATGGGCACACCAGGGCCTTTAGCCACTGTAAACAAACTCCAGACATATGTGTCACCTTGTGCATCTGGCTTACATGGGTTCTCAGGAATTGAACCTGTGTCCTTTGGCTTCACAGGCAAATGCCTTAACCACCAATCCATCTCTCTAGCCCTTAAAAATGTTTTTATTTATGAGAGGGAGAGAAAGTGAAAAAAAACAGGTGTGCTAGGGCCTCTTGCCACTGCAAACAAACTCCAGATGCATGCACCACTTTGTGTGTTTGGGTTTATATGGGTCCTAGGGAACTGAACCAGGGCCATCAGGATTTGCAAGAACCTGCCTTTAACTGCTGAGCTATCTCCTAGCCCCATAGATGGTTTTTATCTTTTCCTCTTTGTACAGTCTATGTGAAGATGAGGTGAGTGGTTTTTTTGTGGTGTAATAAGATAGCTAGGCAATAGGAATATGATTACATTCTGACTTCTATGGCTATGCTCATTTGTAGTGGCCGGAGTGGAAAGTCAGTCTTGGTTCATCACTTTTATTTAATTTTTAATTTATTTAATTTGTTTTTATTTAAGAGAGAGGAAGAGAGAGGGAATTGGCATGCAAGGGTCTCAGCTACTATAATTGAACTCCAGATGCTTGTGCCACCTAGTGGGCATGTGCAACCTTGTGCTTGCCTTACCTTTGTGAGTCTGGCTAAGTTGGGATCTGGAGAGTGGAACATGGGTCCTTAGGCTTTACAGGCAAAGCCATCTATCCAGCCCTGTTCATCTTTAGTAACATTTGTTTTCCTCTGAGAAAAAGAGGGAATATGGGCACACCAGGGCCTTCTGCCACTGCAAACATAAACTCCCGATACATGTGCCACTTTGTGCATCAGGCTTTACATAGGACCTGGGGAATCTAACCTGGCCAATCAGGATTTTCAAGCAAGTGCCTTTAGCCACTGAATCATCTTTCCAGTTCCAGTCCTACCTTTTAAAAACATTTTTATATTTTATATTTGTTTTTGAGGCAAGCCCCACAGACTGCTCCCCACTTTTTTACAAGAGGGAGAGAGAGAGAATTGGCACACCAGGGCGTTCAGTCACTCTAATCGAACTCCAAATGCATGTGCCACCTTGTGCATATGAACGACCTTTTGTGCTTGCATCACTTTATGTGTCTGGCTTATGTGGGACCCAGAGAAGCAAACATGGGGCCTCAGGCTTCGCAGGCAAGCACCTTAACCACTAAGCCATCTCTCCAGCCCCATTTTTTTCTTTTTCTTCTTCTTTTTTTTTTTTAAAGCCAGGTGTGCTAGCATACGCCTTTTTTTAAAAAAATTATTTATTTATTTATTTGAGAGCAACAGACACAGAGAGAAAGACGGATAGAGGGAGAGAGAGGGAATGGGCGCACCAGGGCTTCCAGCCTCTGCAAACGAACTCCAGATGCGTGCACCCCCTTGTGCATTTGGTTAACGTGGGACCTGGGGAACCGAGCCTTGAACCGGAGTCCTTAGGCTTCACAGGCAAGCGCTTAACCGCTAAGCCATCTCTCCATCCCTTCTTTTTCTTCTTGAGAGATGGGGGAGGGGGAGGGAAAGAGGCAGGGAGGGAGAGAATGGACAGGCCAGGTCCTCAGCTTTTGCAAACAAACTCCAGATGCACTTGTCCCCTTGTGGGCATGCATGGCATTGCATGCATGCGTTAATGTTACAGCTGGCTATATGTGGGATTTGGAGGATTCAAACAGGAATTTGTAGACTTAGCAGGCAAGTGCTTTAACCGCTAACCCATCTCTCCAGCCTTATATATTTTTTTTCATTTATTTGTGCATGTATGTATGTATGTATGTATGTATGTATGTATGTGAGAGAGAAAGACACAGGGAAAGAGAGAGAGTATAGGCACACCAAGGCCTCCTGAAAATGAACTCCAGATGCATGTACCACTTTGTGCATCTGGCTTTACTTAGGTACTGGGGACTTTAACCCCAGCCATCAGGCTTTACAAGCAAGTGCCTTCAATCATTGAGCTATCTCAGGCTGGAGAGATAGCTCAGTGATTGAAGGTACTTGCTTGTAAAGCACAATGTTGTGGAGCACTCCACTGTCTCTCAGCGCATGGTGAGTCTTGAGTCTCCCCTGTGGCACTGCCATGTGAAAAAAGAAACTTTTCTAACTAAACATGAGAGTAGCTTTAATATGTGTTACCCATTTTTCTTCTTTTGAGCCAGAGTTTCTTACTGATCCTGGAGCTTGACATTTTTCTGTGAGCTCTGGCTATTCTCAGGTCTCTGCGCCCCACAGAGTTGGGGTTACAGATGTGCATGGCCATGCCCAGCTGCGTACGTGGATCCTGAGGAGCAAATGAGCATTTCACGAGTCTCCTCAGGCCTTCGTGCTTGCATAGGAAGTGCCCTTAACTGCCGAGCCATCTCTCCAGTCCTAATGTTTCATGACCGGCTGTTCCTGTCCTTCATAGCAGGACCTGGGCAGTCCTGAGAGCTTATCGCCTCTCCCCCACCTCCCTCTCTGCCAGTCATCCTAACCACAGGCGTCTTGCCTTTCACTTTAGGAAGAGATTGTATTCTACTATGACATCCACTCCAGCGGGTTTAGAGGGTACCCCCGGAAGCACAGCCGCTTCTGGAACCGTGTAAACCTGTTGGGAGACATTTCCCATAACAATGGCTCCATCATGCTTCGTGGAGTGAAGAGGTCTGACCAAGGAGACTATACCTGCAGTATCCACCTGGGGAACCTGGTGTTCAGGAAAACCTTTGTGCTCCATGTAATCCATGCAGAAGTTTCAGAAACCCCAGGTATCTGTGATTGGCTGGGGAGGCGTGAGGAACCTCAGCTGGTAGCCAGGCCTTGTCTGGAGTGAGTCACCAGACATGCACAGCAGAAGTGGGCATTACACTTAGGGACTGGCCTTGGACTCACACCACCTTGAGAGTGGCACTTCCTTTGCCCTGGCTCCCGGATGCCTGGCTTGCCTTGCCCCCGTCCTGGCACTGATGCTAGGCGTGGAAAAGGGAGTGAGTGGAACACCCAGCCTTTGTCCATGCCCATTCAAGGCCAATGCAGTGCAACACTGTGAAGAGCTGAGAGGTGGGTGGGAGTCAAGAGTCTCAATGGTTCCAAGCAGCTTGCCCTGAAGGAAAATGTCCCTGAGCTGGTGAAAGACAGCAAGCAACGGAGAGAGAAAAGGAGGGCGCCATAATGAGGAATGGGAGGGACTTTCGTATGAAAGGTCCTATATTCTGACAAATGCTGTACTATATTCAGGCCAGTGGTGTGTAGGGTGAGGACAGTCATTTATTTTGTCTGAAAGAGGTGGTGAGGGGTAAAAGTGAAACCATAACTCAGTGAGCAGTTAGTTAGTCAGGATGTGGCCTGTGGACTCTGTCTCCCACTAGAGCTTTCAGGAGTTGGCTGTGGTTGGAGGTGGGGGGGGGGTAGATCACTGGGGGGAAGTGCCTCAGCTTCAGGTCTGAGACCTGCCTCTGCAGGGACACCTACTCCTTTGTAGCAGAGGGTCTCAGCTGAAGAGGGAAGCAGGCAGGTGGATTTTTTTTTTAAATATTTTTATTTGCAAGAGAGAAAGGATGGGGGGAGTAGAGAATGGGTGTTCCAGGGCCTCTAGTCACTGCAAACCAATTCCAGATACATGTACCACCTTATGCATCTGGCTTACGTGGGTCCTGGGGAGTCAAACCTGGGTCCTTTGGCTTTGCAGGCAAGCACGTTGACTACTAAGCCATCTGAGGCAGATGTGCTCCCTCCTGCCCTGGGCACATCTGGCCCTGAGCTCAGAAGTCATCCTCTCCTGAGGAACCTCATATCATGGCTCTTTGGACCTTTACTCTCAGCTGGTCTTTACCATTCAATGTGTAAATGTGCTTGCCCTGTGCCTCCTCCTTTTGTCCCATTCTGTGCTCATCCTGAATCCTGTTTTTCTAACAGCACCTTTGAGCTACAATTCTCATAACATTCACTGAATGTCCACCTCAGTAGTTTCTATGTATCTAGAATTGTGCAGCCATCACCACAATCGGTTGTATCTTTCTTCCTTAGCATAGCCAAAGAGCCTAAGAAGTGACACTTTATGTCTCACTGGCTTATCTCCCATTAGCTCCTCACTGCGGTGCACTCCGGCGTCCACTCTTGTGTCTGCTGCACCTTATGTCACCAGTGGCACTTTGATCGCCATTAGCCTTTTTTGAGGTAGAGTTTCACTCTAGTTCAATCTGACCTGGTTCAATCACTATGTAGTCTCAGGGTGGCCTCCTATCTCTGCCTCCCAAATGGTGGGATTAAAGGCATGCACCACCACACCTGGCTAATCCACAGCCTTTTTTTTTTTTTTTTTTTTTTTTTACTGCAATGGTGGTAAATATTACGTATTATATGCCTTCTGTGCTGGACACAATTATATATGGACAAGCTTGTATACACAATCATTCATATATGTTTCTAGGGAGAGATTGGTTCCAAGATCTTTCCAGAGATACCAAAATCTGTGCATGTTCAAGATTCTTATATAAAATGTCATAGTATTTACATATAATCTATACATACCTTCCCATGTACTTTAAGATTTTTTTTTTTTTGAGGTAGGGTCTCACTTTGGCCCAAGCTGACCTAAAATTTACTATGTATTTTCAGGTGACCTCCACTCACAGTGATCCTCCTGCCTCTGCCTCCCAAGTGTTGGGATTAAAGGTGTGTGCCACTCTCCTGGCTTCCCATGTACTAAAGTCATCTAATCCCATGTACTAAAATCATCTCTTAATTACCTGTAATACCTCATATAATACAAATAGCTGTAGTTCTATACTGTGTAGGGATAATGGTGAAAAAGTCTTGGGAGGCATCCTCTGTGTCTGGAGATTTCTGGCACCAAAGAAGTGTTTGTTACATGTATATTTAGAGTGAGCGGAGCTGAGTGAAGGTTACATATGGTGGCTGTGGCACTAAAATCCTCTTGGCATTATGACTAAATGCCTGGATACCATACCGTATATTCTTTCTAAAACAATCCATAGAAAAACCATCAGGCTCTAAAATGGCTATTATTTCTAGTGATTTGGTAAACCAAATTTTGAAATAAAAGTGTTGATGCAAGGCTGGGCCTTTAATCCCAGAAGTCTTGAGGCTGAAGTAGGAGGATTACTGTGAGTTTGAGGCCAACCTGAGACTACACAGTGACTTCCAAGTCAGCTGGGGCAAGAGAGAGGCCCTACCTTGAAACACAAGACAAAAAGAAAGGTCTGGAGAGATGGCTCAGTAAGGTGCTTGCCTAGAAAGCCTAACGACCCAGGTTTGATTCCTCAGTACTCATGTAAAGCCAGATGCACAAAGTGGCACATGCATCTGGAGTTCATTTGCAACAGTTGGAGGCCCTGGTGTGCCCATTCTCTTTCTCTGTGTCTCTGTCTATCTGTCTCTCTCTCTCTCTCTCTGTTTGCAAATAGTTAAATAAAATCAATTTTTTAAAAGTGTTAATGCCAAAGAGGGCTTTACTACAGGTAAATTGTTAGCTCCTTCTACTGCCCACCTTAATTTATACTTTAGAGATAGGCAGGAGGGTTAGACTTGAGGTTTTAATGTCATGGGGACAGTGTCCCCATATGGGATAGAGCCTGAGCCACTCCCTCTGCTCCCTAACTTGGCTACTGCTACTTGGTCTAGGACTGATGGGACTCTTGACTCTTTTCTGATTGCTTTCTCCCTTTCCCAAGCAATTGAGGTTCCAGAAACCGTTAGACCTGAGGTCCTAAATGGAAATCAGGTGGTGATCATTGTGGGGATTGTCTGCTCCAGTCTCGTGCTGCTACCTGTTTTGATACTGATTGTGAAGAGGACCTCCTGGAATAAGAGGTACAGAGCTCTACCCGTCCCTTCAGCTGGGAGGCTGGGAGTGCAGAACTGCCTGTAGTTCAAAGTGGAAGAGAATGATGGGGCCCTAACTGTAGCATTCTTATAGTGGGGGAATATTTGGAACCACCTTGAGGAGCTTTAGAATGCTTGCCACATGAGGGCCTCAGTTTGGATCCCTAGCACCCACATAAAAGCCTGATGCGGTGCCATGTGCTTATAATCCTGACACTGGGGAGGAGGAGACAGGAGGATCCCTATGGTTTGCTGAATAGTCTAACTGGATCACTATAGGTCCAATGTGAGATCCTGTCTCAATGATCAAGGAGAAGAGCAACTGTGGAAGACACCTAACATTGACCTCTGGCCTCCACACACATGCACATGTGCACATGCACCCACACACATATGAGCACACATACATGCTACCTCCCCCCACAAATTTATCACTTTGATTGTTGCATTGGGTACTAGTATAGGTAGCTCTGTCCTCCTTGCTCACCACACCCCTGAAAAAACTTGGGCGTTCTTGCATCATCCTCATTCATTTTGTTATTATGCAAAGGTTACCAGCTCCCTTACAAATAGGGGGCTAAGCAGAACATAATTAACAATATAAGTTACACGCAAACACTGTAATAGTACCATCATCACCTGAGAGAAATGATTAATTGGAAATGTGTGTTGAGACAAGGTGTCCCATTGTAGCCCACGCTCGACTTGAACTCATGACCCTTGAGCCCCAGCCTCTCGACTGCTGGAATTATAGTCTTAGGTCACCATACCTGACTTGAAATGTTTTTTAGAATTTTTTTTTTTCTGAGGTAGGGTCTGTTGCAGTCCGGTTTGCATTGCTGGTAGAAATCACCCAACAAAGAGCAGCTTCTGGGAAAAAGAGATTTATTTTGGCTTATAGGTTCAAGGGGAAGCTCCACGATGGCAGGGGAAAACGATGGCATGAGCAGAGGGTGGACATCACCCCCTGGCCAACAGAAGGTGGACCATAGCAACAGGAGGGTGTGCCAAACACTGGCATGGGGAAACTGGCTATAAAGCCCATAAGCCCGCCCCCAACAATACACTCCCTCCAGGAGGTATTAATTCCCAAATATCCATAAGCTGGGAACCTAGCATTCACAACACCTGAGTTTATGGGGGACACCTGAATCAAACCACCACAGGGTCTCACTCTGGTCCAGGCTGACCTGGAATTAACTCTGTCATCTCAGGGTGGCCTTGAACTCATGGTGATCCTCCTACCTCTGCCTCCCGAGTGCTGGGTTAAAGGCATGCGCCACCATGCCCGGCTCTAAAATTTTTTTTGTTTATTTTTATTGATTTATTTGAGAGTGACAGACAGAGAGAGAAAGAGGCAGATAGAGAGAGAGAATGGGCACACCAGGGCCTCCAGCCACTGCAAACGAACCCCAGACGCATGCACCCCTTGTGCATTTGGCTTACGTGGGACCTGGGGAATTGAGCCTCTAACCAGGGTCCTTAGGCTTCATAGGCAAGCCCTTAACCACTAAGCCATCTCTCCAGCCCTGAAATGTTTTTAAAGGGCTGATTTTCAGCAATAGCTCTCCCAGTGTCTTAGAAATGTCCAGATGGTGGGACATGGATGCTAAATTTCACTGGCTGTTCACAGATCTTGCACATTCTAGACAAGCTTACCTCTAGCTCCACAATGCTGGCTTTTGAGTGACTTTTCCCAGAGGAATATAGATTCTATAGTCAGCACCTGAACCTTCTAGCTTCACACCTCCAATCTGCAGAGCTTTATGATTTGGCTTTGAGCTTTGTTGGCCTCTCCCAGGGTAACTGCTGTGGACATGCTAAGAATATAGAACTGAGAGTCAGGTTGCGTGAGCTCTACTGCCAGCTTACTTCCCCTCTCGGGGCCTCAGTGTCCTCATGTCAGGAGTCTGTGTTCCAAGTCTGTTTTGTGTGAGTTGACTTGTGCTTGCAGTGAGAAAGGTTTGGCAGGATAACTCTAAGGTATAGGAACAATATGATATATAAGATAAAGATCTTATGAGAGTAAAGAGTTTACCAGGAACTTCAGGTTCCCTCTGCCTACATTCTGAATTGTTTTGGAGACAGCACCACAAGTCTCTTAGGCTGGTCTTGAACTCACCCTCCTACCTCTGCCTCCTGAGTGCTGGGATTAAAAGCGTGTGCCAACAAGCCCGGCTCCTTTTTTGCTCTTTAAAAAAACTGCTTTAGGGCTGGAGAGATGGCTTAGTGGTCAAGTGCTTGCCTGTGAGTCCAAAGCACTCCGGTTTGAGGCTGGGTTCCCCAGGACCCATGTAAGCCAGATGCACAAGGGGGCGCACGTGTCTGGAGTTCATTTGCAGTGGCTGGAGGCCCTGGTGTGCCCATTCTATTTCTCTCTATCTGCCTCTTTCTCTGTGTGTTGCTGTGAAATAAATAAAAATAAGGAAATAAAATCAAAAAACTTGACATGAGGAAAAATTTTTAAAAAACTATCAGTATGTGATTCAAACATTAAAAAAAAAAACAAACTGCTTTAGACCAAAAAAGTACATTTAGTGACAAATGAATGAGGCTAATGGCCAAAGAGCTCAAGAGCAAAGAGCATTGGCAGGCAGGGGTGGGGCAACCACACGGATGGGTGCTGTGGGGATCACTCGGCCAGAAGTCCTTGGACGGGGGCCTGCTGAGTGCGTGCTGCTTGCAGCTGGCTCAGATGCATCGTACAGTCCTCAGAAGTGTCAAAAGCATGATCAAGTTGAACCTCACAGCCCCTCTTCATTCATTCACTTAAAATTACACTTCCTACTACGCCCACTACTATTTTTTTTCTTTCTTTTAATAAAATATGTCTCAACATGTTGCTCAGGCTGGCCTCGGACTCCTGGGTTCATGGCTCAGGAGTAACTGGAACTTCAGGTGTATGCCAGGGTGTCCAGCCATACTGTATCTCCCATTATGGGACAGGAATTTGCTAGTGATAATAGACAAGTTGAAGTAGTGTTTCATCCTGCACTACCCCTCGCTGTTTCCTGTTCCCCATCAACAGAGCTGCCTTGGACCTTAAGAGATGGCCCAGTGGCTGGGTGCACTTCCTGTGCAAACATGAGGGCCTGAGAGGTTCGAATCTCTAGAGCCCACATGAGCAGTTTGGCGTGGCCACATGTGCATGTAAGCCCAGTCCTGCAAAGGGGAGTGGAGACCAGGGAATAGCCGGGGCTTGTGAAAAACAGCAAGCTCTGGGCTGGAGGGATGGCTTAACGGTTAAGGCATTTGCCTGCAAAGCCAAAGGACCCAGGTTCGACTCCCCAGGACCCACATTAGCCAGATGCACAAGAGGGTGCACGCATCTGGAGTCGGTTCTGCAGTGGCTGGAGGCCCTGGCATGTCCATTCTTTCTCTCTCTCTCTCCCCCTCCCTCTTTGTCAAATAAATACATAAGTTAAAAAAACAACAACAACAACAACAAAAAACCCCAGCAAGTTCCATTCTCACTAAGAGACTGGCTCAAACAAGAACCGTGGAAGAGCGATGGAGTGGGACACCTAGCATTCTGCATCAGCTGTGGTAGATAGGTACCTGCGGCCACAGGCAACACGAGGGGCACTGCAGAAGGGCACATACATGTGCACACACGTCTTATCATATACACAAATACACACAAGCTGCAAATCAAGCTCTCTGGGCTGCAAGAGTCTAGCACTTCTCCCACAGGATGTGGACCCCATGCGATGCCAGCAGGCTAATTCCATATGCTTTTCATGTCTCACAGCTCAGTAAATTCTACAGCCATAGTGAAGAGCCTGGAGAACACAAAGAAAGTGAACCCAGAGGTAAGAGAAGAACTGGCCTTTTAATGGCTGCCTGACCTCTGGGGAGGAGGTGGGTGGACATGCGTGCTCCCGCACGAAGCACTGGGGAGACACAGGGCAGCGGTTGTCATAACCCTTGGGTACCCTGTCTCAGCTTTCAGGCTAGGGCCTGGCACAAGGCCAACTCATGGAGCCTTTATCACTGCAATAAGGGTTTCTGAGGATGGCTGGGACAGGATGGCCCGGACCAAATTGATCTTGGGGAGTGGATCTTGGGAGTCGGTGCAGGAAAGAACTCTGGACTTGAAAATTAAGATGGGATATAGAATCGTCAGGGAAAGCCAAGTCCTTGCATCCCTTATAGTTTGAAATGAAGTAATAAATAGGGTCTGAGAAATAAATTAATTTCCCCGAACTCCTATATTCTCTTTTTTCCCTTTCTTCCCTCCTCCCATTCTCTGTTTAACTTTTAAGAACTTTCCCTCTTTCTCTCTCTCTCTCTTATTTTTTAAGGTAGGTTCTTACTCTAGCTCAGGCTGACCTCAAACTATACATGGTGTAGTTCCAGGCTAGCTTTGAACTCACAGCAATTGTCCTACCTCTGCCTCCCCAGTGTTGGGATTGAAGGGGTACGCCACCATACCTAGTCCTTTAAGAATGTTTCTTTGAATAGTTGCCTTTCTGTCACTTGGACTGCTTTTGTCCCCAGCACATTTTCTCACCATGGTGTAGTCACCTCTAGCGGCCTCATTGCTGGATGATGCCATTTTCTCAAAGAGTGACTGAACTATGGACCACCAAGCCCTTGGACCTCACACATGTGAGAGTCAGGGGAGGCTGTCCCTCACATTCCAATCCTCTTGGGAGAGGACGACAGCTGCTAATTAATTGCCATGACTCTAATTAGAAGGGAGTATCCACAGAATACAAGTAATTTAGCCAGATAAAGGTTCCCTGCTGCTAATTCAGTGCCCAGAAATACAAAGGTATTTGGCTTTGGAAAGAAACAGTTGGATTCTTAAGACAGTGTGCTTTACTGGTGAGTTAATTTCAGGGGGCCTGTGGACTGAATTATCATCACTGATCATTTCTAACTCTCAGTAACCCTTGGAATTACACTTTAGTGGCTGATCCCAAGAGAAGAGGAATAGATGGCCTTGTTAATGGCTGACTTTAGGAACTTTTGTACTGTTTTCTCCCCCTCTAGAAACATGTGTACTCTTCCATAACTACACGGGAGGTGATGGAGGAAGAGCCAAGAGGACAGTCAGAGGCCACATACATGACCATGGTGAGGACTGTTCTGGGCCTCCGCTGGGTCAGGTGTTTGGAGTGGGAGAAGGAGCGGGGAGGGGTACTTCGAGCTCTGGGGGGTGGACATGTCTAGGCCGCCTGGAGAGAGTGTAGAGGGCAGAGATTTCCCCATGTAGTAAGAAACTGGGAGACTAAGCTTTTCTTAGGATTAAGCACCATCCCTGCAGAGTACTGAGTACAGTACAGAGTAGTGCTGAAGAGATGGAACATGCCCTTGTCAGCCCAGCCCTGATGAAACTAGACTTGACAAAGGATGTTAGGGTACTTGGACAGCTCTTGTACTGCAAGACATTATTTTGTCTGCCTTCTTCCCTTCTTCCCTCCCTTCCCTCCTTTTTCTTTGTTTCTCTCTTCTTTTAAATGTTTTTATTTTTTAATATTTCATTCATTTATTTACTTATGAGAGAGAAAAAGAGAGACAGATAGAGAGAGAATGAGCACGCCAAAGCCTCTAGCCACGACAAACAAACTCCAGAAGCATGCACCACCATGCGCAGCTGGCTTACGTGGGTTCTGGGGAATCAAACCTACAGGCCAGTGTCTTTTTTTTTTTTGGTTTTTCGAGGTAGGGTCTCACTCTGTTCCAGGAATTCACTATGTAGTCTCAGGGTGGCCTTGAACTCACTGTGATCCCCTATCTCTGCCTCCCGAGTGCTGGGATTAAAGGCGTGCGCCACCATGCCCGGCCAGCGTCTTAACAGCTAAACCATCTCTCCAGCCCTCTCTTTACTTTTTTGAGGTAAGGCCTCATTCTAGTTGAGGCTGACCTGGAATTCACTCTGTAACTCTAGGCTGGCCTTGAACTCATGATGATCCTCCAACCTCTGCCTCCTGAGTGCTGGGATTAAAGACGTATGCCACTAGACCTGGCAGGGATTGTTTTCTATTAAAAGGTCAAAGTAAGTCTCTTTTGAGTATTAGATTTTTTTATAAAGATCTTGATTACTGCCTTTGCATAATCTAACTGCCATGCATGCTGCATGCTGAATTTCAGTCTGAATTTCAGAGTCATGGAGTCTGATTCCTACTGGATTTTCGTGACTCTCCAGGAAGTATAACACCCAGAGAAGACACCTTGTGCAGTGATTTGGGGCAGGGACAAAAGAGTCAGCTGGCAATAGGCCGATACTATTTATAGACTAATTATGGGCTCCCAGCCCATGCGGAGTGGTGCTCTGTGAGTTAAGGAAGGCTGGCCTCCTGTGCTTGTGGAATGACAGGCTGCGTTTGTCCCTGTCATCCTGCACGGAAGACGCGTGACCCCCAGCTGACTGCAGAGGAGAGCGGCCAGCTAGGCAGTGTCAGGTCATCAAGAGAAGCATTAGCCCCTCCGAAGTTGAATAGAATTGTTTTCCAGATGTTCTTCTTCCACTGTTGCCCGTGTGATGGTCCAGCAACTGGCCCAGCCTCATCCTGGATCTTTGAGACCTGCTACTTGTTTGTAGAAAGTCTTGAGGTGGGGATGGTGTACCCCCACCCCCACTTACATACAATGTGAGGAAAATAGTGCCTCTATTCTCTTGAAAGAGATCTGCCAGAGTGTGTGCGAGGTGACACCTGAGGCACAAACCCAGGTGTCTTCAGGGCTGGCAAAGTTATTTTAGAAACACTCAGTGCCAGCCGGGCGTGGTGACTCACATCTTCAATCCCAGCACTCAGGTGGCAGAGGTAGGAGGAGCGCTGTGAGTTCGAGGCCACTCTGAGACTACATAATTAATTCCAGGTCTGCCTGGGATAGAGTGTGATATTCAAACTTGAAAACCTAAAACAAAAGAAAAAGAAAAAAGGAAAAAAAGAAAAGAAAGAAACACTGTGTCTCTGGGTCACAGGCCACTTGTTTGAAGTCTCAAGTGCAGGAGTGAGGAAGTGGGCATCTTTGATTTTTATTTTTTGTTGTTGATTTGATTCTATTTATTTTACAAATGTACAGTTGGCCCTGTACGTCCGTAAACTCAACCAACCATGGATTGAGACAGAGTGAAACTATCTGGGAAAAAAATGGTCTATTAGCCAGGTGTGGGGCACATGCTTTTAACCCCAGCACTTGGGAGGCAGAAGTAGGAGGATCTTGTGAGTTCCAGGTCACCCTGAGACTACATAGTGAATTCCAGGTCAGCCTGGGCTAGAGTGAAACATTACCTCAAAAACAAACAAAAAGGTCTATAATAAACATTTACAGACTTTTTCTTGTTATTATTCCCTAGGTAACAGCAAAACACCGATTTACTTAGCATTTACATTGTGTTAAGTATTATAAGAAATCTGGAGACAATTTAAAGTATATAGGAGGTGTGGGTTATATGCAAATACAGTGCTGATTTATATAAGAAACTTGAATATTGGTGGATTTTGATATTTGTAGGCTTCCTGTGAGAGGGGGGAAGAGTTAGGGTGACTGGACCTCTGAAGGTGAAAAGCGCAGGAAAGTTTGCACTTGCCAGAAATCAAAGATCATCTGATTTCTTATCTCTTGCCTAGTTTTATAGACCTGTTTTTTCACAAACAACCAGGTCCCCTCCTGGGAGGGAGGTCTTTCATAGGATTTAAACATTGTGGTTGGTCAAGTTCAGACCCTGGAACTTGGTGTCAGGGCTAGTCTCTTTCTGAGACAGCCCCTAGCCCTAACCAACCAGCTGTCCCTCTGGTTCACCTGAGCCAGAAGACAGCCAACCACCAAAAGAACATAAATACCTTTGCAAGGGGAAGGCAGGCTCTTTGACCACTTGGGAACTTTAGCAGGGAGGACTCCCTACCCCTTATTCTCTACATGGGCTCCTTTATCCTCTCCAGCTCCCTACAATGCAGAGCTCCTTGAACTTTCTTTTCTCTTTTCTTTCCATGCTTTTTTCCAGGTCGTCCATGTGGGATCTCTAGCCATGTGGGAGTCTTTCCTTGGCTCTGTACATCCCTCAATAAATATTATAATTTAATAATTATCCTTCTCAGTCTTCTTTTTTATTTAATTCTTTGACTAAAATTAGAAACGAATCTAGGGTTTGGGGTGCAAGGGCTTTCATGGACCCCTAGCACCCTGTTATACCTGGACCCAGTCTCCCATTGATACCAAGGGATAGTCAGTTACTCTTTCTTAGGCTTTACACAGTGGTTAAGATTACAGAATCTGGTGTTAGCCAGAGCTATGTCAAAATCCTGCTTCTATAACTTAGTAGCTAGATGATAATTAGAGGCAAGTAATTTAGCCTCTGTGAGCCTCATTTTCCTTATCTTAAAATGGAAAATTTCTAGTATGGTGGTACATGTCTATAATCCCAGATTTTGGGAGGTAGAGACAGGAGGGTCAGGAGTTCAAGATCATCCTTAGGGCTGGAGATATGGCTTAGTGGTTAAAGTCAATTGCTTGCAAAGCCTAATGGCCTGGCAATCTGGGTTTGATTCCCCAATGCCCATGCAAAGTCAGACATGCAAAGTGGTGCATGCATCTAGAGTTTGTTTGCAGTGGCAGGAGGCCCTGGTGTGCTCATTCATTCACTTTCTCTTTCTCTCTTTCTCAAATAAATAAATGAATTGTTTTGTTTTGTTTTTTCGAGGTGGGATTTCACTCTAGTCTAGGCTGACCTGGAATTCACTCTGTATTCTCAGGGTGGCCTCAAACTCACGGTGATCCTCCTACCTCTGCCTCCCCAGTGCTGGGATTAAAGGCATGCAGCACCATGCCTGGCTAAATGATTATTTTTAAAAAGAGATCGTCCTTAGTTACATAGAGAATTGGAGGCCACCCTGGGCTACATGAGACTGTCTAAACAAATAAATAGAAATAATTCTTACCTCTCTGAGGTTGAAAACCAAGTATGGTAATGCATGAAGAACTCAGAATTGCACCAAGTACATGAAAAAAAAAACACTCAATGACTATCAGCTTCTATTATTATTGAGTTAACTTTTTCAGTGCTGGGAATTGAACCCAAGGCTTTGCACATGTTAGGCAAGCACTCCACCTCTGAGATACAGCCCCCATCCTGAATACTTACAAATATTTGTTTTTTTTCTTTTCTCTTCCCCATAGCATCCAGTTCGGCCCTCCCTGCGGTCAGATCCAAACAACCTTCTTGAAAAAGTGACCACTTGTAGAACTCCCCAAACAGAGCAGACTTTCTGAGAAGAAAGGGTACTTCGACTTAGTCATGGCAGGGACTTTGTTCTTGGTGGGTCCTGAGGCACTATACCAGTTTCGTCAGACACCCCTGCCTCCCAGCTGGCCTCAGCCTCCTTCAAAGAACCCAAGATACTTTAGGCATGCCCTTAATCTCCGCAGAGATAGGAGGATTGCTGAGTTCAAGGCCAGCCTGAGACTACATGGTGAATTCCAGGTCAGGCTGGGCCCAAGAGAGACCTTACCTCTGAGGGGAAAAAACGAAACCTCAAGACAAAACAAACAAACTAAAAAGAAAAAAAAAAAAAAAAAGGAAGATGGAAGAGTCAGAGCCTGGCAGGAAGACTAGACAACTTCAAACCAACAAGCCTTGATGAGAGGTGGGACAGCATGGACTTGGCCTCTGGAATGGGGCCCTGCAGTGGGGCGCTGGCCCTTGGGGAACCAGAGGAGACACCTTGTGGCATCAAGCACTCCACTGGACCAGCATTCTTTGTGGATGAGCTACTGGAAAGACTCACATACACCCTAATCTGAATGATTCTTCTGATGAGTTATACCCAAATTAAATGTGGCTTATAGAGCTCATCTGTTGTGATGTCCTGGATGAGAGGCAGTTCAGTGTGGGAACCCACGGGAGCCTGACATCTCTGGATGAGGTCCACACACTGACTCCTACATGGAAGCGGGCTCAGTCCCCAGAGAGGCTTAAGGGTGACATGTTGGAAGCGGGGCATGGGTACGGCTGTGGGATTTCATTCAGCTGGTTCTTCCCTGAGGCTGGGTACAAGTGTCGCTGGTGGCTCTCTGCTAGGTCTCGCCTCAGCCCTTCCGGGTCTCTGTTTGAGACAGGCTCTTGCTCTGTAGCCCAGGTTGGCCTTGAACCCTTGGGCACTCCACCTGCCTCAGCCTTCCCAGTGTTGTGTTAGGGTTACAAACATAAGCCACCTTGCCCAGCTTGGGTCTCTCGCATTTCTGAATGATTTCCCAAACTCTCCAAACACGATATGCCCATGAAGGGTTTATTGTGTGTTTACCAGCTGCTCAGGGTTAGCCACAGAGAAGACTCTCTTCTTGTTCATGCTTAGACACAGAGCATCTGTTAGTTCTGCATAACAAATATGTAGCTGTGTATTGAAAGCAATGTCCTCTCCAGGACATGCCAGGGATACATACTGGCACGAGAAGTTGGGGGTGAAGTGTTCATGGCAAGGAAGTGGCTTTGTTTCTGGCCAAAAAGTAAAATTCTTTCCTAGACAATGGGCCCTTTTCTACTTCCTCAAACAGGATTGGAAGATGGCTTTCAGAGTACAGAATCCTCTGGACAGATGGTGGTTTCACATCTATTGGTCTAGGTCCATGAGCCTAACTGGGTTAAGAACTTGAGAATGAGCTGGACAGCTTCTCTTCAAAGGGCCTTGTGGGGGCGGCGGGGGGGAGACATCTTGAGTGTGGACAGATGGCTATGTAGATATGTAGAAAGTTAGAGGTAAGGTTTTATTTTGACAGCTGTCAAATACTTATTTTGCCTAAAATCAAAACAGCACTTCAGGGGACCATAAAGACTTATTGGAGGCTGGAGAGATGGCTTAGTGCTTAAGGTGCTTGTTTGTGAAGCCTAAGGACCCAGGTTCGATTCCCCAAAACCCATGTAAGCCAGAAGCACATGGTGACACACACACATGATGGTGCATGCAAACAATGTGGTGTACACGTATGGAGTTTGCAGTGGCTAAGGCCCTGGCATGCCACATCTCTCTAATAAATTAAAAAAAAACAACACTTATTGTTCTCACACATCTTTCTCCTAGAGGGACTGTTTACTAAACACAGCAACGTGCAGATGTACAGTGTCAGGAAAGAGCTTCGGGATCAAGTGGCTTGGCTCAAGCCCTAGCTTTGGTTCTTACTCTTCAATATTAAAAAGTTTCCTTGGATTCTTTGTGGCTGCTTTCCCACACAAATGCTCTTGGAGTTCAGACTTAGGGTTCTAGCCATCGTGAAGCAGCGATGCCATAAGTTGAAGATGCACTGAACACAGCTAGCCTGCATGAGTCATAGCTTATGGCACTCTGCATGTCAGAGGGTCACGTGTCCCCCTTTGGTTAGGCTCATGTGGCTGAGTGCGGACTCACTGCTGGTGCTCAGCACTGAGGGAGAGGATCTAATGACCCATCACTAGTCTGCGGAAAGACCAAATTAAAAACTCAAAGTGGGGCCGGAGAGTTGGCTTAGCGGTTAAGGCACTTGACTGTGAAGCCTAAGGATGTAGGTTTGATTCTCTAGGTCCCATGTAAGCCAGGTACACAAGATGGCACATGTGTCTGGAGTTCGTTTGCAGTGGCTGGAGGCCCTGGTGTGCCCACTTTCTCTCATCTCTCTCTGTCTCAAAAAAACACAAAACAAAACCCTCAACGTATAGCTTCGTATCATCATGAAGTAGAAAAGTCCTAAGTCAAACCATGTTAAGTTGGGGATAATCTATATAAAATGGAGATTTGTAGGTTTTTCAAAAATAAAATGTTTGCAAATGTGTGTGTTGCGGGGGGGCGGGGGTGTCGTGCGCATGCAGATACATGTAGCACATGCACACAGGCCAGAGGAGGATGTTGGGTGTCCTTCCTCTATTCCTCCTCTGCTTGCTTTCTTGAGATGGCAGCTGAATCTGGAGCTTTTGTCCAGCCAGCCTGACTGACCAGGGAGCCCAGTGATTGTCCTGTCTCCACTGCTCACAGGACTGGGCTTACAGGCATGTGTGGCCATTTGGGTGTCCTGTGTAGGTCTGTGTGCAGGCAGGTGCAGTGGTGTGGAGTGAGTGGGTCAGACCTGTGTTTCTGGGATCCTCTCACCTCCCTAGTCTGGGTTCTGTGCCCATATGAGTTCTAGGTTCTGTTCATGTTAGTGCTGGGGAATTAACTTGGGGTGAATTAGGCCCTCAGGCCCTCATGCTTGCACTGAGCCATTACCCTAGCGTCCCATAATTTATTTATTTAGGAATGACAGAAAGAGACAGAGAGAGAAAGAGAGGGAAAATGGGTACTTCAGGGCCTCCAGCCACTGCAAACAAACTCCAAATGCACAGATGCATGTGCCCCCTTGTGCATCTGGCTTACATGGGTACTGGGGAATCAAGCCTTGAACCAGGATCCTTAGGCTTCACAGGCAAGTGCTTAACCATTAAGCCATCTCTCCAGCCCCCCCCTTTTTTTTTTCAATGACTAAATACCATAGCTTGGGCAATGGTGCTTGATGTGAGCCCTCAAGTGTGTTTTCCCAGTTAGATTTATCTGTCCAACTCTGGCCATTCAGAAACTTGTCCTTTTGTCTATGCCATTCCATCTTTTTTTTTTTTTTTTTTTTTTTTTGAGGTGGGGTCTCTTTCTCGCCCAGGCTGACATAGAATTTACTATGTAGTCTCAAACTGGCCTTGAACTCACCATAATCCTCCTACCCCTGCCTCCTGAGTGCTTGGATTAAAGGCGAGCATCACCATGCCTGTCAATTCTGTCTTAATAATAACAGTGGGCAGTACAGATGACAATGTTTCCTGGAGAGTCAGCCCCATCATTGTTCATTTTGATTTTTATGAGCATAAAGCCTCTTAACCAAAACTCCAAATTTTCTCTTCCCATCTGTTGCAGTCAGGTTCACATTACTGGCAGAAAATACCTGACCAAGCAGCTTGTGGGAAAAAGAGTTTATTTTGGCTTACAGACTCTAGGGGAAGCTCCATGATGGCAGGGGAAAACGATGGCATTAGCAGAGGGTGGACATCACCCCCTGGCCAACATCAGGTGGACAACAGCAACAGAAGAGTGTGCCAAACATTGGCAAGGGGAAACTGGCTGTAATGCCCAAAAGCCTGCCCTCAACAACACACTCCCTCCAGGAGGCGTTAATTCCCAGATCCCCAACAGCTGGGAACCTAGCAGTCAGAACACCTAAATTTATGGGGGGACACCTGAATCAAACCGCCACACAACCCAAAGAAAGCAGATTAGGAAGCTGAGCTTAAGCAAGGGCTCTGTGAAGCTTTGAGGGAGAGCATTCTGAATGGCAGGAAAGCTGGCTGGGTGTCCTTGTAGGAGATTCTTTAGCAAGCAGTTTTATGACTTGAATTGTCAGGATTTTAGGTTCCTAGAATGCCAAAAGTTCCCATACATTCCAGAAGCACACGAGCAGCCCCAGGGGCATAGGGAGTGGGGCTGCCAACAAACAATGGAGAATTTGTCCATTGGAAATGGAGCCACCAGCTCATTTCTTGGAGCCCGTGGGCAAGACTCTTCTCAAAGACTGCCAGCCCTTTGCTGTTTTGCTCCTCATCCCACCCACTGCCCTCCCTTGAAAGTGTGCTCACATGTCTACATTGGCGATTTTCTTTCACAAAGCACTAGATCTCTCCATCTCCATCTCTGTCTCTCTGTCCTCTCTTTCCCTGTATGTGTGTGTCTGTCCATTTTGGGGCTCTTGCTCACACTTCAGTTTTTTAGGGCCAAAGAGCCTTTGTTTTTAAGTACATTCTGTTCCAACCCAGACCAGTGGCCCTCCTGCCAAGCACGAAGTTTCTCAGGACCACTGACTGACCTCACCAGCTAGCCTGCAGATGTGGTCTAAACTCCTTCAAGGGAGGTCAGGCAATCTATAACCACTTCTGTAAAACCAGAGTCAGGAAACATTTCTTCATCAAGAAATAAAGGAACTTGGAGTTTTCCCACAAAGCCAAGCCCTCTCTCATAATGATAAAAGTAATAGTGATTTAACCTGTTTCCGAAGAACAGAAAGTTCTGGAATTTTCTTTTTAATTTTAATTTTATGCTATTTTATTTATTTCACACACACACACACACACACACACACACACACACAGAATGGGTGTGCCAGGGCCTCCATCCACTGCAAATGAATTCCAGGTGCATAATTAACCTCTTGCATCTGGCTAACATGGGTCCTAGGGAATCAAACCTAGGTCCTTTGGCTTTGCAGGCAAACGTCTTAACCACTAAGCCATCCCTCCAGCCCTGAAATTTTTTTAAATGCATGTGTGAGGGAGGGGTGGGGTGCACATGTATATGTGTGTGTGTGCATACATGTGTAGGCCAGAGGACAACCTTGGGTCCGCCTTTTTTTTTGGAGGAAGGTCTCACTCTAGTCCAGGATGACCTGGAACTCACTAAGTAGCCCAGGCTGGCCTTGTGCTCACAGTGATGATCCACTTACCTTTTTCTCCCAGGTACTGGAATTATAGGCATGTGCCACCATGCCCAGCCCCTCCACTTAAACAATTTTCTGCAAATGAACTCTAGACACATGAGTCCCCTGTGCATCTGGCTTATGTGGGCCCTGGGGAATGAAACCTGGGTCCTTTGGCTTTGCAGGCAAATACCTTAACCACTAAGCCAGCCCTCCTGCATCTTTTTAGCAAGCGAGTGAACCAGCGAGTTTATTGGGGTGGCTTACAGAACATGAGTGAGCAGTTGCGTACAGGAGTACGGCTAGCTTGAAGGCAGCTGCACCCCAGAAAAGCCCACCCTGGCACAGGTGACAGTCAGGGAAGCTGTCTCTGCTGCTCCGAGCATCCCCGGAGGGTCCTCTCCCCGCATAGGTCACTAAAGCTGGAAGTTCCCAAATCATCAGTGTCTCCCTCCTGCATCTTCATGGAGATCTAAGTCTTCCCAGGACTCCAGTCACAAGCAGCTACTCTGTGCTCTGCGGATCAGCCAAGGCTTGTTCCCTCGGGTACAGTTTCCCTTTCACCAAACCAAGCCTGGCTTCTCATTGCCCCTTGCGAATCTGTGAAGTTGAAGGCAGTGTTTCCCAAACCTTAATGTGCTCACTAGAGTCACCTGGAAATCTGGTTAAACTGCAGATTCCAGTTTCTTGGGCATGGGGTAGGTAGGGCTGTGACTCCTGTCTTTATAACCAGTTTCCAGGTGACACCAAAAATGCTGGCCAGGACGAGGAACATGCTTGGAGAAATTAAGCTCTTCTAGGGCAAATATCTACCTGTAACCTCCACAAGACATTCCAAAAGCAAAGGGAATTGCCTTCCTTTGGATTATTTCTCTTTTCCCAATAGGGCAGGTAATTGAGTGTTGTCCAATAAAATCTTCAGTGATAAATGACGCCAGGCAGAAATGCCAAAACCTCATGGTTTCACTCACTCCCCAAATAGCCCATATTTGATTACTTGTGCCATCCTTCTGCAGAACACTGCTGTGACTTTCTGCTTTCCAGATTCCTTTGCCTAGGGCCACTTCTCCCCCAAATTCTATTCGAAAAGAGACCTGCATCATGATGTTGCCACCTAGTTTGAAACATTCATGGTATTGTCTACAAAATAGAGATGTGGGTATCACCTGCATCTCTATTTTGTTTTCTTGCAATATTAAAAAAATATTTATTTATTTATTTATTACTTATGTGAGAGAGAGAGAGAGAGAGAGAGAGAGAGAGAGAGAGAGAGAGAGATTGAGAGAGAGTCAGGGCCTCTATCCACTGCAAAGGAACTCCAGATGCTTACTCCACCTCATGCATTTATCTTTCCGTGGATACTGGGGAGTCAAACCTGGGTCTTTAGGTTTTGCAAGCAAGTGTTTTAACTGCTAAGCCATCTTTCCAGCCCTTTCTTGGACTATTTTAAAGTATATTCTAGTCATCACATCATTTCACCTATAACAGCCCAGTATGTATGTCCCATTGGCTCCTAGGAAAGGGTTACCTCTTGAAGCAGAGGGGCATGGGGACCCCTCAGTAGGCTATGTAAGGTTCTGAGATAACTCTCATCTTCTGGCTCCTGACATGATTCCTACTGACTCTTGATCCTGAGGTCTGAGTTGAACCAAAGCTATTCAAAGTTTTATTTAGTGACTCTTAGCCAAATTCAACAGAGAAATGTAAGAACTTCTGGACCTGTTTCTTGACTCAATGAACTACAAAACAAAAGCTTCTGGACCTAGCATGAGATCAAGTTGGGGCAGGAAAGCAGTTTTCTTCAGTTTTCGAGCCTCACAGGCATCCCTGGCAGCATTAAGAAAAAGGAGGAGGCCGGCTACGTCAAACGAAAAATCTCTGGCAATGGGACTGGGCTGAAAAGTGTCTGCGGCAGCCTGCATGGTGAGCTGCGGACAGGGACTTGGCCGGTTGGGCCAGAGCTGAGCAGGAGGCTGGACTGGCGCCAGGCTAACCCTCTGGGCACACCTGTGAGCTGCACCTTGTGGAAGGGACCACAGGGATGTGAGGGTGGGGCCCAGCAAGGCACAGAAGGAGGCTTTTCTCTTTCCCCACGTGCCTTTCCCTGGGCTGTCTCCAGACCATATTGGAGTGACATTGGCAGGGAGAGCATGAAGACCTTTGTCCTCTGCCTCCTGACCATCCTGCCTGGATGCTCCGGGCCCTGTGCTCCTGATCTGCCTAGAGCCATTCCAGAAACCTGCCTGGGCTGATTTCATGTCCTTCAGTATTTTGCCATGCCCTCTCCAAATGTGCTGGCTCCTTCAGGGGTACCTGTCAGTCCAGTCACCATGGGGTTAGTGAGCATCTACCCTAGGCACTTTGCTCTGCATCCAGAACACTTTTCTTGACTGTCTGAACCTCAGGGGGTCTCCCTGCCTCCTCTCCTGGGTGACAAGCCACGTGGAATGCTGGAACATGGAGCATTTCACAAAGTCCTGGGTTTGAATCCTGACCCTGAGTTATCATGTGTCAACTGGACTCTGGGTTAGAATCAAGCTGGAATAGCGTTTGTTAGTGCCCCCTCACTAGTACATGAATGACCACGCAGGGGATGGCACCCAAGAACCTGTGCTCTGCTGGACTCTGTCCCCTCCTTTGCCTGAGGCCACTTCTACCTCAAGTTCTCCTGCTTATGACAGCAAACACCCCCCTTCTTCAAAGAACATATATAGGCTGGAGAGATGACTTAGCAGTTAAGGTGCTTGCCTGGGAGGCCTAAGGACCCAGGTTTGATTCCCTAATACCCACATAAGCCAGATGCACAAGGTGGTGCATGTGTGTGGAGTTCATTTGTAGTGGTTGGAGCCCCCGATGCTCCCATTCCCCCACCCCTCAAACACAGAACATATACAAGTGGAAAGGGACCTATAGACCTATATCATGACATGGCCAGTTAATTTGTACCCTCAATGATACTGCTTACTCTGGTAACACCCACTCCCCGACTTCTCTGATTTTTCTTGGAATATTTTAAAGGACATTCATGTCACCTACAAACACTCCAGTGTGTATGTCTAAGGGGCAAAGACATTAAGGAACATTGTTACAACGTTTTTATGACACATTAAGAATTACTCATTCATATCATCTAATGTCCAGTCCATATTTATTTTCCCCCAATTGTCACAAGAATGTCTTTTTCTTGTTTTGTTCTCCAAAGTTTCATGGTACATCCGACTTTAAAAACTCTTAGGTGTTTTTGCACCAGTCTTCTTTGATATGTTCTGTTTTCTGTGGAAATGCTAGAACAATGAGGAAGTCATTACTTCTTGAAAGTCTCCATCTCACTTCCCTGCACCTTCCCCTCCCCAAATAGCACTTTCTATTTGGGGGTGGGTTTTTTTTCTGAGGTAGGGTCTCATTCTAGTCCAGGCTGATCTGGAATTCACTTTGGAGTCTCAGGGCAGCCTCGAACCCATGGTGATCTTCCCTCCTCTGCCTCCCAAGTGCTGGCTCTTTAATACCAATCTTGACCACCACCTATTCTGCTCTGAGGGTGTTTTTAAATGATGAAGAGAGCTCTATTTTTTTATAGCAGCTTTGGATTAGATAATTTAATTCAACAGTTTTCCCCCTTCCTTCCTTTCTTTCTTTGTTTCAAGAAGCAGGTCTTGTTATGTAGTCTAGGCTGGCCTCAAACTCATGACAACCCTCCTGCTTCAGTCTCCCCAGTACTGGGAATACAGGCCTGTGTCACCATACTCAGCGCCCTTTAACAGTTGCAAAATTCAGAAATCATTCCAAGTGAAATAGAAAGGCAATATTTGAATTAGTTCTTTGTTTTAGAGGGTACAGTTTCTGGCAACATTTTTTTTTTTTCCAAAAAGACTTTTTTATGCCCTCCCACCTGCATTTTGAAATCCACCAACCACAATATTTACTCCATCCCCCTTTTTTTTTCTCTCTTTCCCTTACACACCACCCCCCCTCTCCTTTTAGCAGCCACATACAAGTCGGCCATATTAGAGAGATGGAAATAAAGCTTCCTTAATGTTGTATATGTCTTTGAAGTACATCCGTGCATTTTCTTTTTTAGCATCTAACCATTCCTCCCTTGCGGTCCCTGGTCCCTCAATCACCCACTCCCCTAGGTCACCCGCCTCACATCTCAGTCTCTGAAAATGCACAGGGATGCCTGGCTACCTCGCCCTGCCTTCAGCCTCACGGGGCTGAGTCTCTTTTTCACTTTGGGTAAGTTAGATTCACATCTGCATGCTCCGGTGGGTTTAGAAGTGCAGGTGCCACCGCAGGAGGAGGGGGCGGGGGCAGGCGAGAAGGAGACCTCCTCAGTGTTGCCCTGCGTCCTTGGGAAGGGACTGCTGGGCTGGGTGGGGGGACATTGCTGGGACTGCCTCATGCTGGGACGGCTTGGTGACAGAAATGTTGGATTAGGAGATTCAGTATTGCTTGGCCATGAAAATTCTCAAAATTATGGAGAGCTGTTTTTTTTTCTTCCTTTAGATTTTCCTCAAGTGGACCTATGTGGGGGTGGGGCAAAGCGCAGCCTGCTCTGTAGACTCTTTAAGGATTTTTATTGTATTTTTTTTTCTTAGCTGCTGTGGATGGGGGGGGGGGGTGTCCTGGGACTTGTTGGCTTCTTTGAAGGGCATCCTTTGTGAACCTTGATCTCTGCAGTCAGTAGATTTCAAGTATTAGAAGAGAGTGTTCTGGAGAGCTGGGGGCAGAAAGTTGAGTGTGGGTCTGGCTTTCCGAAAGTCTGTCCTACTGACAGACTTGGAATGTGTGTGTGGGAGTATGTGGAGAGCAGCCTTGAGGATGGGCGCAGGGAGGAGAGCTGCCGCCGCCGGAGCAGAACAGGTGCCGAGGGAGAAGGCAGCCCTGGCTCGGGCCAGATGGAGGAGAGGAGAGGGTCAGGTGAAGGGATGGGGTGCTAAGAGAGGAGCATGAATGGAACCCATTTCTGAGTAGGGTGTGGCTCTTTAAAACCAATCTTGAACTGTCCAACCCAGCTTTGCAGGCCACCTCGTGAGGGGTGTCAGTGTGCGTCTCATTTCTGAACCCTCATAGACTACCTGGTAGGCTATTTTGTGGAGGAGGGTGTTCTAGACACGGGTTCACTGTGTGGTTCTGGCTGGCATGGAACTCCCAAGTAGACCGGGCTGGCCTAAAACTAGAGCAGCTGTCCTGCCTCTGCCTCTTGAGTGCTAGGATAACAGGTGAACACCCACCAGGCAGGGATGAAGCCTGCTTTGTACATAGTTCCACTGTTGCTCCTAAACTTCCTCCTCGTTAAGACAGTGGCTGGGGATCAAGTTCAAGGACTATATGTGGGAAAACTTCCCACCACAAGTCTGTCTCTCTGGTGTCATGTGCTGGGTATTGGGCAAGAATGTTAAACAGAGACACACAGAGCCTCTGGCAGTCTGCATGATAAGGCTCCAACTGTATTTTTTTTTCTTTTTTTCTTGTGGAAGCTTGGACTTGGACCTGGGTTTAAAGCCACCTTTGCTCTTTAATGACTCTGGTTGGGTGAGATGCTGAACACCTTTGAATGTCAGTTCTGCCATGGGTGACCAGGAGACTGTCTCCTGCATAGTGTGCTTGTGGCCTGGCACATAGCAAGGCCAGTGATGGTTAACCATCTCTCAAGAACTTTCCATAAGCCCAGGTATGGAGTATCTTGTTTAGTCCTCACCACAGTCATTCGGGGCAGGTTCTATGATTTTATATTCATGTTTCTGGGAGGAAACAGAGGCACCCAGAGAAATTAAGTTATGTACTCAATAAGGTCACACGATTAGCATAGCAGAGCTGAGACTTGAACTCACACTCTTAAATATTGGACTCTACTGCCCCCAAGTCTTAGGAAACGACACTACTCTATGAACAGTAGCTGATGGAAGTACAAGCTAGAAAGCAGGTGAGGTGAATGTAAGAAGTCAGAGCTGCTAAGCAGACCCTTTTGCTCAGGAATTAGGCACAGCTTTGTGCATGCAGGAAGCTGCCTGTAACAGCCATGTCTAAGTGAAGGGAGTAAAGGGCTCTGTAATCAGGCTCAGAAGACAGGCTCGGGGGAGACAGAGTCTGGGATGAGCAGATCTGGGCATAGGGGCTGTAAGGGGTTGTAGGAGGAAGACAAAGTCAGAAGACCTGTACCAATGAAGACCTTGGACTTGAAGCTGTGATGGGGTGTGCCCCTGGCCACTTCACTACTCAGGACAATGGAACTTAGGTGGCTGTACTATCATTGATCACCAGGATGGAGGGCTGCCACAGATGTTGGTAGGAGCAGGGTGTCACACACAAGCAGGGCAATGGGGATACCTATAGAGCTGGCAAAGAGAAATGCCAGGCCAGAGGTACTCATGACACAAGCGCAAGAGCCAGTTTGTAGTGGAAAATGTTCTGAGTGATTTGATTCCCTGGAGTTTTTCTACAGTCATTGGCCTGGCCGTCAAAGTCTGGGCTGTGTTAGAGGAAGTTTAGGAGGAGCAGTCCTCCCTCAACCCCACTGCGCTATTGCTGCTGGGGCCTGGCACCTAGATATAAGGGGGAAATTGTCTTTCTGTCAGTAGGACTTTATTGAGCACTTATGAGGTGCCACCTGCCATTCTGGGTGCCAGGGATGCCAGGATGAATACGAAGACGTTCACAAAAAACAAAAACAAAACAAAACAAACCAGGTGGGGTGTGGTGGCACATGCCTTTAATCCCAGCACTTGGGTGGCAGAGGTAGGAGGATCACTGTGAGTTCGAGACAATCCTGAAACTACAGGTTAGCTTGAACTAGAGTGGGACCCTACCTAAAAAAATAAAAGGGGGTTTGGAGGGATGGCTTAGCGGTTAAGGCATTTGCCTGCAAAGCCCAAGGACCCAGGTTCGATTTCCCAGGATCCATGTTAGCCAGTTGTACAAGGACAAGGTGGAGCATGCATCTGGAGTTCTTTTGCAGTGGCTGGAGGCCCTGGTGCACCCATTCTCTCTCTCTTTCTCTGTCAAATAAATACATAAATAAAATAAAATAAAAAGTAGTTCATCAGAGGTGAAGGACAAGCAATAGCAGTGCAACACTGTACGTGCCCTATCAATAGGAGTAATAATGATAATCCTAGAAGCCACTTTTTGTCCAGGGCTGGGTGTCAGGCACTGTGCTGAGCTGGATACATGAAGCAGGTCATTTGGTGCTCACAACCACCCTAGGACTTGAGTCCTACGCTTGTCCCCTATATTACAAACTAGGAGAGTGAAGTACCAGGAGGTTAACAATCTTGTCACAGGTCACTGATGGGGGCACTAGAGCCTCAGTCAGTCTGCCTCCAAGTCATGTGGAAGAGACAGGACCAGGGCTGGAGATAGGACCAGATGTGGAGAAAGCCACCACCCACGCTGTGCCTTATGAGTTGGCCCAGGAAAGAGGCAAAAACATATGCAAGGTAAAGGGAAGGAAGGGCTTATGGGAAATCAGAACTCTGGGGTGACTGGAGTAGAGGGTTCATGGAAAGACCGAGGCTGGAAGGAGTTAAGGCTCCAGATGGCAAAGAGCACCCAGAAACCATAACGAGAAGCTGCAGAGAGACAGTCAGTGGAGGCTTGGAGATGAGAAACATGAAGACAGCTTGCTCCTGGCCACCCAGGTGACCCTGAACAGAGAGGCTCTGAGCCGAAAGGCAGTGCAAGGGAGGAGGTAGGGCTTGAGGCATAAGGTTGCCCCACAGGCGATTGCTCCGCTTACTCTTTCTTTCTTTCCTCTTCCTTCTCTCTCTCTTTCTCCACCCTTCCCTTCTTTCTCCTCCCTGTTCTTCAGCAAGAATAAAACAAATCTACCTTATAGATTGCTGTAGGGCTGGAGAAAGAAGTAAAGGAGCTCACTTCCAGCCAGATAGCATTTGACAGGTGAGCCTCATTTCAGAATCTGCGTGATGGGCCAGTGAGAACTGTGGTCGAGCAGGGCCCAAGGTGCCTAGTGGTGTCTTGCAGAGGCGTGCCCAACACCCGTGGTGTTGTGGCAGTAAAGCAGAAGCCACAGTCTTACTGTATACCTTTGCCCATCATTTCCTTCCCATGAGTTGGGAATGAGGAGACACAGACCTCAGACCCAGCCCCAAGTGGGAGTTTAGGAAGGTCATGAGTTCCTCCTCATTGCGGGCCTTTTGGGGAGCCTGCTTGGAGCCACAGCCTGGTCCTGCCAAGTCGAAGTGAGGAGGCATGTTCCCAGGGATGCCTTGAAATGACAATACATCCCCAGCCAGCTTTAGCCCCTCGATCCTGACCAGAGCCAGGCAGTACGGGTTCCAGTTCTAGTTTTGTCACTTCCTGGCCGTGAACTTGAACTCCTTGTTCAATTTCTTTGTGCAGCTTTCCTCTTCTGGAAAGGAGGGCAGGGTGGTGATAATGGCCGCCGTGTGTACAGATGGCAGCGATGTGTAGACCGTGCTTTGCTAGTGGTTACCATGAAGGCCCGCCTGTGGGCATGGAAGTCCCCTACTTCCCGAAGAGGCAGAATTAACCAGGAAACCAGGATCTTGCTTGAACTTGAAGAGCCTAGGCTGGTGGAAGGCTGTGGCTTCAACCCCGGTCTCTGGGATTCCTGGGAGGCCTTGGGCTGAATCTTGGGGGTGTAGGACGAGCCCTGTTTTTGGTCTCAGCTTCTCTGCTCTCCTCTGGTCTCAATGTTTCTCTATTCTCAACGTGTGTCTCTAGGCACATCTCTTTCCTCGCGGGAAATGATGGCGCTGGCTCTAGGCCGCCCCCCCCCCCCACGCAGGTTCCCCAGCTGCGGACGGTGACCTCTAACCTCGCTGCAGATGGCATTTGACGTTTGGTCTCTACGACCACTAGAGGGCGCACGCCCCTCACCTGCTGCCGCCTGCAGTGAAGGGGGTGGGGGCGGACCTGCGCTGCATCGTTACCCCTGACCTGGTGCCTGGTCCTTCTAGATGAGATGAAGGGAGCTGTTGTTGGACGGGGTGGGGCTCAAGTTCAAACTGCTGGGATGAGACAGGGCCTGGGGAGGGTGGAATTCCCTGGGCCAGCCTCATAGGGTTATTTCCTATTTTCAGCCCTTTCAGGGGAAGGGGAGGCAGAGGCCAGGCATGGCTGGGATGGGAGGTGAACTCGGGACAAGCCTCCATCAATTTCTTCCCTCAGATTTTTCCACCTCTGCAGCGCGAGGGGAGAGTGCTGGTGTTTTCTGCACACCTCCTCCTTGTCTGGCTCTGTGCCCGGTGCTTTCAGACTGGGTATGGAAGTGCAGGAGCCGGGAACTGGGCTTGGGTCCTCCTGGGGGGTCCCTCGGCGTCCCTAGTTGGTGCAGCCTCAGTTGTCATTTAGAGGCACTTTCGGGATCTTTGGCCCTGCGGGTGAATTCCGCATGCTCCTCCCTCCACCCAGGGCTCAGGCGTGACCTTCTGGACTAGTGGCTCCGAGAACTTTCTGTCCTTAAGTCGTGTAGCGTGCCCCCGCCCCTCACCCTTGAGGATGAGCTGAGCGAAGGATGCTCTGAGCTTGGGATCTTTGCTTGTCACCGCAGCGCTGCTGCCTCTGGGGTGAGGTCATCGGCTCTGAGCATCCAAACAGTTTGGAAACTAGGATCCCTGCAGCCTGGCTCCTTCTGGGGGAAGGCCAAGCGCTGGTTCAAGGATTTAGTTTCCAAGGTCCAGAGACTCCCTTACCCCATCTCTGAGGCCCTCCCTGTTCCAGAAGCAGGATACTAGCCGCTGCTCTTTGCTGAGCCCTTAGCCCCTCTTTTATTGATAATAACCACTGGGTGATGGCAAAGGAGGTTGAGGCATGCAGAGGTAAAAGGAGCCTGTCCACATCCTCCCAGCTGACTGGGGCGAGAGCTGGGGTGGAACTTAAATCCAACTGGGTCCCCTTGTTTATGCAGTCCCCATGTCGGGGGCCATCCTTCTCATGTAGCCAGGATCTCAGCTGCCCTCGCCCCTCCCCAGCCCTTTCCTCACTTTCTGTCTCTCTCAGTGGACCCCCAGTTCCTTGCTCTGGCTCTTGTGGCCTGGGCCCTGCTCCACTCTGACCTCACGTCTTACCAGTCCTCCTTGATCACTCTGCTTGTTCTAGTGCAGATGTGGAAGGTCACTCCAGCTGTGGGGACACTGCCTTGATGTGTCTGCCTTGGAACTTGTTCTCCTCAAGACCTCAAAAGGCTTCTTCCCTCCCCTGGGTCTGGTGCTGCCTGCACATTCTTCTCTTAGAGCTGTGTGCCCTGACCACCCTGTATATGACAACTCCCCTCGGCCTCACTTGAACGCTTTTAGCCCATGGCAGTTCTCACTTCTGACAATCGCATCGTCATTTTGTTGGTGTCGCTATCTGTCCCTTCACCAGAACATGACGCGGTGACTGCCCTGTGGTGACACCCAGCCCCGGACACACAAATGATTTTATAAGTACTTGGTAAATGAATGAATGGATGATGCTGGGTGTTACTGCTGGGGCTTGAACCTTAGGCTTTGTACACCCAGGTCATTGCTGTACTCCTGAGCTAAGTTCATCTTCTGGAATGAGGTATTGATGGTCTTTGCAGAGAACCTTGGCATTAAGGCCAGGGTTAGGGCAAGGAGGAAGGTCCTAGGTATAACACTGAAGGAGGTATTTTTGTGTCCCTGAAAGTGGATGGCTCCCTAAATGCCGGGTCCCATACGACTTACTTACCTCCCTAGATTCCCCCACGCCCCCCCCGTTTTAGAAGATCTGAGTAGCACAGGCCTTTTTTTTTTTTTTTCCCAGCCACAGCACCAGCCTCTAGCCTGAGTCTGGTGCCTCATATAGAACTCCACAGAACCTGTGGTTCCCACCGTGCCCTCCCTCTCAACCTGTACCAGCTCTTCGCTGTAGTGTTTCCAGGCCGACATCTCCCCATTGCACTCCTGTCCCCATAGAACCATCAGCCTCCTCTTCCTGCCCAGTGGCCGCCTGCCTGCCCTCTTTCTTGCCTGTCAGAGCCAGCGGGGAGCGGGGTGGGGGCTGGGCTGGTCTAAAGAAAGGAAGAGCAGGGTTTTCCAGACTCCATCTGAGCTCGGCTACCTGTCCCATTGTGGCGGGGGTGGGAGGTGGGGTGGGCACTGCCGTTTCCCCCTGGAAGGGCTTTGGCCCAGCAAAGGTGGTTGGAAATGGTTGGAGAAAGGGAACCAGAGGCAAACATGCTGAGGCTCCTTTGTAGCAGGCAAGTTGCATCAGCAGGACTGGGACAGGGGACGGGATGCTCTCTGAAGAGGCTAGGGCTCACTGGGCTGTCCACAGCCTAAAAATTTGTTTGCTCTGCTTTTCCCTTGATTCCGAGGACCACATCTGGTGTCCTCATAGACTTTGCGTTCCATTGTGTCAACCTGACTAACAGCTGCTGTCAAGCACCAGCTCCCCCTCTCCCTCCACCCACTTCTGTCTCACTCCCTCTACCTCCGCTGGCTAGAGAAGTCTTCCTCCTTCTCCCTAATCCTGTCAGTCAGCATCCTGATCAGCTCCTGGCTTTGTCTACAGTGCCACCGGGGCGAAGCATGGAAGTCACAGTCCCTGCCACCCTAAATATCCTCAATGGCTCTGATGCCCGCCTGCCCTGCACCTTCAACTCCTGCTACACAGTGAACCACAAACAGTTTTCCCTGAACTGGACTTACCAGGAATGCAGTAATTGCTCCGAGGAGATGGTGAGTCCCAGGGTAGAGATGGGGTTAGGGGACACAGAGAACTCTGCAGCATGAATACTACCTCTCCCACACATGCTCCTGCTCCAGATCAGAGCCCCAGAAGATTCTGAGTGGGCCATATGGGGCTTTGACATAAGACCAGCTTCCATATCTGGATTACATTCTGGGGATGACTGCCTCTCCCCTCGTGTAAAAGGGTGCATGGTAAGAGGGTGTATTCCCATTGCCTTTGAAACCTCTGGACTCCATAGTGTCCCACTGTCTACTCCCCTCCCCCCCAGTTCCTCCAGTTCCGCATGAAGATCATTAACCTGAAGCTGGAGCGGTTCCGAGACCGTGTGGAGTTTTCTGGAAACCCCAGCAAGTATGATGTATCAGTGACACTGAAAAATGTGCAACTGGAGGATGAGGGCATCTACAACTGCTACATCACGAATCCACCTGACCGCCACCGTGGCCATGGCAAGATCTACCTGCAGGTCCTTCTGGAAGGTGAGGGCTAGGGACTGGGCTGCGGGGGTTGGGAGTAGTGGGGAGGAGAGGGCATGACCCTTCTCCATTGCATTATCTCAGGACACTTTGGGGGGGCTGTGGTCCGCATAAGAGCAGGAGTGGCAGCTCATGCTGGTGGAAGTCATCTAGGCCTTCCCTCTGATCACCGAGGGGCACGTTGATCATACAGCTGTCATTGGCTGGGTAGTTCCACAGGCTTGATCTCATTTCATCTTCATAGAACCAACTGAGGGAGGCATTATCATAATTATATTATAATCCCTACTGTATGGATAAGGAAACATATTAGAATAAATTACCTAAGATCACACAATTTAAAGCTGGGCGTGGTGGTGCATGCCTTTAATCACAGCACTCAGGGGACTGAGTTAGGAGGATCACTGTGAAGGCCACCCTGAGACTACAGAGTGAATTCCAGGTTTTCCTGAACTAGAGTGAGACCCTATCTCAAAAAACAAACAAACAAAAACAAAAATAAAGAGCACACAATTTGGAGTAAGGTGATGCCTCAGTTAGTAAAGTATCTGCCCTATAAGTAGGAAGAACAGAATTTAGATTCCCCAACACCCATGTAACCCCAGTGCTTGAGAGGCAAGGACAGGAGGATTCCTGGGGCTTTCTGGCTAGCTTGTCTAGCCCAACTGATGAGTTCCATGTTCAGTGAGAAACCTTCCCTCAAAACAATAACAATAATAATAATAAAGCCAGGCATGGTGGTGCATGCCTTTAATCCCAGCACTTGGGAGGCAAAGGTAGGAGGATCGCCGTGAGTTCAAGGCCACCTTGAGACTAGATAGTGAATTCCAGGTCAGTCTGGGCTAGAGTGAGACCCTACCTCAGAAAACAAACAAGACAAAAAAGCTCACACGTCATAGTTCCTGTAATTAGGTCTTAGAATTGGTTCTGTCTGATCTCAAAGTTCCTGCTCTTAAATATTCCATTCTATGGGGAAAGGGAACACAATGGGGTCCTGCGATTTGGAAATGGGGGTGCTTAGTGGTCAGTTGGCTGGGTTGCTTGGGCTTTGAATCAAGTCCTGTCCTTGGAGGACAGTCCAGTCAGGGGGTCTTCATACTTCGAGGAGCAAGGGGGGGTGGCGGAAGTCTCTCTTCTAGGCTCAAGTGCTCAGTGGCCCTCCTTCCTTTCCTTTAGAGCCTCCCGAGCGAGACTCCACAGTGGCAGTGATTGTGGGTGCCTCAGTGGGGGGCTTCCTGGCCGTGGTCATCTTGGTGCTGATGGTGGTCAAGTGTGTGAGGAGGAAAAAAGAGCAGAAGCTGAGCACGGATGACCTCAAGACTGAGGAGGAGGGCAAGACGGACGGCGAGGGGAACGCGGACGATGGCGCCAAGTAACGGGTGGCCCGCCCTGCAGCCCCTTCCTTGTGTACTGTCTCCTTCCACTCTCTGCCCTGTGTAGTATGACCCCGCCTGCCCTCTCTTGGTGTGCTTCTCTCAAACAGGACCCTGGGGTTGACCTGGGGCTCTCATGAACCCCTCACTTCCCTTCTCCCACCCTGCACCAAGAGTGACCCACCTCTCTTCCATCTGAGAACTGCCATGGCACCTGGGATGTGTGGCCCTGGAGAGAGCGGAGAAGGGGCCTTGGCCCTCCAGTCCTCGAGGAGGTGGGGGGCACGTGTGGGGTTCCCAGAGCGAGGATGAGGAAGGGCAGGCAGTGTGTGTGTGTGTGTGTGTGTGTTTGGGGAGGGGTCAGCTGCCCAGTTTGCCCAGAGTTTGATCTGGTGGTGACTTCAGATGGAGCTGGGGGTGAGGAGGTCCTGTGCTGTCCAGAGCCACCTTAGGAAGGTCTTATGGTGGTTCTGCTGTGCTCTTTAGGGGTGCTCCCAGCCCAGGGCAGCCGCCAGGGCAGGGGTGAGGGTAGGGTCCCCTCAGTTGTGAAGGTGTGGTAAAGGGATGACTCTGTGTTTCTGGGGTACTCAAGGGAAGCTAGGGATGAGGTGAACCTGCGCACGGGCCTTGACCCAGGAAGCTCTGCACCGGCTCATTTCCATCGCTAGCTGCTTCCTCAGGAGGCTCTGGTTTGCGGTTGGCTACTGACCCCTTGAGGATGCCAATGGGCACAGACTGGGAAAGCAGCTCCAGGTAGGGTCCTGGCCCTGGGGACCCACCAACAGGAGACCTGCAACAAAGTCAGCTGAAGGACTGAGGGGAAGGGATTTCATGCCCCCAGACTGCTTTCTCCAACAGGGTGACCACCTTCCCCTCGGCCGGCCAGGTGAAGCCAAAGCTCAGAACTGAGGAGGCGCTAACTGTAGAGGGCAGCTTCCCTCAGGCCTTTGTTTGGGCACTTCCATTTGCCCTCAGCAGGGCTTCCATCTGGCTTTTGGCAAAAGGAAGGAAATGAGAGAGGAGGCTCTGAGCCTCAAAGCCCAGCCTTGCAGTTTGCTTTGTAGGGAAGAAAGCAGGTGCCGTGGGGAAGCCAACTTTCACTGCCATTTTCCTGTCATTATAAGGAAGGTGTTTAAACCTGGAGAAAATGAGAAAGGCAGGGCAGACACTGTCAACTCGAAGAATACAATGTTGGAAGACCCTCCGAGGTTATTTAGCCCAGGCCCTCTATCACAGATGGGAAAACAAGGGTGGGGAGGGTGCTCCAAGTGACAGCAATCGAAGGTCTTTCCCACTTTCTGGCTCCTTCACCACGGGTTTGAGTAAACAGGGATTCCTGGTGGGAAGGCCTCTTGGGCCCTGGGAGCTGTGTATGCTGCGTGAGGGTGTTTCTCAAGCCCTGCTTTCCTCCTGGGAGCTCAGCCCCTTACAGGCTCAGGGAGTAAGTTGTCCAGGGTAGGGCATGATTGTGGTGGAGACAGGACCATGAAAGTCTCAGGGACCAATCCTTGTCTCTGCCCATCAGATGGCCAATTGGGGGAGAGAATGACAGCAGATGGGAGGGTCAGCTCAACTCACTGCAACTCAACAATCATGTCTTGAGCATCTTTCTGTGTCAGGCACCATGCTGGGTCCCAGGGGTGCACACACAAAGCCATAACAGAGTTGGGACTGCCAGGTCAGCACCACAGGACAAAGTCTTTTTTTTTTTTTTTTTTTTTGTGCCTCTACTTCCATTGCAGCCACTGCTTCCAGGATGAGTGTTAGGGGAAAAGGAAAGGACTACTGTAGAGTCTGGGGCTTGGGAAAGTAGGAAAGGAAGGGAGGAGAGAAGGTACCACAGGAGAGGTGTGGAAGCCAGGTAGGGTGGACACCGATTTGGGGATGGGCAACCAGTCCGAGAACTCACGGGTGAGTCCAACCCTTCTGGATAGTCTAAACTCTTTGACTCAGTACCTAACTGCCAATCAACACACTGCCAATGGGGGTGGACACCAGGATGTCTGGAGCAGTTGGATACTGGCCTATCCTTCAGGCCGACCGGCTGGGATTGGCGTGGTAGGTTGTAGGCACCTCAAGCCAGCTAAGACTTGAGATGATGGCAAATTTTGCAGCTTGTGAGTGTCATTGTTGGTCACCCTATATGTGCCCTCCTCTCTCAGGGTGAGCAAGGATCTACACTCACGTGGGGAACTTTTCTTTTTCTAGGACTTAGAACATTTAGGTGAGTTACCCACAAGAGTCCCTTGGATCACTCTAAGAAGTTCTAAGTCTCCTTCAAGAAGCTAAAGACGTTTGGGGTCTTTTCCTTCTCTGGCCTGATGGAGGGCTCAGAAAAAGCAATGTCTAGCCATAGGCCCTGGGCACCAGAGCAGACGGGGCTGAGTCAGGAGCCATGTCTGCCCAGGTGCTCACCGGTCCTAACACGCACTTTCTTCTCAAGCCTCTGAGGCCCTCCTCTGGGGTCCCCAAGCTGCCTCTCTCCCAGGGTAGTGAGGCTGGGAACAAAATGGGGCTTCTGTGAGTCGAGGTGGGAAACTGTGAGATGTTTCCACAATAGCCATTGCTCCTGTTTGCTTCCTACTTTATGCCAGCAAGCTGCTCTGTCACTGCAGTGTGGGCACTGGGCTCCCTTCCGGCTGCATGCTTCTACCACTGTGCCCTGCTGGTTTCAGTCTGCCTCTCTCTCAACCACTTGGGCCGTTCCTGCTCGCTCAGAATCCCCTCACCCCATCTGTCTCTTTCTCCTAATTAAAAGCCACTGCAAAGAGAGATGGGCTGGCTAACCCATGGGATTTAGCTTATAAGAACAAAGCACAATTTTTTTTCAGGACTGAAATGCCTTGAGGTGCCTTGGAACTGGCTTTGGAAATAGCTATCTGCCCTTTTCGCTATGGACTCGTCAGCTATTCCCCCTTTATAAAAAGGAAAAGCTGATGGTATCTATGTTTCTCTGAGTCTCCTTGGGGGAAGTTGGGCTGGTAAATATTTACAAAGTTAGGTTAAGCAGGTAGACAGTTGGAAATGCTGGCCAGATCCAAAAAGACAGTCCCAGGCCATAGAAATGGCTTGGTGCAATTGGAACGGGTGATTAATCAAGAAATCTTTCTCCTATTTATGTCTTAAGGATAGACAGCCTGTGTCCCTTGCTGTGCCTCTTGCTGATGTCTTCCTGTATTAAGGCTTTGCTGATGCATTTGTACATAGCTTCTTTGTATAGGTATAGATATATTATATATACAAATATAAAACATCTCATTATACAACCCAAAAGTTACACTGTGGTGGGGAGGTTATAATTACATCTCAGTTTCTCAAATTGATTCACCAAAGGCACTTTATGGGATGTTCTTTCTGCTCTTTCGGGGAAACCCAGCTACATAACAAGCACTTATACCCTGTCTAGGTTTTACATAGTGTGTGGGGGTTGGAAGGAAGGGTTGGAAGGAGAGAGAAGCTTAAATAAATGGTCCTCTGTGACCCTACTGCTAGGCTGTATGTGTTTCTGGGAGCAGACTGAATTTCTTTTGCCATTTTTCCAATTGCTTGAAATCTGTTGGCTACAATAAACACACTGTCTCCCCTGAACATCTCTCTAGTGTGGCTTTTTTCCAGGGTGTAGAGGAGGTTAGGGGAGACTTTACCAGGAGCCTGATGGTGACCCCTGATGCTCCTTTCTGGGTGACCTCATGCATGCTGCCAGATGATCTATTATTTGAGGACTCAGAGCCCTTGCTTTGTAAGGAAGGATGACGTTAACCTAAGGGGCTCCTGCCCATTTCTTTCTTTCCTCCCTCTCTCCCTCCTTCCTTCCTTCATTCTTTTCTTTCTTTTAAAAAATATTTTATTTATTTACTTATTGGAGGGAGAGAGGGGGAGAGAGAGAGGGAGATAGAGGCAAACAGAGAGAATGGGCATGCCAGGGCCTCCAGCCTCTGCAAACAAACTTCAGGCATATGTGCCGCCTTGTGCATCTGTCTTACATGGGTGCTGGGGAATTGAACCTGGGTCCTTAGGCTTCACAGGCAAGTACCTTAACTGATAAGCCATTTCTCCAGCCCTCTTTTTTGTTTTCTTCCCGGTAAGGTCTTCCTTTAGCCCAGGCCAACCTGGAATTAGTCTCAGGCTGGTCTCAAACTCATAGTGATCCTCCTACTTCTGCCTCCCAAGTGCTGGAATAAAGGCATTAAAGGTGCACGGCTCTCTCGCTCTCTCGCTCGCTCCCTCCCTCCCTCCCTCTCTCTCTCTCTCTCTCTCTCTCTCTCTCTCTCTCTTTCCTTACCCTTTTGGACTCCTGAGCTCTGTGGCCTTCCAGGGAGGCACCTTGGAACAGGTGGCTGAGCTACCACTTCTGGGAGGCTCTGGTTACTTCTGGATTAAGATAACCCTTAAGCACCCGAGGCTAAATGTTCTGTGGATGTTGCCTATTCTTTCCATGACAGATGGGCCCTCCTTACTGCTCATTCTCAGCCATATCTGACTAGGTAGACAGCTCCTCCACTTGCTCTGGATTCTGGAAGAATCAGTGACAGCTGGTCAAAGTCTGCTCTCTGCAGCTTCACAGAGGAGGGCAGCTGTTGGGAAGAGTCGGGTTGCTCCTGTCCCATCTGCATATATATATATTGCTTTATCCTAGTCACATAGTGCTGAATCAGCCATAAGAAGTTCGAAATCAAAGCCAGCCTTCTGTCTAGGGGCTCCAATGTTCTGGCTTAAACTTGCTGAGTGGCAAGGAAATCCATAAGCAATTCATGACTTCTGTCTGGCATTACTATCTGTTCTCTGGAGATATAGAGACCCATCCCAGTGGTTAGTGGTCAGGAATATTCCAGGAGGACCTCAGGATTGGTAGCCCCAATGCTTCCAGTGAGACACCAGAAAGGAGGCAGCAGTGTAAAGGTGACTGGTGTTTAACAAAACCAAAGGACTTTGGTTTAGGAGGTTGTCTGCTCTCTGAAGACACTGGTAGGATGTCAAGGAGGGTGCTTCTCTATTCAACAGGAGAAGAAACCAAGACAAAGGACATGAGCTGAGGTGCTGGGAGTCTGTCTGGTTCCTTCCATACCAAAACAGGCCCCTGATACCTGGGTCAGGTCACCATCTGCTTCCTCATTTTTTTTCTCTAAGATTGCTTGGAGGACCTGTGATGGGCTTGGCTTTGGAGAGTTTGGGGTTCAAGCATTTGTCCTAAATTGATACTTTTGGCCTGCTTAGGGCCAGGTAGGGTATTTTTTTTTTGTTTGTTTATTTGAGAGCGACAGACAGACAGAAAGAGAGAATGGGTGTGCCAGGGCCTCCAGCCACTGCAAATGAACTCCAGACACATGCGCCTCCTTGTGCATCTGGCTAACGTGGGTCCTTAGGCTTCACAGGCAAGTGCTTAACCACTAAGCCATCTCTCCAGCCCAAAGTAGGGTAATTTTGATGCAGCACTTGTGGAGCTGTCTTGTGGAGGGGAGAGCAGCTTGGCTCAGAATTACTCATTGGCTTCTCGAGTCCCTCAGCTGAGGTGGAGATATTAAGTAATCTCTGTTGTCCTTCACTATCCTAATGGAATGGCCACTTGTGGGATAAAAATCTGGGTCACAAGGAACGTGGCAAGCAAGTAGATAGTTACAAGCTCAGTGACGGATGGGTCCTGGGGAATATATTGGCAAAGTCTCTTCAATGTTTGAAGGGAAAACTGAAGACAAGAACTTGCTTAAGGCTGTAGTCTGACATAAGCACAAGGGTAGCCTCAGAGCAGACTCCAGGGCTGGTATTCTTCCTTTCCACGTCCCTCATCTAGAGGGCTGGCATTTGGCACAGCTCAGCACAGTAGCCCACAGCAGTTCAGCACCTGCCCTGTCCACTCCTAGCTGATCTACATCAACCTAGAAGAGGCTTGTGCTTCCTTAAAGGACTGTTTCCAAAGCCGAGGTTCAGGAAGGGAAAATCACATGGCTGGTGATGATTCAGGTGGGATAGAGCCCAGGCCTGGACTCCCAGGTAAAGACTCTAGCCAGGTTGACCTGATATTCACAGGCAACAGACTCCTGTCCTTTAGCTCCACTACTCAGTCTCATTTCTACACTCATTAGTATGACTTGCCTCATGCTGGTTTGTATGCAGGCTCCTTTTAGGCTACCCATCTTCCTCTCATCTTACAGGTGAAGGGTGGCATCTATATCCTGTAGGTGAGATAAATCCCAAGCAGGCCTGGTGGGATCCAGACTGGGAATCTGGGTGCAGGATGCAGACTGAGCTGCCACTGGGTCTTTTGGCCTTTGCCATTGACCAGTTGGAGGCTAGGAGGTCCTTGCTACAGGAACTCTCCTCAGAGACTCTCTATAGAAGCTACCAGAACTCATCTCAGAGACGCTCTATAGAAGCTACAGGAACTCTCCTCAGAGACTCTCTATAGAAGCTACCAGAACTCTCCTCAGAGACTCTCTATAGAAGCTACCAGAACTCATCTCAGAGACGCTCTATAGAAGCTACAGGAACTCTCCTCAGAGACTCTCTCTAGAAGCTACAGGAACTCTCCTCAGAGACTCTCTCTAGAAGCTACAGGAACTCTCCTCAGAGACTCTCTATAGAAGCTACAGGAACTCTCCACAGAGACTCTATTGAACCTATAGGAACTTTCCTCAGAGACTCTCTATAGAACCTATAGGAACTATCCTCAGAGACTCTCTCTAGAAGCTACAGGAACTTTCCTCAGAGACTTTCTCTAGAAGCTACAGGAACTCTCCTCAGAGACTCTCTCTAGAAGCTACAGGAACTCTCCATAGAGACTCTCTATAGTATCTGTAGGAACTCTCCTCAGAGACTCTATAGAACCTATAGGAACTTTCCTCAGAGACTCTCTATAGAACCTATAGGAACTATCCTCAGAGACTCTCTCTAGAAGCTATAGGAACTCTCCTCAGAGACTCTATATAGAACCTATAGGAACTCTCCTCAGAGACTCTATGTAGAACCTATAGGAACTATCCTCAGAGACTCTCTCTAGAAGCAATAGGAACTCTCCTCAGAGACCCTCTATAGAAGCTACAGGAACTCTCCTCAGAGACTCTCTATTGAACCTATAGGAACTCTCCTCAGAGAGCCCTTCATACAGATGTTTACCCCAAAGCCTCTGAGTTCCATTCACTCATGCTGATGGTCAGCATGCCAACCACCTCCAGGAGCTGCTCCCGGTGGATACCCCACTGGGACTCATCTAGAAATCTGACATGGCATGCAGGTTTGGAGGAGAGGTCAGAGGAGTCAGCCTAGCAGCTCCCTCTCCTACAAGACTGCAGAGATCCCTGATAAGAGAGGGGAGAGCCCGGGGGTGGAAGAGTCAGGCCAACAGATGAACTGAGACTTCATGAACCAGAGGTCTGATGATGTAGCCTTTCTTTTCATCTGGCAATAATGACCTTGAGAGTCCAGGAGGTGCTGTGGAAGGAAGCAAGCAGACCCCAGGCCTTTGGCTTGGTTACTTGGGATACTTTTGGGGGGGTGGGAGGGACTTTTCTTTATATCCCTGGCAAAGTCACTTTATCCAAGCACAGCTGCCTCCTCTTCTCAGCTGGGACTACAAAGTGTTTTCTTCAGTAAACTGAAAGACTCTTTCATGCGCAAAAGGGCAGAAGAAGAAGGTGGACTTGGACAGTAGGGGAAATGTGCATCCCAGATATTGGCCAACCCAGTGGCCTGTCCCATTCTGCCCATGGTGAGACATTAGGACTGGCTGGTAGAGGTGGCTACTGATCCAGTGTAAGTCACAACTCTGCACAGGGCTATTTCCTGTAATGAGACCCTTATTCCGGAAGGTATTCAAGCATAGCTTGGAGGTGTTGTCAAGAAGATCCAAATATCAGAGTATACCTGTAACCAGCCTTTAAGTCTTCCAACAAAGACCCTTGCAGTCCTCACTTCAGGACTGAAATAATAGAAGCAGGATGAACTCTTGTTTGCTTGGAGAGGAGTATGACTCATGTCTGTCCTTTGTCCTTCTATTCAGCAGTGGTCTTCCTCAGGCCTCCTCAGTGCTCTTGCCCCCCTTTACCAGAAGCCTCCTCTACGTGATTTAACAGAGGTGGAGTGTGCAGTGTTGACGTACCCACACATGTAGTGAGAACTAGGCCGAGAGAGGGTGGGAAATTTGATACTAGGTGTCCTTGGGGAGCGTCTCTTTAAAGATCAAGCCGAATCTAAATTTCCCTCCTTGGCCCGCCAGCCAGAGCTGAGCCTCCTGTCTTTCCAGGCAAGACTATATATAAAATATGAAAGTCTTCTCTCTCTGCCATCTCCTTCCTCCCGCAGCCTTCCCAGCTTTGCGTCTGCCACATCCCTGCACCTGCCCCATACAATGCCTGTTCTGTGCAGCTCCCAAGGGATGGTTTTCACATACATCCCACTGGACCTGGATCAAATGACAGTTGGCTAGACCGATAGGCACAGCCACTATTTATGATGTGTTCACATGTGCCTGGCACTGAGGTAGGTTCTCTGTGGCTATCAGTTTACCCACTGCTCGGGGCAACTCCCTACTGCTCATCCTTTCTTGTTTCTTCAGATGAGGAAACTGAGGTTCTGCTGTAGTAAGCATATGTACCAACTAGGTGATGTGGCTAAGAAATTGCAGAGCCAAAATCAAGGCCAAGGCCATGTGAGGCCAAAGCCATCACAGCACCTCCTGAGAAAGGATAGTGAACTGGCTTCCTGCAATCCAAAGACTTAGGAGTAGGTGGAAGAAGAGAGATCTGAACTGACCACGAAGTGACCCTGGGCAGCAGAGGCCATACAGTAAGTCCCCTTGACTCCCCAGCTCCCTGCAGAGAGCCGCAGCCTCTCTGCTGGCCGCCTTCCTGCCTGATGTCTAGTTCCTCTCAGTCACTGAAAGTCTATGAGCTCTTTGCTCACTGTCCAGTTCTCTCCCTGTCCCTACTCCTCCTTAGCCTGTCACACTCCAACTTCCTAAAGTTGTCTTCCACCCGGGAATTCGCCCTTCTGCTCCCAAGCCTCACCTCCTCTTCCATCCCAACTTCTCCCCCCGCCCCCTGCCCCTATCACTTTTCCTTTCCTAGCTCCCCTCCCCACGGATCCCACATGACAGTGTTCACAGAAAGGATGAGACTAGAATACTTAGGGAGTCCTGGTTGGTCTATACCGTTTTGCGCTTCCACCTCACGGGCCCATTTTCGAGGCAGGACCAGGAGCACGTCTGGTCATTTAGCTGACAAGGCAGTCACATAGACAGCAAACGTTCTACTGCTTCCAGCCCTTGGTCCTCCTGAGCCCCCATCCTCTCCTGGTAAGAAGGTAGGCAGGCATGGCAAGCCAGGAAGTAGAGTTAAACATAGACTGGAGAGCTGGTTGGCTGCCCACAGGGGCTTCAGACCCCACCCCAATTTGGCCCCAAATAAAAACATGTCCAGGACTCACCCCATCTCTGAGCTGCGGAAGGAAAGTAAAACCTGCTTCTGGAAGTGGGCACACACCCCTCTCCAGCTTGGGACCGTCCGGTGAACACATCTCTGCTCAGGACGGCTCAGCTTCCTCCTCTCTCTGCCCTCCTCCTTCCAATGAGCTCATCTGTCTGGGGCTCCCCATCCCCCTTTGCCAGAAAGGATGTTTGGACAGAACCTGGCAGGAAAAAAAAAAAAGAAGGAAGAAGAAGGAGGGATAGAGAAGGTAATTGTCTATCTCCTTCCTGAGCCCAGAACCCTTAGGAAGTGGGGACAGGTGAGAAGAAATGAAGCACTCTCCCTGGCAAGAGGGTTTGAGAGAGTTTGGTTTTATACAAACTCACTGATGCCCTCAGGGGCCCTGGGGAGCCAAGGCTGAGTCAAGGTGGCCATGCAGTATCCTTTGCTGGACTGTTGAAACGCCTGTGCCTGGAGCCTGCGGCTTGGTTTGGTGCATGCTGTTCTGTTAACCCCCTAAGCACCTGCCAAACTTCAGTGGATGCCAGCAGCGTGGCTGGAGGGATGGGAGATGCTCTGAGCTGGAGAAGGCTGAGAACACGCTCAGGTGTGCTGGAAAGAAGATCCTAAACATGGGTCCGGATAGCATGTGCTCAACCCTTCACCCAAGTGGCGGAGAAATTGTGGGGGTTTAACTTGAATACAGAGAGAATCCAGTGCCTGCTGTTGCACAATCTTGAGGTAGGAGCCCTGCTTGCAAGTGGAGGATCGTTGCCAAGGCAGGCAAGGAGCAGAGGAGCTGTAAGGTGGGGGTGTCCCGCAAGCCCCCTGCAGAACCCACATCCCTCTAGGCTCCTGCAGCCTAGTCAGCACCAAGAAGCTGAGCCGCCTGCATTACCTGCAGTGCCCTCACCGGGGCATAGCGCAAGGGTTTCTGGGGGAGGAGGCGGGAGAGAGAGGTAGCAGGCAAGGGCAATAGGGGAGCTGGAGGGGGAGGAGGCTCTCTGCCAGGCTCCTACTACTCAGGAAAAGCTCCTCTTAAAAATAGCTCTGGGGCTGGAGAGATGGCTTAGCGGTTAAGCGCTTGCCTGTGAAGCCTAAGGACCCCGGTTCGAGGCTTGGTTCCCCAGGTCCCACGTTAGCCAGATGCACAAGGGGGCGCACGCGTCTGGAGTTCGTTTGCAGAGGCTGGAAGCCCTGGCGTGCCCATTCTCTCTCTCTCTCCCTCTATCCTCTCTCCCTCTATCTGTCTTTCTCTCTGTGTCTGTCGCTCTCAAATAAGTAAATTTAAAAAAAAATTAAAAAAAAATAGCTCTGGAGACCTCATGTTTCCCTTCCTCCCCGCCCTGGGTCTTAGCTGGCTTGCTGGGAAGTGACAGGGGAGGCAGCCTCATGGGTCACCTGTAGAAGGTGATCCCTCTGCATGAGAGAGTGCTTTCTGGTGTCAGGGCAGCTCTGAGGCTGGCAGTGGGTGTTCTGGCTCTCAATACTCTTGTCCTGTCTCTCCCTTTCACTAACTCCTCAAGGTACCCCTCCTGGCAAACAAGGACCCCTCTCCTCCCTAGTTCCAGTCCAGCCTCCAGGAGGGCAGGAATATAGGCTTCGTGTTGCCTGGTCTGACAGGATTGTGAGGCTAACTCCTTCAGAGAGAACCCTAAGTGAATCCCCAAGGAATTATCTCCCACTTAAGTATAGATAGGCACTGTCTTCACCAGCTTGGAAATGGACAGTTTGTTCTGACAGCTCCTTTGCTGGCTCTGGCCCAACCCATCTCAGACGCCCTGGAAACTTCAAGGTAAGCCAGGCTACCCAGACTTTTATGCATTATCTGGCCTGTCCCAGCCACTGCTGGAGCGGTGTCTTCAGGAAGTACTTACCTCCTGGAGAGGCTTCTAGTAAGAGGAAGAGAAGACGCCAAGGGCTGTCCATTTCTTCCCACCCCCTAGTGACCAGGAAATCCCTTAGTGGGAAGAAGAGCTGACCAGGTGGGGACAAACGGGCACTGAACTCTAATCACTGGGCTTGGGATCTGAGATTTCCTGAGGGAAGTGCGCTATAAATGAGCAACTCCTTAAGCCTGCTAATGCTCAGCATTCCCCATGTCCTGGTTCTGTCCAGAGAGGCCTCCTGGTGTTCTTCGGGAGAAAGCTGGAAGTGTGGGGTGAGGAAACTAAATAGCCAACCTTGGCTTTACCAGTAACTTTGTAGGTGACCTTGGCCTACACATTCTCCCTGTCTGTGCCCATCTCTTCATCTCCCTTCCAGCTCAAAGAATCTGTCTCAAACAATGAGACAGCAGGGAAGGTGGAGGAGAAGGCACCTGAAGGGACGGGCCACCTTCCTCTGTCACCAGGGTCTAAAGATAGCTCCAGAGTTCTGTCCTGGCCTCCTCCCTCCCCCTTCTCCGGGCAGGGGTCACTTTCCTTCCCTTTGGCTTACCTCCTTTCACCTCAGCCTAACACTCCAAGAAACATGACCCTGCTACAAAAATAACACGGGCAGTGTGGATGCATGGCCTTGTTAGCACACAGAGGAGGGATCTTCTGGAGCAAGCAGAGGGAAAGCCCACAGGTCTAGAGATGGCTTTGCCTTGGGGGCTACAGGTCACTTTGTGTCCAAGTTGTGTTGACTATTCACCCTGTGTCTGGCACTCTGGGATGCGCTTTGACATGCACTAATGTCTCATTGGTCCTCACAGCCGCCTCCACTTCTGGTGCTTTCAAGGTCGGGGGGTGGGGGACGGTTAATAAGTGAGAATGACACATGGGTCTAAAGGTGTTATAACTCAGGATAATAAATCGTTGACATTTATTTGGTATTCTTTGCCTTTGATTGATTTTCCTTTATGATAATCTAGAGGATCAGGTCCAAAATGAGATTTTCGGGCACTCCCTGGTCCATTCTTCAGGGGTCCTGCAACAACAGGGTTCCAGTGAAAGTCCAGGAGTGTTCCACCTGGTGCACATCAAGTTCTTCCATCCTCAGCTGCCTGCAAATAGCTGCCCTGGGCCACTTCCTGGGTCTCAGCTTTCAGAGGATAAACTGGGAAAGAGGTCTGCTCTGACACCCTGGGGAGAGAATTTCAATGTCCTGGATCTCCAGTACAAGTTAGACTGGGAGGTGGTGTACCCTTCCCCTCCTCAACATCTTGGTCCCAAGAATTCCTTGTCTAGGAGAAGAGGTAGGGCCAGAGAAGGGTCAATGTGAGGTTCTCTAAAATCAAGAGTCCAAGGCTGGAGAGATGGCTTAGTGGTTAAGGCGCTTGCCTGCGAAGCCTGAGGATGCAGGATTGATTCTCCAGGACAAGGTGGCTCGTGCATCTGGAGGTCATCTGCAGTGGCTAGAGTCCCTGGTGCGTACATTCTCTCTCTGTGTTGGTCTCTAATAAGTGAATAAAATAAAAATAAACCTTTAATAAAATATAATAAAATGAAGAGTCCAGGGCTGAGTCCGTATTGCCCATGATTAAGGATGATAATTGCCTTTGAAGGCCTTAGAAGGTAAATAAATATGCGTTCATCACCTGACAGATGAGACACCGAGACTTCTCTCGAAGGCCGTGTGGCCTGCTCAGTGTCTTGCCAAAGCAAGTTTTGGGGCACACAGCGCTTGTACCACCATAATCAAGACACAGAAAATGGCAGACTTCTCTCACAAAAATCACACATTTAGCTTTCTGCACACAGGCTCAGGGTCCCTCGTGGCACCGAATCCTACCAGGAAGGAATCAAAGTCCAGCGTGGTGGTCAGGCTGGAAGGAGGGCACATTTCCAAGCTTTAAACAGTGTCCCCACACAGAAGAGGATGTGCACTGGGGCGGGGCGGGGGGCTTGGGTGGTTGGGAAGAGAGCGTTGAGAGAGAGCATCCCTAAAATTTCCAAACGCCCACCCCAAAGGAGCACTGGGAAAAAATCTCCCTGCTTCCAAGTATCTGTCCCTCAGCCTCTGACCTGGTTGGGACGCTGGAATTCTCCAGCGATGGAATGTCTGTGAGGGCTGAATTCCAAGGAACTGGGAAGTTTGTTTTGGGGGTACAGTGGGGGAGTGACTGAGGGGGCGGCTTAAGTAGGAAAAAAATGCGACGCAGGGATGCAGCGGGAGCATGAAGTGGGGCATGGGCCCCAGGCACAGATGCGGATTGGCAGCATGTGGTCAACCTGTCTCCCTGGGACCACAGTGATTTGTCGAAAGTCAATGAAGAAATGAGAGAGGCCGATGGGTGGTGGGCATGGGCAGTTTGCCTCGGGATGCTCCGTTCATCCCACGGAGCGGGGGCATGGGGGGGGGGATGCCCGGGAGGCGCTGCGGGCTGCAGTGGGCAAGCCGGCCCACGCCTACCCGCTGCAGCAGAGCGGGCTGCGGATGTCCCTGGGCGGTCCGGGGAGAGTGGCTCGCGGCCCTCCTCGTGTACGGCGAGCAGAACCGAACAGCACCTCCAACCACCGAGAACCCTGGACTCCGGGGTGAGCCGAGCTCCTAATGGGACGCTGCGGGCCGGCGCTGCAGTGCCCAGTGGCAGCATCCCGGTCGGAGTGGAGATGGAGAGAGGGAGGAGGGTGCCCAGGCTGCTCCGGGGCACCGGGAGCGCGAGCTGCTGCGGGCGAGGGCGCCCGGGGCTTGGCCGTGGCCACCGCCCCTCCTGCGGCTGGAGCGCTTCCAGAGCCCAGGCGCAGCGTCCTCCCTTCCTCGGCTCCTCCTCCTCCTCCTCCTCCCTCCAGCCGCGGCTCCCGCAGCCGGCTCCGGGAGGCGGGAGGACGCGCCTCCCCCCGCTCGCCCTCCCCCGTTCTCCGCTAACTTTCCCGAGCCCCGACCCGCGGCGCGCCGCTCTCCCCCGGCCGCTGCGGGCACGACTGCAGGCCGACCTCGGGCGCAGAGGGCGGCGGTGCCCAGGTCCCACCCCTCAGCCCTCCGCGCGCCTGGGAGAGATCAGGACCATGTCCCGGGCAGGGAAGCCGGGCAAAGCCCGGGCGACGTGGCTGGGCATTGGGCTTTTGGGTAAGGCAGCCCCAGCTTTCTCTTCCTCTCTCTTCTTTTCCTTCCCTCACCTCACCCCAAAGGAGGGGACGGTTAGAGAAGAGGGGCGCTTTAGGGTGCTGCCCGGAATGAGCTCCTGGATCCCTGTCTTCCGACTGGACCCTCGCCCCCGTCCTGAGGTGGTGCTTGCACTCCCTAGGGACCGTGGGTGTCTCTCTCTCTCCCCCCCCCCCACTCCCCACCTAACCTCGCGATGAGTTTTCTGGTCTCTTTGGGGCTTTTGAGGCTGGGTTTGGGGCTGCAGCGCGCGCGCGGGGGGGGGGGGGTTCCTGGGAGTTCCGGAGTTCTGGAGTTCAGACACGCTGGGGGAGGGGCTGAAACCTGGGTGTAGCAGGGGATGCCAGGTGGGCTGCCCGGGGGATGGAGTCTGCCACTCTTACCCACAGCTGTTTGGTTGCTTGCCAGGCAACAGGAATGCACCAAGGTGGGAAACCGGCTTCCTCTTTCTCTTGGGCCTTCTCTGGTGCCTTGCAGGCAGTTCCACATCCCGTACTGGAAGGGCTTGGAGGGACCTGGAGGGCTAGTCCAAAGCCAACTTTCAAGGGCTTTGTCCCTCTTCCTGTAAAGGGATTCCTTGGGGACGATCTGCTTGGCCTGATCCTGGCTCTTCATTTTTGGGACAACGATGAAGACTGAGGAGACACGTCCAGAGGACACAGAGGGAACCGAGTGTTATTATAATATTTCTATTAATATGCGCATGATAGTTTTCAGTGTCAAACTCCAAGAGATTAGGCAATGCCTAATACTAGTAAAGGAATGCATCCTCGTAAATCCCGGCCTGCCTTCAATGAAAGCTGACTCCATCTCTGGCACTGGTGCCTCTTCCTGCTTAAATCTGTCAGCTCTGGGTTTTGCAGCTCCCTTCTTTGGGAGGAAGTATTTGTGCTGGAGGCAGGGGACAGAGGTCTCCAGAGAAGCCACCGGTCTTTCTGCACCTATAAACGCACTGACCTGTGTCTGAGCACTGGAAGGCATCGGGGGTAGGGCTTTCCTCTGCTTCAGATTTGCCAGTTTACTTACCTCCTGTGGCTCAGTGGAAGACACTGGTGTTTCCTTCTGTGCCTTGGGCACACATGTAACTTGGATTCCGCACAGCGACCCTGTATAGGGATCCACTGGAGCCGGTCATAATAGATTGCCCGGCTACTCTCTGGGCGCCTCAGAGGTTGCAGTGATTTGGAGGTAGAAAGAAGGCTGGAATAGGGCCCAGAACTGGCCCCACTTGCTCTGCCCTGGCCCGTCTGAGCCTTGCCCAGGCAACCACTGATGGAGCCCTCTTAGGGCCAAGGCTTTGAGCTTGGGACATAGTTGACAGCCATGCTGATGGTCTGGTGGGGCAGGTGCAGGAGCACAGTCTGAGCTGTTTCCAGGGAGCATCAGTGTGGGCAGGGACGTTGGAAACTATAGTAAAGAGCTTTCCTAAGGACGAGGATGCTGTGGTCGGGACAGGGACTATGACTCGATCAAGGCTGCATGACCAGTAATTGATGGTCAAGTGGGACAGAATCCAGGCTCTCTGGTGGGGGAGACAGCTACTAGGGTTTGTGTTTAGGCCTGGAGAAGGAGTGAGGCTCGTGGGCATGGAAGGAAGAATATAGGATGCACCTTGGTGAGTGGGGGAGCATATCTGTTTTCTAGCTGGGGAGGCTGTGTTCCAGGACACTTTTTCCCCTCTCACCATATCAAGCTCAGTCTTTAGATTGATAATCAAACAAGATAACCTTTTCTCAAACCGAGAAGCACTGTGCAAGCCCTTTCACTGCAACCGAGGTTTCTGTGGGTTCCAGTCTCTTCCTATGCATGTAACTGGTAATATGTCATTTCTGCCCACCCCTCCTTGTTCTCTGATTTGCTTAATTGCTGTGATCTGTGTTTAATTATCACTTGTGAGGGTGCTGTGTTGTACAACCCTCTCTCCCTTAGTATGTATTTATTAAGGGCTTGTTTAATGAGCTCACAATTAAGGAGAGTGTGTTCAGCTCCACTCAGAGGAGGAGAGCAGCAAGACTGAGTGAGCCAGGAGATCGTGGAGGAGAGGCGAGGCATGGGGTGAGGGTGGGGTACGGTCAGTGGATGGAGCTTGCCAGTTTGCATATGGAATGGATTAGCTCTCTTGCTGAATTTGCAGGAGGCAGGCTTGTGGGGACCAAGAAAGCTGGTCCCTATGACCTTATGACTGGTGCCTACTACCTGGTTGGATTGGCATGGTTGGGTGAAGGAACCACCTTGCCCTGTGTCTGGTCTCTGAGGGTGGATAGGAATATCCCACAAGCCATGGATGGCTGGGCCTGTAGCACTGTCCAGACACCTATAAGGAGGGACAGGTGCGCTGCATGGACTTGTTTGCCATGCTGGTTTCACTGGGCGTCTCGTGCTGTTGCTGTCTCAGGGGCAGGTTTCTATCCTGGCAAAGCTCCTGGGGGTGAGGAGGAAGCAGGCAGGCAGGTTGCCTAGGGTGAGGGCACAGAAATCTTTCCTTTGCCATCAGGCCCAAGGGCTTTGCCTGGCCCAGCCTGTCCTCCCACGGCCCTCAGCGTGTCCGCCCCAGGAGGGGTCTGGTTTTGCTGCCCCCAGCCCACTCTCTGCCTCCCAGTTCTAACTCTGAGCCTTTCTGTCACACTGGGGCCACAGCATTGGAGCGTTGCAGCTGAATTTTTCCTCGCCTTGCATGGCAAATCTTTGGGCCGAACTTAGGGGAGGCACCATCCTTCCCTGTTTGTATTTCCTTCCTCAGAGTGGGTGCGATGGATCTCTGGATGTGGGAAAAGGTGGTGGAATGTTTCCAGTCTTGTATTGACCTTGAAATGTATGATAGTGGCCATCAGATTCCTGCTGGTGTGAAAGTTTGATAATATGTCCTGAATACCTTTAAAAAAAAAAAAAACTTTTGTACAATTTGAGAATCCTGAGCCTATTTTTCTTAGTTGAAGTCCCTGCTAGGTGACCACAGCTGAGGATTTCAAAGGATAGCAAGGACAAATGGCAGCTGAGAGTGGCTCAATGACTAGGAAAAGCAAGGCTGTGGGGCTCAGGATGGAATTCCACAGCCTCATGACCAGGGAGAATTCATCATCAATCCCCCAGGACCAGAAAAAGGCCCCACTCCCAAACACCCCCCCCCACACCCATGCTGATATTCTAAAGAGGTGTTTTTTTGTTTGTTTGTTTGTTTGTTTGTTTTTCAAGGTAGAGTCTTATTCTAGCTCAGGCTGACCTGGAATTCATTATGTAGTCTCAGGGTGGCCTCGAACTCACGCCTACCTCTGCCTCCCAAGTGCTGGGATTAAAGGCACGTGCCGCCACACCCAGCTTTAAGAGGTAAATTTAAAGGAAAGAAAAAGTCCTTTATTTAGGGAAATAGACATATGGAAATAATCCAAGATGTGGTCAAGGGTGAAGGTGTAAATCAATATGTGAGTGGCCTGGAGACATTCTTGGCTGACACTGGTCATTAAAGGAAGGGAGTGGCGCCCTGGGTACATTCAAACCTGGGATGGGGACAGCCCTGTCGCCCCCCCCCCCCCCCCCCCCGCTGTCTGACACCAGACTCCTCCACCTGCAGGATGCTCACTCACAGAAGCCCCTGTGTTTGACAATGCTGTCGTTAGGGCTTCCCCTCCATCTCGGGAGGCAGGAAAGTGTGCAGCCATCCCAAAAATGGCTGGGGATGTGCATCAGAATGAGAACCTCTGACTTTCTCAAGGTCAGCAGGCAGGGTGGAGCCTGCCTGGTGCCTGCTGACCAGTCCATTCCTGGCTTACTATCCTGCTGGATCAGCCCTCCAGGGGCATGTGCCTTCCTAAGTGCAACCTCCCAGGTGAAATCTCTGGTTCTTTGGGCGTTCATGGGTATCAACCTCACACCTGGCTGTGGCGGGAGACTGTGCTGTGCTGTGCAGAAGCCAGGTTTACCCACCCACTCGGATTCATCTACCTGGGAAAGGGTGACTCAGGATGCAGGGTCCTGAGTGTATTCAGTCATCCCATGTACTAGAGTGAAGTCATCCGCATGAGGCAGAAACACACACCATGCAGTGATCCAGAACTTAAAGAAATAGTTTTTCGTTCTGGATGCTTTTTTCTTGCTTCTGTCTATTTAAAGCAATCAAAAACATTTCTTAAAACTGGACACGATGTCACATGCTTGTAATCCCAGCAGAACTCAGGAGGTGGAGGGAAGAGAATCCAAAGCTCAAGGTTATCCCTGGCTACCTGGGATGTATGAGACCCTGTCTCAAAAAAAGTTTTCGAGCCGGGCGTGGTGGCGCACGCCTTTAATCCCAGCACTCGGGAGGCAGAGGTAGGAGGATTGCCGTGAGTTCGAGGCCACCCTGAGACTCCATAGTGAATTCCAGGTCAGCCTGGGCTGGAGTAAGACCCTACCTCGAAAAACCAAAAAAAAAAAAAAAAAAAGTTTTCCCCCTTTTGCTGTTCATCTTTTGTGTTTTTTTTCTTAAAATTTATTTCATTTTATTTATTTTGAGAGAGAGAGGGGGAGAGAGAAAGTGAGAGAGAGAGAGAAAAGGAATAAGCACACCAGGGCCTCTAACTACTGCAAATGCATTCCAGATGCATGCGCCCCCTTGTGCATCTGGCTTATGTGGGTACTGGGGAATTGAACATTGGTCCTGAGGCTTCACAGGCAAACACCTTAACCACTAAGCCATCTCTCCAGGCCATCTTTTGTGTTCTTGAATAGCTCATTTGGGCTGGTATATGGAATAAGAATGTGGCCCTTGGAGAGTCCCCCATCTTTCCCAGAACCCTGGCTCCTGGGCTCGGGTGTCAGCAAGCTCTGGAAGGGGAGCTGCTGAGCTCCTTAGAGCCCTGTAGCACGTGACCAGGAACCACCCTCCATCCTGCCCTCACCCCTTCTGCATTTTTGAGCCAGTGTCTCACACTGTAGCCCAGGATGGTCTTGCACTCATTACTATCCTCCTGCCTCAGCTTTGAAGTGCTGGGATTAAAGAATGTGTTGCCATGCCTGGCTTAGGAAGCTGCCTTTCTTGAATGTTCGTGTTTTCTGCTCTGCACCCTGCATCCTTGATTTGAGGGCCTTTGGGAGCTAAGGGAAGCAAAACTGCAGGCTGCAAAGTGAACTCCTGTGACTGGCTCCTGTCTCTAGTCCTCTGGGGGAAGTTGGGTTAGAGGAGAGCAGAGGCCAAAAAAAGCCAGGGGAGGCCAACTAGCAATAAACCGAGACAGAATGATCCCTTTGGAGAGGTGAAAACAGACATGTTTCTCAGGGCTGTGTATCTGCTTACTGGGTGTGTACTCTTAGCAAGTTAATTTCAAGTCCCTTTCTTTCATTTTGTTTTTCTTTTTGGTTTAAAACTTGATTGTAGCCAGGCGTAGTGGCATATGTTTTTAATCCCAGCACTCGGGAAGCAGAGGTAGGAGGATTGCCATTGAGTTCGAGGCCAACCTGAGACTGCATAGTGAATTCCAGGTCAGCCTGGGCCAGAGTGAGACCCTACCTTGAAAAACCAAAAAACAAACAAGCAAACAAACAAAAAAACTTGATTGTAATGGTTGAGACTGAAAGAGAAGGGAGAGAGAGATAGAAGAGGGAAATAATGCCAGAGGGGAGAGAAGGGAGTTGTGTACACCAGGAAGACAGCAGAAGGCCTAAGAGAGGGAGAGAGAGAGAGAACGAGGCAGATAGATAGGGAAAGGGAGAGAGAGAGAAGTGGGGATGCACACACTTGCATCTGGAAAGCCCTGAAGCTGAATTTGTTTCTTCTATTTATTGGGATGACAAAGAATAATGACTTATAGGATCAGTATGAGGACCAAATAACACAGCTGACACAAACGACCTGTCCTATCATACAGGAAGTGCTCACTTCCAAAGCTGCCATTCTCCTGTAGGAAGATCACTTCATCTCTTTGAGTTTCAGTTTTATTAGTAAGAGAAAACAAAATCATATCTACTTTTTGGTAACTTAATGAAAGTCGGGGTTAATGTATGTAAGACCCCAACATTGTGGCTCTCCAAGTGTGGTCTCTGCATTCCTTCAGAGAGGCCAGCTCTCTGGCACTGGGGAAGACCCGGGCAGCTCAATTTCCTGTACCTGTTCCCAGGTCATTCTCATGGGCTCTTGGGTTTGAAAACCATGGCTCTTCAGTAGCTCCTGACATACAGAAGTTGATTAAAAAACAAAACAAGGGGGCTGGAGAGATGGCTTAGCAGTTAAGCGCTTGCTGTGAAGCCTAAGGACCCTTTGAGGCTCAATTCCCCAGGACCTACGTTAGCCAGATGCACAAGGGGGCTCATGCATCTGGAATTCGTCTGCAGTGGCTGGAAGCCCTGGCGTGCCCATTCTCTCTCTCTCTGCCTCTTTCTCTGTCTGTTGCTCTCAAATAAATTAAAAAAAAAAATTTAAACCCAAAAACAAAACAAGGGTTTGGGCAGATGTCTCAATGGTTAAATGCACTTGTAAAGACTGACAGCCCTGGCTTGATTCTTCACTACCCATGTAAAGCCAGATGCACAAAGTGGAACATGTGTCTGGAGTTTGTTTGCAGTGGTACAAGGCCCTGGTGTGAGCACATTCCTCCCTCCTCCCTCATAAATAAATAGAAATAGAAAACAAAGTCCCAAACCTAGGGCTAATTGCAATACTCCACCCCCAACCAGAGCTGGAGCTGTGATGGGCAAGTCCAGCTATTTTAGCGTGTGAGGAGAGTCGTTCTGAATTAAGGACTGCAGGGCGCTGGGAATCATCTTAGGCACATCGCCTGACTTCTCCAGGCTCCGCTGTTTGATTTCTAGTGTGATTAGGCCATCCTGGGATAGGAGCGGGCATTTCAATGCGTCAAGAACATGGCTTTACTTTACAGCTGCGATGGACGTTGGCAGGGGTCATGACTGGGTCACTGGGCCATAGGGTGTGATTCTGAGCTGGTTGGAGGAAAACCGGCCTGCTGCAGTCACAAGCAAAGGGGGCACAAAGAAGGCGAGGGGCCCTTGGAGCTCCTCCTCGGTCGTTTGGAAGCACTGCCCCAACCAGGCGTCATTATTATCGCTTGTGGGCAAAACAAGAGGAAACTGATTTATGACACAGCACAGAGAATTAAGTTAGAAAACAAGAGCTTTCCTGAGAATTCAGATGCGAGCAGGCGCTCCTTTCCCCAGGGGTAAGGCGAGGTGAGCATCCAATTCTGAGTCGCCTTTCCACCAACGACCTTGAGGCTAGTGGCATTTCCTTGAAGGCTGTGCAGACCACGGGAGGGCCAGATCCCATTTCAAGGGCTTAGGGCGAGGCGGGCCCGAGCGTGGCGGTGGGCGTGATGGAGAGGCGGGCCGGGCTTCGTGCGATCCGGAAGGCACGGGGGTGCCCCGCAGGGCCCCGCACCCTGCGTGCGCCCCCAGCAGCTCGTGGGCACGGGCTCTGCAGCGGCTCTGCGCTTTGCCCTCCACCCGGCGTCCTAGCCGCTTCCAGCCCCAAGCAGCGCTCCCAGGCCGGCCGGGCAGCTGTCCTTCTCTACCTCGGGTGGGGGTCGGTGGTCAGACGCTCTGGCCGAAGGGATCCCTCTGCCCCCCACCCCTTGGTCTGCCAGGAGCTGCGGGGACCGTGTCTGCGGCTGTCGCGCTTTTTCCTCCTCCACCTTACAGGACCCTCTCTTCCTTTTCTCCCCCAACCTCACGAACAAGGAGGCGCCCGTGGTCCTAGGGGAAGTCCCCGTTCGTGCACGTAGAGGGGAACCCCCGCACTTTCCCTGCAACCCGTGCAAGCCACCACAGCCCAGGCTCTGCTCCGGTGCGTCCCCAGGTGGGGAGGAGGGGCCGCGGGCTCCTTGCAAACCGCTGGCCTTCCTTTCCTTAGGCTTGGCTGACCCCTGGTGGTCATCCGGAGCACCGCAAGGGCTACTAAGAAGCCCAGGCAGGATTCTGTTCATCCAAGGGAAGACCACCTCCCCCCAAACCCGACCGAAATGTTGGGCCAGGCGCCAGAGGTTATAAAAGAGAACTATTCTGAGGGTGGCCTTGAGGGTGACAAAGCCTCCTTGCTTGGCTCAGCCACTTTGCCCTGCCCTCGCGTTCCCTCCCAAAGCTCCCCGTGTGGTTTCATTAAGGGAGGCTGCACCTGCACCCTCACACAGGTCTCTTCCTGCTCCCCACGTCCCTGTCGCTGGAGGTGTCGGTGGGAAAGGCCACCACCATCTATGCTGTAAACGGCACGGCGATCCTGCTGCCCTGCACCTTCTCCAGCTGCTTCGGCTTCGAGAATCTTCGCTTCTGGTGGTCCTACAACAGCAGCGATACATACAGGATTGTAAGTTAGGGCAAGTGCTCTTGCTACCTTCCTGCCTGCGCTGCTCCTTACCTGGGAATGCCTCCCACCCTAGGCTCCGGTCCCCCTTCGGGGCTGAGCCCCACTGAGCTATGACCCTCCCAACCTACCTTTTGTTACCTGTTCTCCTTCCAGATAGCCTCTGGGGTACAGATAGTATGGCTAGAAAGTGGGGTGTGTTGGAATTCTTGGCTGCTGTCTGGTCTTCAGGAAAACCCGGAACTTGGATTGCTTGCATTAAAATTAATAGTTTAACAATTAGGAGAGAGAAATACTTTTCCAAGGCTCAGAGAAAGGGAATGAGAAAGGACTGGGGCCTGGGCTTGGAGGAAAGGAGAGTGGAAGGTGCGGAAGAACACTGTCTGACGGGTGGGTGGATGGAGTGAGTCAGTCAACAAGTGTTTGCAGAGTTCTCTTCAATCTGGCTGGGGAATCCACTCCCTGAGTAATCAGTGTTCCCCAAGTTTAACCCAGGAGGGTTCCTATGAGCCCAACTGTTGATCCAGCTCACGATGAAAAGGCAGGATTTCGTGGGGCAAGAGGGCACTGAGGGCAAAGGCTACCTTGGCAAGTAGAAGGGAACTGCTCCTGGTTATGAGCAGAGCTGTTGTGCTTTAAAAGGCTTTCATGAGGAGAGCAATCAGGGAGGCCTTAGAAAAAGTAGCGGGCTTAGCCAGAAGCAGGCAGAATGCAGGTAAGCCAGGTGGAGCTATAGGAGGAAGTGCCTGTCACTTCCTGGGCCTGGTCAGGGCTGGTACCCGCCAAGGCCCTTGGATAATATTGTGATGCCTGGCTCTGATTCTTCTCTCGCCCAGCTCATAGATGGCATTGTGAAGAATGAGAAGTCTGACCCCAAGGTGAGGTTGAAGGACGATGACCGCATCACTCTGGAGGGCACTACTAAGGAGAAGATGAACAACATTTCCATTCAGCTGAGCAACGTGGAGTTTAGCGACACAGGCAAATACAGCTGTTACGTGAGGAACCCCAAGGAGAAGGACCTGCAGCACCACGCCACCATCTTCCTCCAAGTGGTTGATAAACGTACGCGGTGGCTTGGGGATAGGGATGGAGACAGGGGAGTGGACGGGCTTGGAGGTGCCTGCCTCATATTTGGGTGAAATGGCAGAATATATATCCTGGATATATATATTTTCCTCTTTACACTTGCAAGAGTTACTGGAGTTCCATTTGGAAGCTAGAAAAAATCAGCCACTGAGTGGCTTGTGAATTGCTCTAAGCAGTTGCCCTGTAAAATGGGCGCAAGGCTGCCTTCTGCGGGGCAGTTGTGGGGGTCGGAGGAGCTAGCTGGCAGTGTTTGGTGGAAGCTCTCTCCATGTGGGCTGATTGTTGCTACCATTGCACATTCTGTCGACTGCCGAGTATTAAACTAAAAGGTGCTCTTCCTTGGCTGATGTGCAGTTCACGGTAGGACAGAAGACAGATATCTGAACCAGGGCAGCATGATGCATAGCATGAAAGAGGGAGACGGCATGAGTTGTAGTCCCTCCCCCTGCAGGCACACATAGGGGAGCCAAGGTACCTGTGAGAAGGAGCCTGGTGGTTACCTAAGTCCAGCCAGGGCAGTTGGTTGGAGGGCAGGAGGTGATCAGCCTGTGAGCACTGGGGCTGGGCCCTTGCAGGTGAGGAGCCTGGAGGGCTAGGGAGTGTCGGACAGAGGCAATTGAAGGGTGCTGCCCGAGGTTCTGATGCCGCAGCTTCTGGGTGCCCTCTGGTATGGTATGCCACGGAGCTCCTGGAGAGGTCACACCAGGAGGTCGATTTCAGTAGTTGAGCCTGAGGCCCCGTAGGCAGACTTCCCTGAGATAGGGTCATGGCTATATAAGGGGTCACCTCTTACTCCAAGTTTGGGTTCCTGCCACTCTGCTCTTATGCTCAGCCTTCACAGAAGGGAAAAGAAGCAGACTGGAGAGGTGGCTCAGCGGTTCAGGTGCTTGCTGGCAAAGCCTGACAGCCTGAGTGTGATTACCCAGTACCCACATAGAGCCAGATGCACAAAGCGGTGCATGCCTCAGGAATTCATTTGCAGCAGTAACAGGCCCTTGCATGCCATTCTTTTTTTCTCTCTTCCCCCCTTGCAGATAAATAAATAAATATTTTAAAAATATAAAAAAAGAAAGGATGGGCATCAACACTGATCAAACATTTCTGGGGGCCAGGCACTCCATGGTGCCTCATGTGGTCCCTGTGAGGTGTGTAAAATTTTCAAAAAACTGTTTAAATTCATTTATTTTTTATTTATCTGACAGAGGCAGGGAGAGTGGGGAGGTGAGAATGGGTGTGCCAGGGCCTTTGGCTGTTGCAAATGAACTCCATACACATGCACCACCTTGTACATCTGGCTTACATGGGTTCTGGGGAATCATGGGTCCTTTGGCTTTGCAGGCAAGCACCTTAACTGCTAAGCTGTCTCTTAATCCCTCCTATGAGGTGTCTTTAAAATATGTTTTATTCATTTATTTGCAAGCAGAGATAGAAAGATAAAGATACAGAGATGTGGGGGGCACGCCAGAGTCTTCAGCCACCACAAACAAACTCCAGATGCATGTGCCACTATGCATCCAGCTTTATGTGGGTTCTGGGCAATCGAATCTGGGTCATTAGACTTTTCAGGCAAGCGCCCTAACCACTAAACCATCTCTCCAACTCCCTGTGAGGTGGTTCTAAGTGCTGGGGCTCCAGCATGGTCAGGACTGGAGATTAATTTACTCCCTGTTTAGTTGTAATTAAACAAATTAAACAGATTTAAGTCCAGGGTGAGAACATGAGTAGTAATTTGTAGAAAAGATAAAGCAGGTGGGAGAGATAGCTTAGTTGTTAAGGCATTTGCCTGCGAAGCATAAGAACTCATGTTCCAATCTCCAGGTCCCACATAGCCAGATGCACAGTGATGCAAGCATGCAATGTCGCACATGCACACAAGGGGGCGCACACATCTGGAGCTTGTTAGCAGGCTGAAGGTCCTGGCATCCCATTCTCTCCCTCCCTCCCTCTTTCTCTCCCCCTCAAAATAAAAAAAGAAAGAAAAGATAAAGCAGCAAAGGAAGGAAGATGCGGCACGGGGGTGGGGGGATGTTCCAGGATGGTCAGAGAAGACCTGGCTGGAAAAGGCCATGTAGAACGGGGACATCTGAAGGAAGTGAGAGAAGAAGCTGTGAGGATGTCTTTTGCCTAGAAATTGCTGATGGGATTCTCATGCGGAGGTTTGCAGGCCAAGTTGTGAGTCAAAGCTGGGAGTTGTAGGCCTCCATAGTGATTGATTCCTGACCGTGTGTGAGCCTGTGGGAGGAGGTGGGGGATGAGAGGGAAGGCACCATGTTCCAGGTTCTCTTGTATCTTTAGGTCCAGGAGGACCTTGGCCAGGGGTTGGGGTTGCCAGCCTTGGACTGTCCTGTGCAGGCCCCACATGAACCCCGCTCCCCCTCCCCCCTCCTCACCTTGTTTTGACCCCCCCCCCCAGTGGAGGAAGTGGACAACACGGTGACCTTGATCATCCTGTCTGTGGTGGGCGGGGTCATCGGGCTCCTGATCTGCATCCTGCTGTTGAAGAAGTTGATCACCTTCATCCTGAAGAAGACCCGGGAGAAGAAGTGAGCAGACAACCCCCACTCCATGCCTGAGCGCTATAAGCTCACCATCCCTCCTCTCGTGCTTCCCTGGACCCACTACCATGTGCCCTTGCCAGTCTGTGATGTCCCCTCTTTTTTTTTTCTCTGCCCCTTCCCAGTCCCACCGCTGCCCTTGCTAGTCCTGCAACCCTTGTCCTCAGCCCTCTCCCAATCTCCTTTCCTCCCCTCCCCTCATGTTTATTTACTTACTGAATATGTTGAGTTCACTGAGCACATACATACAGTTTGCCTGTACTTCTTTGTTTGGCTGTCTTCCTTCCCATGCCTTTAGCCTCTCGCTTCCTGCTTATACTGCCTGTCCTAAAGCTTACCACAGGATTTAGGAAGTCTGCTTTCTTCATCTTTTCTTTTTCTTTCTGTTCTTGCAAGGTAGGGTCTCCCTCTAGCTCAGGCTGACCTGGAATTAGTCTCAGGCTGGTCTACTACTCACGGCGATCCTCCTGCCTCTGCCTCCCAAGTGCTGGGATTAAAGGTGTGAGCCACTCACCCTGCCCTCTCCTCTTGTTTTTAACAGAGAAAAATATGAGTCCAGGTATAGTAACTCTAAAATGGGAAGAGCTGAGTTTCCTACTATGAAATTCTGAGAATTCAAATGGGAGAGATTGAAAATAAAGTCTGAAAGCCTGCCGTGGTGGTTCATGCCTGTAATCACAGCATAAGAAGTCTGAGATGGGGCTGGAGAGATAACATAGTGGTTAAGGTGCTTGCTTGCCTGTGAAGCCAAAGGACCCAGGTTCGATGCCCCAGGACCTACATAATCCAGATGCACAAGGGTGGCGCATGTATCTGGAGTTCGTTTACAGCAGCTGAAGGCCCTTCACACCCATTTCTCTCTCTCTCTCTCTCTCTCTGCCTCTTTCTCTCAAAATTAATAAAATAAATAAAAAATATAAAGAAATCTGAGACAGAAAGATAAGGGTTGCTTTGAGTTTGAGGCTAGCCTGGGCTATATAGTGAGTTCCAGGCCAGGCTGGACTATAGAATGAGAGCCTGTCTCATAAGTAAGGACAATAAAAACAGCAAGAAGTCAGAAAAGGCTGATGTGGCCTCCCAGAAAGCTTCCCTGAAAGGTCAAGTTTGAAAATAGACATCTAGGGGCCTGGGAAATAGTTCAGTGGTGCTGCGCTTGCCTAGCATGTGCAAGAAGCCCTGGAAGAAGAAAATGAGCAGGACCAGCGGTGCAAAGCCAGGCCAGGCTGCCTCCAAAGCAGCCCACGGAGAATCTTGCAGAGCCAGAGCAGGGAAAAGACACTTGAAAGTTGTGTTCTGAGCAAGACAGATGATGAGGTGGGACCTGTGTCTGGCTCATAACCTTGAGCTGTGGAATAGCTCCGGCTGCTGCTTCTGCCCTGCTTGAAAGGTTAGAAAGTGCACGGATAAGAAGGGCAGGAAGCTGAGGCAAGGAGGGGAAGCTATGGGGCAGCATTGGAGTGGGGTAGTGGGGTGCAGGACAGGCACTGGCTGGGTTGAGCCCCCAGGAATGTCAGCCTGCTTTGTGGCTGGAGGTTGTGAGAGTTTTGGTAGTCCTGAGCGGGACTTGACCAGATTCTTTTTTTTTTTTTCAAGGTAGGGTCTCAGTCTAGCCCAGGTTGACCTGGAATTCACTATGCTGTCTCAGGGTGGCCTCGAACTCTTGGCGATCCTCCTACCTCTGCCTCCTGAATGCTGGGATTAAAGGTGTGCATCACCATGCCTGGCCAGATTCTGTTTTTAATAACCAGCCTTACTGCCAGCGAGAGCAAAACTAAAGGACACAGTTTGCAATATATGGATAAAAAACATTTAGAAAAGACAGCAGCAGTCTGTTGGGTTTGCCATGGGTTCTTCAAAAGCAAGTGGGTGGCTCAGTGGTGGCACACCTGCCTAGTATGGCTTTCATCCCTGGCACTTCCAAACAAAAACAAACTGAGAACCAAATCAAGCCAAACCAAACTAAGGCATGCTTAACATTTTCTTGCTAGGACCCTGGTATATCAGGAGATTGCCTACAGATAAGAATTCTCTCTGTCACCCATCAAATGGCTACCATACTTTAGGTACTACACCAGGCATTTTTACCCCATATCCATCATTTATATCTTTTAAAAAATACTTTTATTTATTTATTTATTTGAGAGAAAAAGAGGGAGAAGAAGAAAGAGAAAAGAGGGAGGGGGAGAGAGGGAGAAAATGGGCGTGCCAGGGCCTCCAGCCACTGCAACCGAACTCCAGATGCATGCACTACCTTGTGCATCTGGCTTGTAAGACTGTAAGATGGCTTGGGTCCTGGGGAATTGAACCTGGGTCCTTTGGCTTTGTAGGCAAACACCTTAACCACTAAGCCATCTCTCCAGCCCATCATTTTTATCTTACAATTGAGCAAAGTAAGATTCAGAGGGCTAGGTGGTTTGCCCAATGCCACATAACTAGGCAGTGGTGGAGTTAGGATTTGAAGTCTGTCTTAAACCCTAAACCCTAAACTATTGTCACCATATCCTACTGACTCATTGGACTCATCTGCAGTTCATTCAGTCATTCTTATTATTGCTATTATTTTTTTTTGAGGTAGTTCTCATTCTAGTCCAGGCTGGACTTTCATGTTCACAGTGATCCTCCTATCTCTATCTCCCTAGAGCTGGAATTAAAGGTGTGTTACCACACCCTCATTCAGTCTTTTTAAAAAAATATTTTTTCTTATTTTATTTTTATTTATTTATTTGAGAGAGAAAAGAGGCAGGATGGGAGAGAGAGAGAGGGAGATTGAGAGAGAGAGAGAGAATGAGAATGGGTGCACCAGGGCTTCCAGCCACTGCAAACAAACTCCAGATGCATGCGCCACCTTGTGCAGCTGGCTTATGTGGGTCCTGGGGAATTGAACCGAGGCCATTTGGCTTTGCAGGCAAGCACCTTAACTACTAAGCCATCTCTCCAGCCCCTATTTTTTTAATGTATTTTATTTGAGAGAGCGAGAGCTAGAGAGAGAAAGAGGCAGATAGAGGGAGAATGGGAGTGTCAGGGCCACCAGCCCCTTCAAATGAACTCCAGATGCATGCACCACCTTGTGCATGTGGCTTTATGTGGGTCCTGGGGAGTTGAACCTGGGTCTTTTGGCTTTGTAGGCAAGCTCCTTAACCGCTAAGCCATCTCTCCAACCCTCATTCATTCTTTTATTTGATGGCTATGTTTGTGTGTGCATGGGGGTGGGGGAAGGGGCTTGTGCATGGCTTGGCACGCATCTGGAGGTCAGAGGACAGCCTCAGGCATCAGTCCTTGCTTTCTACCTTGTTTCTTGTGGCTTGCAGCTGATACACCTAGCTGGTCCATGAGCCTCTGGAGGTTCTCTTGTCTCTGGAGGTGCAGATGCAGCCTTGGAGCTTTATGTGGGTTCTGGGGATCCAAACTTAGGTCCTCATGCTTGCATGACAAACACTTTGCCTACTGGGCTATTTCCCCAGCCCTCCTGATAGCTATTTGAGATATAGTGCCAGGTGCTGTAGAACATGCTGAAAGGAAGGGTGAGATTCTGCCCTTCTGTAAAGAAGGCATTTGCAGGGATCAGTGTAATGCAAAGTACCCACAGAAGGGCACGGTAAAATGCTGCCGCAGAGTTCAGAAGAGGGGGTGATGCTAGGTTCAGTGGTTATAATGTCACCCCTGGGAAGAGTGATGGGATGGCATTGAGGGAAGGAATCTTAGACTAAAAGCTGAGACAGAGCCTGGGCTGTGGGTGTGTGCCTTCTGACAAGGTCTTGTCACTGATGGTGGAGGAATGAGGCAGGAAGCACAATGTAGAAAGTTTGGAGCTCTAGGAGCCTTGGCTGCAGGTGAGTGGGTGAGGGTTGGCAATGCCCTGGTAGGACTAGGTGAGAAGAGGCTGCGGGCAGGAGAGTCCAAGGAAGGGTCCCCTGGGCACTGGGGCGTGGGGGAGGATGCTTTGCATGTCACACGATCTCTGTCCCCCAGCCTGGGTGCTGCTGTGGAGGAGGGACAGACTTAAACTGGAGCCTGGGCACCTAGGCAGGCAGCAATCTGTGGCTCTTGAGAGGTGTATTTCCCACCTGATGTCTCTTCTTCCTTCTCCTGTCCTGTCTGTCCCCTCACCTTCCCAGACCTGTCATCCTTGAGGCTGGAACTGATGCCAGCCCTATCTTCCATGACCCTCACCTTCCCATCTCTGGTACTAGAGCTGAGTTCTGTGGGGAGGAACTCTGTGTCCCCAGAGCTTTTCTTGCTGGTTTGTACCTTACCCCTGGAATGGCACAGTGTGACTATGACCTCTGAGGATGGTGCCTGGTACCCCTTGACCTGTGCCACATGTCCACAAGCAGATGATGGCTAAGCCTTCGTGAGCTCTTTCCATCTGCAGCCATTTTTCTCCATTCTCACCCTTGCGGTCACCTATGAAGACGATTGTCACCATGTCTGTGTCATAGATGAGGCAGTGGAGGCATGGACGATTTGTCATGTGACTTGGCTTCTTGTTTCCTCAGTTTATAGAAGGCCGGGGAGGTGACACAGGGGTGGGAACTGGGGGACGGTGGCTCCCCTCGACAGTTTATCTCTGCCTCCCCTTACCAATGCCTCTCTCTCTCTCTCTCTCCCTCTCTCTTTCTCTCTCTCCCTCTCTCTCTCCCTCCAGGAAGGAGTGTCTTGTGAGTTCCTCGGGGAATGACAACACAGAAAATGGATTGCCTGGCTCCAAGGCAGAAGAGAAGCCACCCACCAAAGTGTGAGGCCCCACCTGGGGCCAAGCAGCACAGGGAGCCTTGTTTTCTGATGGTGATATTGATGCTCGAATCCCGTTTGTACAAGCCACATGCCTGAGACATCTGTTGCTTGGCTCAAGCTGTAGTCTTTCTGGACAGCAGGGATCAGTGCTGTCCAGCTCTTCCCCGTCCCCAGCCAGGGCTTTCCAGGGACAAGGGCTGGCTGGGGAAGGGGACTTGGGGGACTTTTGGTAAAGAGAAAGGAGGGGCTAGAAAAATGTGGAGGGGCAGGTCCTCGACACCTAGAAAGATGGGGAAGTTTCCTCCAGGCTCCCCAACACCATGGTTTTCCCTGATTTTTTTAAACCAACAAGGACTTGGGGGATCACTGCTCCCAGAGCTGGGTTTGAAGATGGGCTGGAGTAGGCTAGAGTACTCTGAGGGTGGAGTCTGCAGAGATAAGGCCACTCTGAGAGGCAAGCTGGGCTTTGAAGAACATCTGCTCTCCCACGGTTTCTCCAGTGGGGAACTTCCTCGCCAACCCTGGATTTCCTGTCCATGTTGTCCCAGCTCTCTGCCTCACTTCCTGCTCAGAATTTCTTGACTCTCCCCATTAAACCTGGCTGCCTTGATTTTGAGGGGTTCCAGCCCACCTAGCCAGTCTCTGCTCTCTGGGTTGCTAAGGAGGGACCCTCATGCAGGGAGCCCTGGAGAGCTATCTGCACCTTTCCTGGGATTTCTGTGTGGGGAATTGGGCTGGAGTGAGAAAGGGTGTCCTGGGTGTCTTAGCCATTGGAATATCTACCCCAGCCCTTACAAGGCTGGCAGCGCTTGTCCTTGGCATGGCAGGCCCATGCCACAGGGGCACTCTAGAGCTCAGCTTCCCTGCTCCTCCCCTTCTTTTGAAACAGCAGGTGGTGTCACTGTACTTGAAGTGTGGCTTCCTGGGACCTCTCATCTTTAACCTCTCTTCCCATTCATTCACTCCTCCTGTGCCCCTTCAGCTTGCCTGCTCCTGCCCTCAGGGCTGCCCATCCCCCAGCTCAGCACCCATCTTTGCTCAGGGACCTTGAATTTTCCAGCTGCGTTCTGCTCGGCTGGGCCAGTCCCTCTCCTAGCCTGGGGTGAAGGGGGAGGGAGAGGATGCCCCCACTTTTCCTCTGTTCTCTGCAGAACTGGTTTGCACATCCCTTGAGTGTGGGGCTAGATTGTGCCTTAGTTCCTTGAATCCTGGCTCTTGTCCTTCTCTCTCTAATTCATCCTTCCTGACTTGTTTGCCATAATGCTGGTGAGCATCCCCAGGCCCCTCCTAAAGGTCACAGAGGGGGCCAGGAAGCTAGAGTCGTGTTATCAATGGCCCCATGGCCGGTAGCAAATTTGGACACACCCGCAGGGTATTTCCATCTTTGTCCCTGTCAGGGACCAGGGATGGTGTTAAACATGGGGCCTTCTGATAGGTTCGATTGTGTGGGGCACTGTGATATGTGAGATGTAATAATGGAGGTCTCCCCACCCTATCTTCCCTGTTAGATTTCTCATGTATCCCAGGCTGGCCTCCAACTTGTCATATAGCCAGGATTGGCCTTGAACTCCTGATCCTCATGCCTCCACCTCCTGAGTGCTGGGATTACAGGAGTGAGCCACCACACCCTGCTCATATTTCCCTGGTTTTGAGACCGGACATGACATCAGAGCCTCTGACCTTTCAGGAATCTTCTTCTAGCTGCCTTCATACAAAACAGCTTTCTTCCTCCTTCCTGGCTCCACATTGGAAGAGGCCACGTGCCCCAGGCTCTTCTCACTGTCTCGAGAGGAAGCTGAGGCGTGCACTGCTGGCTTATAAGTGGCTCTCACGGCTTCTCTGGGCTCAGCTTTTCCCATCTCTCCAATGGGTATAATAATACTTACCTACCTCACAGGACTGTCGTGAGGCTTGGAGAGTTCTGTGTAAAAAAAAAAAAAAATCTGCTTGGCTTGGAAGTGCACCTGGGAAACAAGTTTTTTAATTGGGAGGGATTTTCCAAGTTTGTCATGTCCTTTCTGCTTCCCATCCTTCTGACATGACACACACACACACACACACACACACACACACACACACGCCACATTCTTCCTCTTCCCTCTGAAAATCCACATGACTTTGCGACATTAGAAACCTTGGCTCTCACTGATGCTTAAACATCCTTCCCATAGCTCTCATTTGGGAATTTGCAATACAGGCGATTGGAACTGGAGGGGGAACATTTTGATTGTCCCAAGGTTTGAGACACTACTGGCAATTAGTTGTTGAGGACTAAACTTAATCCTCTCAACAAAGAATGTCCTGTCCTAGTGCCAATGTCATGCCTGTGGACAAACATTGTCACAGATTTGCAGTAGGATGGAAATGGGCAAAGCCACTTTCCCCAGCCAGCTCCTTAGTGCCAGCCAGTCTTCAACGGTGTTCTCAGGGTGGGTGAGGGCATTCCCAGGGGGAGGGGCTGCAGAGAGCCTCTTGCACATTTGTGCTGACAGTGATGCCAGCGCGACCAAAGACCAACCCAAGAGATGCTCCTTCTCGACCTCCAAGAAGCACACCTGCGTTTGAGGCCCCGGCTTGCTCCCGGCGTAGGAACCGAGCAGAAGGTGGCTGGAATAAATTTGTGAAGCAGGAGAGGCCAGAGGGAGGGGCTGATGAAGCGAAGTTCTCACACATATGTTCCCATGTCTGGCTGACCAGCTCCCGTGGAGCCAGGGATACAAGCACGCACCCTGGAGTGCTCTGGCAGGCGAGGGTGTGCTCGTGTGGAGTGTCTGGCGTGGGCATGTGGCCGTGTGTGTGTGCAGACTGCACGTGCAGAGGCGTGGCTGTGCAGTGCGTGGGCTGTGCATGATGCGGGGACTCTGAACGTCCAGGAGCTTGAGCTGGGGGCCGAGGATGCGCATGAGACAGGATAAGCAGCCATGCTCTTACCTTCCACTTCTCTGAAACGTCGTGTCATTGTCACAGCGGGCTGCCATTGGAGGGCTGGTGGGCAGGAGAACCAAGAGGAGGGACTTCTGGGGAAAATCCTGTAACTTGCTGCATCTCACTTTGTCCCAGGTTGGAGCTCCTGCTGTCCTGCCTCCCACCTGCTATCGGAGCTTTTGACTATCATATGCATGGTTTCTTCCTCTGGCTTGGGTGACAATACCCATAAGCAATTTTCTTGTGTAACTTTATAGATCAAACAATGCAGTGATGGGCTGTGGAGGCCTCAGGCCTGTGGTGCCTCAGGGAGGCCCAGACATGCACATGTCCAGCACTGACTTGGGTTCAAGCACAGAATCGATGTGATCAGACTATCTTGCCTCTGCAACATGTTTTGCATTGTAGAATTGTATTTAGCTTTGCTTTGGATGAAACAATAAAAACTATTTTTTAATAAGTGGAGGGTTGGAGTTTCCATTGTTGGCTAATTGGGAGTTGAGTTCTAACTTCATTTCCTATCAGATTTATCTTCTCTGAGCTTTAGTCTGCTTGCGTTTAAAATGTCTAGATGAGATAACACGTGTTGCATGCCTAGGGATTTCCGGCATAAACACAGACATTCAGGACGTTTTAGTTTTGGCCCTTTGGAAAGGTGACTCTTTAATATGGGAGTCAATGCCAATAGTGACCCTGGAAGCCCTAAATGTCATAGAATCCCCTACTCCGGGTTTCTCTTCCCCCCAGTTTAGCATTTCTATCCAGGCAAAATCTGCTTAAATGAATGATGGTCTTCAGAAAGTTTTTTTTTAAAAAAATATTTTTATTTATTTATTTGAGAAAGAGAGAGAGAGAGAGAAAGGCAGATAGAGAATGGGTGCTCAGAGCCTCCAGCCACTGCAGATGAACTCCAGATGCATGTGCCCCCCTTGTGCATCTGGCTTACATGGGTCCTGGAGAGTAGACCCTGGGTCCTTTGGCTTTGCAGGCAAATGTCTTAATGGCTAAGCCATCTCTCCAGCCCAGAAAGGAGTTTTTAGTTACTGGGCTTAAGGCCAGTGAGGAATATGATGGTTAGGCTATCAGGTATCTTCTATGGACTCATGTTGGAGCACTTTGTACCCAGACAGCGGCACTGTTTTGAGAGGTTGTGGAACCTTTAGGAGGTGGGCTTTACTGAAGGAAGTTGGGTGGGCCTTGAGGTTTACAGTCTGGTCTCACTTCCTGTCCAGTCTCTGCTTCCTGCTCCACACAGATATGAGCACAAAGCTTTATGCTTCTGCGGCCATAGCTGACAGCCACTTCCGTCACCAACTCTTCCCTGACATAACAGACTGTACGTACCCTTACATTGCAAGTCAGAGGAAACCCTTGCTTCATGAAGCTGTTTCTTGTGAGCTGTTTTGTCACTGCAAAGAGAAAAGTACCTAGCCCGCCACCCTCTTATCTGTGGTAGCTATGTTCTGAGATCCTCAGTGATGCATGAAAGTGCAGATAGTCCTGAACCCTAGATCCACTACGGTGTTTTTCTGTTCCCACATACACACCCATGATAATGTTTAGTATATAAATTGGGTGAGAGGCTAACAACAGTAATAATCAGGCAACAACGATGACAGTATACTAGAATAAATGTTATGTGCATGTAGTCTGTCATGAGTCATAATAAGGATTTTGTCTCTTCTTTCTCTATCAAGGTCCTAGGAAGGCAGAGGGTCCTGGCATCTCCCCATGCCAGCCCTGATTTCTGTAGCCCGCACTAGAGTAATTGTGACCTGAGCTCATGCCCTGAATGGATCCATCACCTGGGTTCCCCTTGCTGTCATTCACTTGTCTTCAGGGACTGCTTGATGCCTGGGGACTCCTGCCACCTTCCTGACATCTATGTCCCTGGATATTGAGGTTCCCTAGGGCAGTCTGAGTTCGTAACACTCCTGGAATTCTGTGCATTGAACTTATAGTTGCCCCTTGTAAGGATCAGTTCCAAGGCCTGGTTAGGATCCAATACTTGCTCTATTTCATTCCTACTCCCTTTTTATATCCAGTAGCCATTATAATTGATAGGTGACTCAGTGTCTCCAAGTTAGGAACCAGGGCTATCCTGGGGAAACCTGGCATGGGGTCACTCATTAGGTCTTTTGTCAGCACTGTATTGACTCAGGGCTAAAGTCCACGTCATTAAATGCCTTTCACTTGAAGGTGGTGACTCCACAGACCGATGGATGTTAGGGGTCTGAGTGTGAAGATTAAGGGTTATTCATGTGCATAGGGGACCTTTCAGTCTTCTACAAGGGCTGGGGATCTTGCCACAGTCCTGCACTGCTGTTTAAGAAAGCAGTTGGATGTTCCAGATGCTCCTTTCCTTCTCTTGCTCCTATGAGGGAGGTGGCCTTGCTGACTCCCAGGGCCTAACCCTTTGCTTCTAGTGGGACAAAAAGGATTTCCCTTGGAAAGACCTTTTGGGCCTCATCTTCTGATTCACTTTACCCTTGTTATTGGCCAACTCCCCAGCATTCAGTAACCCCAGACTGGGTCAGATAGACTTTCACTGGAGAGCAGCTCTTTAATTCCCACTTGTAGATTTTAAGGAGGCTAGGTGGGGCATCTTTGGACACCCATCAAAAAAAGAAAAGAGAGAAAAAAATGTTAACCATGTTCTTGCCTAGAATGTATAAAGGCCTGGGTTTGACCCCCAGGATTGATATGGTTTATATATAAAATGTCACCCAAAACTCATGTATGTTTTGAAGGCTTGGGATCCAATGTAGTGTTTGTGAAGTGATCAGCTCATGAAGGCTCTGACCTAATCAATGGATTAATCCCTTGATAGGTTTATAATTAGGTGGCATTATTGGGGGATGGTAGAAGTTAGGAGGTTGGGCCTACTTAGAGGAAGGATGTCACTAGGAACATGTCTTTAAAGCATAGACCTGTCTGGACGCCTCCACATCTGCTTCCTGGCTGTCAGAAGGTGAGCAGCTCTATAGCTCTTTTCCACTACACCTTTCCACCATGATGCTCTTGCCTGCCACAGGACTAAGAGGGACAGAGCCATCCAACTGTGGACTGAACCTCTGAAACAGTGAAAGGAAATCCTTCTTAGATTTATTTGCTCAGTTATTCAATCTTTTTGTTTGTTTTGTTTATCAAGGTAGGGTTTCACGCTAGTCCAGGCTGACCTGGAATTCACTATGGAGTCTCAGGGTGGCCTCGAACTCATGGTGATCCTCATACCTCTGCCTCCCGAGTGCTGGGATGAAAGGTGTGCACCACCATGCCCAGATTGCTCAGTTATTTTTGTCATTGCAACAAGGGGCTAACATGAAATGTCTTTGAGAAGTTAGCTCGCCTCTATGTGCCTCAGTTTCCTAGTCTGTAAAATGAGGTTACACCTACTTTGTGAGGATTCTGTAAGAATTACATGATATCATAGGTGCAAAACCCTACAAAAACTATACATGGTCATGTAAAACGGAGGAATTGCACAGCTGGGTGAGGGCTCCTGCTGAAGAGAAGCCCCGCTGAGGCCACTGGCTAGTGGGAAGGGGGAAGCCGAAGTGAGGCCATGGCTAAGCTTGCACCTCCTGCTCCTGGTTGGGAGGAGCTGTCAGCTGCAGGAGACAGCATTGGGAGAGGAATGGTTCCTGTTGGGATGTGATATCTTTTTGTCTTTTTTTCAAGATAGGGTTTCACTCTAGTCCAGGCTGACCTGGAATTCACTATGTAGTCTCACGATGGCCTCGAACCCATGGTGATCCTCCTACTTCTGTCTCCCAAGTGCTGGGATTAAAGGCGTGCGCCACCACACCCGGTGGGATGTGATATCTTGACACACGTGTTATGGCAATTGTCCCAAATCAAGTTCCTGATGTCACCTCATTCTGAGCCTGGGGTTGCTCCTCCTGTGTTGTCCATTCATGCAGCCATGCAGGACAGCACTCACTTCCTCTCACACCTCAACCCTTTCCTTCTCCAAATTCCATCAGTGGTATGTTAAAAATACATCATGGGGCTGGAGAGATAGCTTAGCAGTTAATGTGCTTGCCTATGGAGCCTAAGGACCTAGGTTTAACTCCCCAGAGCCAACATAAGGCAGATACCCAAGGTGGTGTAAGTGTCTGGAGTTTGTTTGCAGTGGCTGGGGACTCCAGTGTACCAATTCTCTCTCCCTCATTTATAAACAAGTAAATTAAAAATATTAAAAACAAATACATCCTGGGGGCTGGGGACATGGCTCAGCTATTAAAGGCACTTGTTTGCAAAGTCTGCTGGCCTGGGTTTGATACCCCAGCACCCATGTAAAGCCAGATGCACAAAGTGGCGCATGTACCTGGAGTCCATTTGCAGTGGCGAGAGGCCCTGGTGCACCCATTCTCTCTCTCTCTCTCCCAAATAAATATAATAAATGTAATAAAGATATTTAAACATATGTAGCATGAGGTCAGTGGCCCTTGCCACTGCCACCCTTACAGTGCTGGTCCAGGTCACTGTCGTCTCTCATCTGGATCCCTGCAGTAGCTCTCACTGGTCTTCTTGATTTTGCTCTTGGCCATTCATGATTGTGACGGTTAATTTCTATTGCCAACTTAATCAGATCAGGAGTCAAGTAAGAGACATGCCTCTTGGGCAGGTCTGTGAGGGTGTTTCCAGAAAGGATAAACTGAGCTCCCCCTACCCCAGAATGGGCAGCTCTTCCCCTGGCACCCTGCATATAAAAAAAGTGGTTCCAGGAGTAAGCCACCCACCTCCGTGTTTTGTTGGGCTGCCTCTCTCTTCCTTGCTGGTGAGTGCTTCCGCCTTGCTGCTGCCATCCTCCACTGACACTGGAACCCAGTTCTTTGTCCTTGCAATGTATGCTGAAGGCCAGCAGCTCTTCAGGCATCCTCCAGGCCTCCAGTGTCAGGTTGGGCTGCTGAATGGCTGTGCCTCACGGGCTGAGCAGCTGCTGTGTTCTCATCCTCTCCAGCCTGCAGACAAGACAGCCGCCTACCCAGCTGTGTTGGGTAAGCTGAGCTAATAAATTCCCTTTGAGCATATATTCATCCTATCATTCTGTTCTCCTAGAGAACCCTGACTAATACAGTAATCTACTTTCCCAAGTGATCCTTTGAAACCAGATTTAGGTGTGACTTTTGCATCTTAAGTAACTAAAAGCTTGAGAGAGATTATATGATAATGGTTTTCAGACATTGGACAGCAGTGGTGAAAGTTGTGATTCCTGAGAGAGAGAAACAAATAAGGTGAGGTTTACCCTTGTTGCAACTCACAGGGTGCAGGGCAGGGAGGGACCCCAGGATGAGCCCAGAATTCTTCCTGCATTGAGGAGATGTGCTAAAAAACCTAGGGAGGGTTAAGGCAGGGAGGATTTTCAGGGTCTGAAGTACTGTCCCCCCCCCATCTACCAGGTCTCTAGCTGAGTACTGCCAGTACAGATGTGTGAGACCCCCAACCCACCCCTCCAGGGAAAGAACCACTGGAAAGGATTAAGGGGAGCAGACCCTAAGAGCCCATAGCACAGCTCTGACGTGGAGCTGACATTGCTCCACTGCTGAGGCAGTAGCCTTTCCATTCTCTTCCTCATCTCCCATCATGGCTACGCCTTTGTTCTAGCTGCGGGCCACAATTATCCCTGGGTCTGTGTGAGCTCCAGGGCGTCCCCCAAACTCACATCCCTTCTGATGGCTTTCCTCACTCTCAGGGGCCTGTCTGCAGACCCCTGGGGCACTCTCTGTGCCATTGCCTCTTCTCTGGCACTTGGCCTGGTGATCCCTATCTGCTCTGCTTTTGTGGACTCCTGACTCATGTTGTTTTTATCTTACACACTTTGGTATGAGTCTGTAAAAATTAAAAATATTTTTTTCTTTTTTAGCCACACTATCATTGTTACATACAATGAGATGAATAATTTTTCTTTTTACTTAATGCCAGGATCACATTTCCCAATTAATCCTTGATCCAAATGTCCCTTAATGCTAATTTGTTGATTTTGGGATTCAATCAGGGTTTCACCTTGTGTGTGATCTGTAAGAATCTTTCTGGCCATTGATTTGTAGAAGAAATATGGTCAGTTGAGTGATCTAGTATCCTGGCTTTGGGTTTGAATTTCCAAGTGGTGTCACTTAACTTTCTCCCTTTAATTCTTGGGCACTGCAGATTAGATCCAGAGGCTTAGGTACAACGTTTTTTGGTAAGATACGTACAGGGGATATACCATGAAGGTGTATTTCTTATTCACACAGGAAGAATGATAATTGATCTTGACCATCAACTTGATGGGATGTAGAATCACCTTGGAAACAAACCTCTAAGCATGTCTGTGAGGGAGCTTCTAGATTAGGTAAACTGAAGTGGGAAGACCCACTCTAACTGTAAGCTGCACCATTATATACTGAGCAGTAAAGAAATGCAAAATTATGAAATTAAGAAAATGGATGCACCTGGAGAAAAACATATTGTATGAGGTCACTTGGGCTCAGAAAGACAAAAGCCATATATATTCTCTCCTATGTGGATTCTAACATGGCATAGTTATGGTTTGTTTATAAGTTGCATCAGTAGTACTGGTAAGGAAGCTATATTGAGGTTGGAGAGAGGAGAAGTAAGGAGAGGTCAGAGGAGGGGATAGTAGACAGGCAAGTGGAGGAACAGAACACAGAGGCTGGCCGTGTCTGGGGGACTGGTATGAGGGAGGAAAGGGAAGATACACAAAACTAATGATGGCATAAATCAGTACCAAGAAGCTATCCCCTTGGCTAGCTAGCTAAAAGGTATATCTTTCTTCAAGATGCAGATAGAGGGATAGTTTAGGCAGAAGCATGCTGAGGAGTATAGAAAGTTTTTATTTTAAAACCATAGTCTATTGCTGGTAAAATCCCAGTGCCAGAATTTAGTTACCCCCTACAGTGAGCTGTTGGTTCAGGGAGGCTCATGAGGTCTCCCAAACAATGCAAACCATTGCCAAAGCATTTGGTTATCCACCAGAACCAAAATGGTCAGTCCCTGTTGCTGAAGATACATCAGGTTAGAAAGCACTATGTGAGCTTTGCTGTGGGGGCAAGAGCACCAACTGTGTACTGCAACAAGCAGTGGAGCCTGCAAGCTACAGAATCAACCAGCCAGGCAGTATGTACCCGCCAGTGCAACAGTGGCACACAGGCTATGAGGGTAATTAAGTGCTCTCTGATTGGATATGACGCCCACTCAGTGGGAGGGAATTCATACCTAGCACTGAAGTCATGCTCCCTAGAAGAACACTTCCTCTATTCTTTGGCTAAAAGGAGAGGCTATGTTCATCAAAAAGTCTCCTAAATGTTTATCCCCTTTGACTATGCTGCTGTTACTCTTGAAAAAACAATTTGCTTTTTACAGATGGCAGTGAATACCAAGAAGACCCAAGACCCATCAGCAGGGCAAGAAAAGAAAGCCTACTGTCTAGCACACTGCAAGTCATCTCTATCACACTCTATCACGCCAGGGCCCAGTAAACATGACAGAGGAAGTGAACGATTTACTATGAGTGCTTCCTTAATGCTAGTCTGATAATCCCCTCCAGGGAGATGGTGGTAGACACCAAGGAGCCTCAAAACTTATCAAAGTAGAATATCAGATTCTGCCAAGAGTTCAACACTAAAGGAGACTTATAGCACATCCTCTGTGGTGGTGTGAATTCGGTGTTCCCCATATATTCTGAATGCTTGGTCCCCAGCTAGTGGGAGTTTGGGAATTGAAATCTTGCTGGAGGAGGTGTGTTGTTGGGGTGGACTTAGGGTATTATAGCCAGCTTCCTCTTGCTTGCGTTTGTCATATTTTCTTGCTGCTTTTGTTCACATGATGTTGGTCAGGAGGTGATGTACAGCTTCTGCTCATGTCATCATTTCCCCCTGCAATCATTGAGCTTCCCTTTGAGTCTGTAAGCCAAGATAAACCCTTTCCTCCCACAAGCTGCTTTTGGTCACGAATTCAGAGGTAACTACAAAACCCTTCAAAGCTCAACGCAGAAAGAATGTAAGAGACACAGGGTGGAAGGTGTACTTTGAGGCATTATCCCCCCACACAAAGACTGATTGGTGTATCCATGAGCCCCAGCGATTACCAATAACCCCACTGAGGAAGACCTCAGTGGAATGAGGGCAGGGGAAATGGGTCATAAGAGTATTACCCAATGGGAATATGACCAATTTGCAGTATGTTCATATATTAAACTTCTCAATAAAAACTAGAAGCAGAACAAAGAATCCAAATTTCCTTGCCAAATAGAGAGAGAGAGAGAGAGAGAGAGAGAGAGAGAGAGAGAGAGAGAGAGAGTTGTCTTCTTTCTCCTTCAATTATGAAAGATGACAGGCAGACTTGCTGGGCATAGTAGTCTGGGCTGACAGTAATTGTCTTTCAGAACTTGAAATACATCATTCTAAGCTCTTCTGACTTAAAGTTTCTGTGGAGAAATCTGTTGTCATTGTGGTGGACTTGCCTTTGTAGATGACTAGATACCTCTCTCTTGCTGCTTTCAGTATATTTTCTTTGATCTGCATATTTAGTAATTTAATTATGATATGATGAGGTGTGGTTCTTTTTCTGGTCTTGTCTGTTTGATGTTCTAAATGCCTCCCATGTTTGTATTGACATCTCTTTCTCTAATTTTGGGAAATTTTCTTCTATAATTTTGTTAACAATACCTACTATGCCTTTGGGTTGAAATTATTCTCCTTCTTTGCCCAGAGTTTATAGATTTTATCTTTTCATAAGGTCCTGAATGTCTTAAAATTCTTGCTCATATCTTTACTTAATTTATCTTTCTCCTTGTTGAAATGCTCCAAATCAAATCCTCCACTGTGTCTTCAAGCTCAGTCCTTTCTTTGGTTTATTCTATTGGTGAGACTTTCTATTGAAGTTTTAAAATTTGACTTACTGTCCTTTTCATTTCCAACAATTTGGATTGGTTTTTCTTCAGTATTTCTTCTTCTTTTTTAAGTAGAGAAGCAGAGAGAAAAATATGGAATGCTTCATAAACTTGTGTGTTATCCTTGAACAGGGGCCATGCTAATCTTCTCTTTATTGTCCCAAATTTAGTATATGTGCTGCCAAAGCAAGCACCAGTATTTCTTTTTTTTTTAAATTTAAATTTTATTTAATAATTTTTTCTCAATTTTTATTAACATTTTCCATGATTATAAAAAATATCCCATGGTAATACCCCCCCCCACTTTCCCCTTTGAAATTCCATTCTCCATCATATCCCCTCCCCATCTCAATCATTGTACTTACATATATACAATACCAACCTATTAAGTACTCTCCTCCCTTCCTGTCTCTTCCCTTTATATTTCCTTTTTAGCTTACTGGCCTCTGCTACTGAGTTTTTTTCTTCTCATGCAGAAGCCCAATCATCTGTAGCTAGGATCCACATATGAGGGAGAACATGTGGCGCTTGGCTTTCTGGGCCTGGGTTACCTCACTTAGTATAATCCTTTCCAGATCCATCCATTTTTCTACAAATTTCATAACTTCAGTTTTCTTTACTGCTGAGTAGAACTCCATTGTATAAATGTGCCGCATCTTCAGAGAATGTCTTAATCTTAAAGCTAGCTTTGTCTTTCCTAAATCTTCATTTAGTAATTATTATGGGTTTGGGAGATGGATCAGTGGTTAACAGTGCTTGCTTGCAAAGCCTGCCCACCCAGGTTCAATTCCTCAGTACTCAGCCAGGTGCACAAAGTAGTGGATGCATCTGGAATTTGTTTGCAGGAGCAAGAGGCTTTGGAATGCCCATGCTCTCTCTCTCAAATAAATAAATAGAAATATTTACAAATTATTATATAGGCAAGTTAGCTTAAATTCGATTAAATGTTTGCTTTTTATATATTTTTAAATCATTCATTAAAAAAGAGATAGTCTTGCTGTATATTCCAGGCTGGCATTGAACTTACGACCTTCCTGTTTCAGTATCCCATGTGCTGAGATTACAGGTGTACCACACTATTCTTGGCCACATCTTTTTAGTTTTTATGGTTCTGAAACCTGATGTTTTGGGCATGTGTCTTATAAATAATACATACCTAGGATTTTCATTATCTGTGATAATTTCCCATTACTGTAATGAAATGATTAAAGTAATCAATACATAAGGGAAAAGACTTATTTTGGCTCACAGTGTTGGAAGCTTCAGTCCATGGCTGGTTGGCCATGTTGCTTTGGGGCCTATGTTGAGGCAGAGTACATCATGGTGGGAACACAGACTGGCGAAAGCTGCTCACCTCATGGTGCCTAGGAAGTAAAGCAAAGAGGAAAGGCCTGGATCCCAGAATCCCCTTCTAGGACACATCCACAGTGCCCAGTCCATCTACTAGTCCTTCTGAAAGGCCTACCACCTCTCAAGACCTTCACAGGTTGGGGAACAAGTCTTCGATGTAAGGGCATTTGATGGCATTCATGATTCAAACTGTATCAATTTTCATCCAGTTTGACCATGCCTTTATTAATTGATGAGTTTGACATTATTATGAGCATTGATAATTTTTGTGACCAGCCTACTTTGTGTATTCTATTTGCTAAATAATATTGCTTTTCCTCTTTAGTTCTCTTCTTCTTCCTTGTATATTTGTTGTTGAACAGAATTTGTTCTATTGTACAATTGTATGATTTTAATGTTTTTTTGTTTGTTTTTTGAGGTAGGGTCTCACTGTAGCCTAGGCTGACCTGGAATTCACTATGGAGTCTCAGGGTGGCCTTAAACTCACAGTGATCCTCCTACCTCTGCCTCCCAGTGCTGGGATTAAAGGCATGCACCACCCCACACTCAGTTTTTTCCCCTTAATATATTTCTTCCTTTTATTACTTTGAAATTGAAACACTATTTTTATTCTTTTGGTAGCTAACCTTTGACCACATAGACTATAGGCATATACTTTATATTCCACAATTTCAGGTAGTATTTAACCTCTTTTTTAAACAATTAAGAAACTTTAGAATATTTTTGTTTTTAAATTTTTATTTATTTATTTGAGAGCGACAGACACAGAGAGAAAGACAGATAGAGGGAGAGAGAGAGAATGGGCGCGCCAGGGCTTCCAGCCTCTGCAAACGAACTCCAGACGTGTGCGCCCCCTTGTGCATCTGGCTAACGTGGGACCTGGGGAACCGAGCCTCGAACCGGGGTCCTTAGGCTTCATAGGCAAGTGCTTAACTGCCAAGCCATCTCTCCAGCCCAACTTTAGAATATTTTAACTCTAACTGTCCCTCTGACTTACACACTGTTGTTATCCCATAGCTCAGCTGGGCTTTTAAGAACTAATCCAGGAGGTGGATGTTATTGTTATGTTACATAGACACAGCTGCCTCACCATTACTTCTTATATCTCAGTTCATTTTAGGATAATTTTCCTTCTTCCTAAAGGTTGTGCCTTAGATATTCCTTCTGAAAAGGTTTGCTGTTGGTGGTAAAATATCAGTTTTTGTTTTTCATAAAATGTACTTACTCCTGAAAGGGTTTTGTAGGTTTACAACTCTCAACTCATTAGACCTATCTCTTGGCAGCTGAGGATAACATTCCACTGTCTCCCAGAAACTTCACTGCTGTGGAAGAGTCCTCTGTTAGCCTGACAACCTTTGTGGTGCTGTGTGTGGTCTGTCTTTGTGCTCTGGATGCTATACAACGTTTCTATATAAAGGGCTGGAGAGATGGCTTAGTGGTCAAGGAGCTTGCCTTTGAAGCCTAAGGACCCATGTTCAACTCTCCATATCCCATGTAAGCCAGACCCACAAAGGTAAGGCAAGCACAAGGTCACACATGCCCACTAGGTGGCGCAAGTGTCTGAAGTACTATTGCAGTGTCTGAGGCCCTGGCACGCCACCTCTGTCTCTCTCACTTTCTCCAAAAATAAAAAAAAGTTTCTTTCATCAGTGCTCTGCAGTTTTACTAGAATGGCTAGGTATTGGCTCACTTTAAAATTTCTTTTAAAAAAATATTTTACTTATTTATTTGAGAGAGAGAGAGAATGGGCATGCCAGGGCCTCCAGTCACTGCAAAATAACTCCAGATGCATGTGCCACTATATGCATGTAGCTTACATGGGTCCTTGAGAATCGATCCAGGATCCTTTGGCTTTGCAGGCAAATGCCTTAGCTGCTAAGCCATCTCTTCACCCCTCACTTTAAATTTTCCACCTCACTTATATGATGGGAATTGTTCATATCTGCAGATTCATGTCTTAATAAATTCTGAAATATTCTCAACTATTATCCCTTTGGATATTATCTCTCCTTATGGGGCTCTGAGTATATTAGAATTTACCATTCTTGCATCTACAGTTTATAGCTTCATTTTCATATTTTACTTATCTCTTTCTTGTATAAACTTAGTAACTTCTTCAGTCTACCCTTTATTTTATTTTAAATGCTATTTATACCTCCAATTTATTTTATCACTTTAATAATTATAGTGCTTATTTCTAAGAGCTTTATTTGGTTCTTCTTTAAGTCTGCCTGTCATATTTTCTTGATTATTAAAATATCATATTTTTAACAGAAAGTAAGTGTTATGGAGGAGGTAGAAAAAGTAGAACTCCTGTGAACTGCTGATGTAAAATGGTGCAGTCTCCATGGGAAATAATATGGTGGTTCCTTTAAAAAGTTAAAAATAGGGTAACCATATGTTGCAGCCATTCCATTCAGCCATTCCATTTCTAGTCATGTAACTAAGAGAATCAGAAGCAGGGTCTGAGGACATGCTTACACAGCTAAGCCATTTCATAGCAGAATTATTACTGATAACCGAACAGCAGGAGCAACCCAAATGTCCACCAACCGATTAATGGATAACCAAATCATGAAAGCAAGGCAATATCAGCCTGAGCGAGGAAGGCGTTTCTGACATGTGCTACAACATGGACAGACCCTGGGATGATAAGTGAGACCATCCAGGTGCAAGCAGATGCATACTCTATGATGCCACTTATGTGAACTATGTAGAGTAGTTGAATTCATTGGTAGAAAGTAAAATGGTGGCTTCCAGGAGCTGAGAACAGAAATAAATGAGGAGTTGTTTACTGGATATGGAATTTCAGTTTCGTAAGATGGAAGGAATTGTGTGGATGGATGGCGAGGATGGTAACACAATAACATGAATGTACTTAATACCATTGAACTACACACTTAGAAAATGGCAAAGACTGCAACTTTTGCTATGTGCACTTCACATTTCATAAAAGCAAGGCCTCATGGCACAAGCCTGCAATCCCAGCTACTCAGCAGGCTAAGGCAGGAGGATTACAAGTTCAAGGATAGCGTAAGTTACAGACAGAGTTCAAGAACAGCCTGGGCAACTTAGTGAGACAATGACTCAAAATAAAATGTTTTTAAAAATGGATGGCTAGAGATATAGCTCAGTAGTAGAACACTTGCCTACTATGCATGAGGTACTAGGTTCAAGCCATAGTAGTATGAAAAAATTGCTCCAAAAATTAACCACCACATGTTCTCTCTCATATAGAGATCCTAGCTTCAGATTTTTAGATTTATATGTGTGAGTTGAAGTAGAGTCAGTAGTAGAGGCTAGGAAGCTGGAAAGGGCCCATGAGGGAGAAAGGGGAGGGAAGGGTTTAGTCAATAAGTAAGTAGAGGGGCAAAATACTAGTGGTGGGTTTTAACTGGGGTCTGGAGAGGGGGTAGAGGAGAGGAGGGGGTAAGAGGAAAGTTAATCAAAATTAAAGATATTATGAATAAGCCATCTGGAAACATGCTTCTTTGCTAGCTAAAAAATATGTATGTTAAAGAAGAGAGAGTTTGCTCTACCTTAGAGATGCTTGCTCAACCATGTCTATTGCCACTCTATTCACAATAGCTGGGAAATGGAACCAGCCTAGATGTTCCTCAACTGATGAGTAGATAATGAAGATGTGGCACATTTATACAATGGAGTTCTACTCAGTGTTAAAGAAAAATGAAGTTATGAAATTTGCATGAAAATGCATGTATCAAAAGAATTATACTAAGTGAGGTAACCCAGGCCCAGAAAGCCAAATGTCACATGTTTTCTCTCATATGTGGATCCTAGCTACAAATGAATGGACATCTGTGTGAGTAGGAAGAAAACTCAGTAGCAAAGGCCATTAAGCTAGAAAGGAGATATAAAGGGAATAGAAAGGGAGGGTGGGGGGACTTAATGGGATGGTATTGTATATATGTAAGTAGAAGAGATTAATGGCTTAAGTGAGGTCAGGGGAAGGGACTGAGTAAAGGAAAGGTGGATGGAGGGCTAATCAAAATCTAAGAGGATATAAATAAGACATATGGAAACCTGCTTTTTTTGGACAATGAAACACACAGGAGCCATAGATTGTTACTAGAAAACTTTCAGTTCCAGGGATGAGATTACCTTCCAGTGAGTTGTTGGCTAGGGAGGTCCCTGATGCCCCCAAAATATTACAGGTCATTGCCAAGGCCCTTGGTTTCCCACCAGGAATATATGGTAAGACCCTATTGCTGAAGATTCTACATACTTGGGCTGCAAGGTCACTGAGAAACCATGCTGGAGCTGAGCTGAAAACCTCTTCCATGTAGACCAGCTGACAGAAAGCTGGAAAAAGCCATGCTACATGCAGTTCAATGGGAAAGAGAGAAATAACCAGTGAAGATACCCAGCAGTGGACACTGCAAGCCATATATTTGGCCAGCAAGGCCAAATGAGCCAACTGGTGCAATAGTGGCATGTCTGTTATGGGGTAAGCCAATCACCCTCTACTTTGACTGGAGGCCTGCTCCATGGGAGGAATACATCCCTGATACTGAAAACCTACAACAGGGGTAGTCATGAGCCCTAGGGGTGTAACATCTGCTGGTGTCTAGCTAAAAGTATATATTATGCTCACCAAATTGCCCAGTAAACACTTCTCTTAATGTTCATACCCATATATCAATGCCACTTTCACTTTTGGTTAGAGAACATTCTCTTTTCAGATGGCAGTGACCATGGGATGACTCAGAAGGCACCATGGTGCTAAGAAGAAGTGACAGAGGAGTGCTCAGCACTGAAATATCTTAATCACACCTTCCATGACTCAGGGTCCATTGTGGAAGAGGTGGTAGAAAGAATGTAAGAGCCAAAGGAAGGGTAGTGTGGTGGTTTGATTCAGGTGTCCCCCATAAACTCAGGTGTTCTGAATGCTAGGTTCCCAGCTGATGGAGATTTGGGAATTAACACCTCCTGGAGGGAGGGTATTGTTGGGGGTGGGCTTATGGGTGTTATAGCCAGTTTCCCCTTGCCAGTGTTTGGCACATTCTCCAGTTGCTATTGTCCACCTTGTGTTGGCCAGTGGGTGATGTCCACCCTCTGCTATGCCATCGTTTTCCCCTGCCATCGTGGAGCCCTTGAGCCTGTAAGCCAAAATAAACCTCTTTTTCCCAGAAGCTGCTCTTGCTTGGGGGATTTCTACCAGCAATGTGAACCGGACTGCAACAGGTAGGACTCCTTACAATGTGCTCCTCCAGACACAAAATGGCCTGGATATCCATGACTTTACAGTGTCTGACACTATCTACACAAGACCATCATAACAGGAAGAAAAGATCATGACATCAAAATAAAAGACTGTTTGGGAGGGAGAGGGGATATGATGGAGAGTGGAGTTTCAAAGGATAAAGTGGGGGGAGGGAATTTCCATGGGATATTGTTTACAATTATGGAAGTTGTCAATTAAAAAAATGAAAAAAAGAGAGAGAGTTTAGACATAGATACTCTGTGGGGGTGGATAATCCTGTATCCAGAAGCCATAGATTGTTACAAGAAAATTTCAGTGCCAGGGCTGGGATAGCTTTTAGTGAGTTGTTGGTCAGGAGGTCCTGATGCCTGAAAATATTACAAGCTATGGCCGAGGCTCTTGGCTGACCACTAGAAATAGATGGTAAGACTCTATTGCTGAAGATACCATGTGCTTAGACTGACGGATGCTGAGAAATCAAATTGGAGCTGAGCTGGACGCATCCTTCCTGTTGATTAGATGTTTTGATGCTGGAAATTTAGTTCTATGCATTCTGTTGGGGCAGAAAAGTCATCAATCGTCTTAATTAGGAGTGGACCCAGGAATCTTTTTTTTTTTTTTTATTTCGAGGTAGGGTCTCACTCTGGTCCAGGCTGACCTGGAATTAACTCTGTCATCTCAGGGTGGCCTTGAACTCATGGCAATCCTCCTACCTCTGCCTCCCGAGTGCTGGGATTAAAGGCATGTGCCACCACGCCCGGCTTGGACCCAGGAATCTTCATAGCTGGTTAGCCAGGCCAAATATGCCAACTAATGCAATAGTGGCACATCTGTTATTGGGGAAACCAACTGCTCTCTGATTCAGTTTGAGGCCCACTTCATGAGAGAGAATTCATGTATGGTACTGAAAAGCTAATCAGAAGCATATGACTAGGGAGGTAATAGGCCCTACGGAAGAAACTACCATTGTTTGGGCAAATGATTACATTATGCTCAACAAATTACCCTCTAAATACTTATGTTTATGCACATATATTAGTGGTACCTTCACTTTTGGTTAGAGAAACTTCTCTTTTAGATGGTGGTGGTCATTGGGGAGACAGAAAGCTCATCAAAGTACCGAGAAAAAAGAGACAATGGAGTGTTTAGCACGAAATGAGACTTTTCTGTCACACCCTCCAAGGCTCAAGGACCAAGTAGTAGAAAGCATGTAAGAGTGAAAGGAAGGGGAGGAATGCTTTGCAATACTGTCTGCCAGACACAAAGTGAGTATCGTATTCATGACCTCTCAGTGGCTGACACTACCTACACAAGATCTGCATAATAAAAGGGGAAAATAATGACCTCAAAAGAGAACAGGGACTAGTGTTGGACATAAGGTATTCAGTGGAGGGGGTAGGGGAATGGCGACAAATAAGGATGGTGAGAGGGGGTTATAATCATGGTTGTCAATACAAAGTTAAAAATTATCATACTAGGGCTGGAGAGATGGCTTAGCGGTTAAGTACTTGCCTGTGAAGCCTAAGGACCCTGGTTCAAGGCTCAATTCCCCAGGACCCACGTTAGCCAGATGCACAAGGGGGTGCATGCATCTGGAATTTGTCTGCAATGGCTGGAAGCCCTGGTGAGCCCATTATCTCTCTCTCTCTCTCTCTGCCTCTTTCCCTGTCTGTCGCTCTCAAATAAATAAATAAAAATAAAACCAAAAAAAAATTAAAAAGAAATTATCATACTAGAGGTCCTAGAGTATAGTAGTCTATAGCCTGAACTCTGTAGTCTGAATGTGCATATTCAACTTATCAGTCTAACTTCAAAAAATGTATTTAACCTTATTTTGCCTTAATTTTTAAAAATATTTATATCATGAGGATATGAATAATATTATCTTACATGTCTATTTGAGTGTTAAATGAATCAGTACACTTAGAACAGGGCCTGTCACTCTACTTATTATTAATATTTTTTAAGGTCTTGCTCTATCCCAGGCTGACCTGAAATTGATTATGTAGCCTCAAGCAGGTCTTGAACTTACAGAGATCCTCCTACCTCAGCCTCTTGAGTTCTGTGAATAAAGGCATGCACCACTATTCCTGGTTAATTATTATTAATATAGTTATTAGATCATTATGACACTAGACTCTTTGAGGTATTAATTAGCTATTGTGAACTATCCCCACTTATGGTATACTTTCTTTTTAAACATCTCTGATCTCTAGTTGACAGTTTCTGTTTAGAGGATCTTTGGGATTCCCTCGGCTGTAAGCAGTCCATCTGGAGAGGTAGAATTGGAACCCCAGAGACTTCATCATGGGGCCTACATGCCAGGCATGGAGCTGTAGGATTTGATGTTTGGCCTGTTTGTTTTAGCTCTTTCATTGGTTCAATATTTTCTTGCAATTCTTTCTTTTTCAGTAGGAATGTTTATTCTGTGTTATTACGTATATTTAACTTGTGTTTTAATTTTATAGGCATATAGTTAAAAGACTGTCTTGATTCTCAGATGAGACCTTGGACTTTAGACTTTTGAACAGTATTGGGATTGATAAAACTATAGGGACTTTTGTTTTGTTTGGTTTTGTTATTTTAGTTTTTGAGGTAGGGTCTCCCTACTGTAGCTCAGGCTGACCTGGAATTCACTATGTTGTCTCAGGGTGGCCTGGAACTACAGTGATCCTCATACTCTGCCTCCCGAGTGCTGGGATTAAAGGCGTGAGCCACCATGCCCAGCTCAACTATAGGGACTTTTTATTTATTTTTTTGAGAGACAGAGAAAGATAAAGAGAGAGAGAGAGAGAGAGAGAGAGAGAGGGAGCACACCAGGGCCTACAGCCACTGCAAGTAAACCCTAAACACATGTGCCACTTTCTGCATCTGGCTTACATAGGTCCTGGGGAATTAAACCTGAGCCCTTTGGCTTTGTGGGAAAGTGCCTTAACCCTTAAGCCATCTCACAAGTCTCTATAGGGACTTTTAAAGTTGGGCTAAATGCAGTTTACATTGTAAATGGCTATAATTTTATGGGGGCCAGGGTTATAAAGTGATGTTTGAATCAGATGTCCCTCATACAGTCATGTACTCTAAATGCTTGGTATTCAGCTGGTGGCAGTTTGGGAGGTGGAGCCTTACTGGAGGAGGTGTTTTGGTGGCAACCCTCCTTGTCACAGTAGGTGGAAACAGCAGCAGGAGAATGACTGAGCTCTGGAATGGGGAGCTGACTATAACATCTCAAACATTACCCCTTTCCCCAGGAAAAATATCTGCAGCAAGGCTTTACCTCCCAAAGTGCCAGTAGCTTTGGGACAAACATTCAGAACACATGAGTTTGTGGGGAACATCTTATTCAAACCACCACATGTGCACAGAGGCTAACCTAATTTATATAACCCCTCACCAGTGATTTTAGATCCTGTCAAATTGACAACCATTGTAAACCATCACTTCTTTGGTGCCTATGTGGGATGAACAGATGTTTGCTCACATCTCCCCAGGAACAGATAATACTACAGGAATAGGAGAGATCCCTAAAACAGTTGATAGACTAGAGAATATAAACCCCCTCCCCCACAAAACATATGACTGAGGCTGAGCTGTCTGCCCAGAAAGATTGCCTGCCTAAAAGAGGGATTCTGAGCAAAAGATGTGAAGATCCTATCTTCCACATCCCCCCATTAGCCTCTGATTTGGCAGACAAAGTGGGAAAAAGTGAGGATAAGATGGAGGTGTTGGCTTGCTGTTTCTGATAGCTGGTAGGGTGTAAGGGAAAGAGAGTCCAAATTAGATCTGTGTTAAAAAGCCCTTCTTGTAATCCAAAAACTTGAAAATAATGAGAAAACTCAGATAGTGAAGAGGAAGAGAGTGAAGTCTAATATTCAATACAGAGGAAGGGAAGAATCCATGATTCAACATGCCATGGAGGCCTTCACAATGGCCCTGTATGGGAAACCTTGAGAATCAGAGAATGTTCTGCGTCTGAACTGCTTGAACTGAGACAGGCTTCTAAGCAAGGAGTCAGAGAGCCTTTCATAGCATAGATCCTGAGCTGTGGGGCATGAGGACAAATGGGCTATAGAAGTGAAGAAACTGATGATAGAAATGCCCACTCCTCCTTGAGACAAAGGCTGCATAACAGGCAAAGCAGGAAAATGAGTCCCTAATGGATTGGCTCACACAAGTCATTAGATACATTTGGTTACTACTGGCGGAGATCTCCACGAATATCAAGGATGGGAGACATTAAGAAGCAGGACAGGTATTACTGAGGGAACTCGGTATGCAAGAGGTGGTATTTGATGTCCAGTTTATAAGAGAGTTAGAAAAAATGTTAATTCATCAGGGACCTTGGAATTGCCATGTGGCAAATTGGTACCTTTGCTGAGCCCCAAAGTCAAATTAAATATTTCCAATTAAAATATTACCTCCAGAAGGGAGGAGGTAGTCAAGTAGTCAACAAGTCTGGTAGAGCTGAAATTTAAAAAGCCCTGTCCTCAAAGCTATAGGAGTTGTGAATAACGGTGAGGGACATACTGTGACCAGTGTTGTGTAGTCATTTTCTCTGAATTGAAACCTTCCCTCCTGAAGGGAGGAGGGAGTCTGGAGGTCAACAGGTTTGGGGACAAGGTTACAAGAGCCCTCCCTAAGGTTACACAAAGGTTAAACCACTGTTTGGGGAGGAGACTATCTGACTGTGTGAGCTGCCTGAACGTCCGACCTTGTGCCCCAGAGATGCCGCTTCCGTGAGTCATCAGCTACGCTGGGGTGGGCTTTTTGTCCTCTGACTCACCGTGCTCCTGTAAGTGACCCCAATAGTCTCACTGCCCACCAAAACTGCTGAATAGATATGTGCTCACGTCTCCCCAGGGAAAAGGTTCCACAAGGTAGAGGCTCTGGCAGACCTGAACAATTTCGACTCTCAGGTCAATTGGGTTTGAAAGGTACTAAAGAATTCAGGAGGAGATGCAGGAAAAGAGACAGCGCATTGGATCCTAACTGGGTCACTTGAAAGCAAGTGGAGTATGACTTGTGCTGAGCTGGAGTTCTCAGGGAACAAAATTGACATAAAGGTTGAGAGAGCCTCAGGAAGGCTCTTTAGAGCCTGAGCAACCGTTCACCAAAGGGGCAAAAGAGTAGCGAGTGACCAAGTACCACATGTGAGAAGATCGTGCTTGTCCTAGAGGGGCAGCTGTCCTTCCACTTATTCAACATACATTTCTCCGTATAAGAAAGTATACTGGGAGGTGAAGATTGTCCCACACGGGGCCTGGCAGAACTGTGAAGGCAGGTTCAGTGGCAGGCTGGAGCATCGGGTTATTTGCCCTTGGCTCCGGGATGGGTCAAGCAGTGCGAGGCAGCCCTGCTGAGCCCATTTTGGGATTTTTCAGTAAGTAGATGCATTGTGGCCTCTCAGCGGTGCTTCAGAGCGAGGGAGGGGCATGCACATGGACAATGGTCATGGAGGGCAGGAGGGAGCAGTGTCCTCCACCAATGTTGCTGTTCCCAACACTGTTTTTATTTTATTATTGTTTTGACAGATTAACTGATGAGACCCTTTATGCTATATTGGACCTTGCTGACATTTTCATTTTCAGTATGCCTTTGGGTAATGAATCCCATGACCAGTTGGAAATTGCTTGGAACAGATGGTTGTAAACCTTCAGCGATCTTGTCCACTTTCTATAAGAAGGTTATATTATATAATACTAATCCTTGAATATCTTACAGATTTGGAAAGACATCTGGAAGAACATTAAAGGCAACAGTTACAGAGCTTAAATAAAGATACCCTTCGTGGATGGAAAAAAACTCTACATACAGCCATGAGGTTATTAAATAGAATCTCAGCGTCAGGGGTGGTTTACCACCATTCAAGTTGTTGGGCAGGGAGGCCCCTTAGGTCTCATCAACTATAAAGGTTATGGCCACTTCTGTTGGTTGCATGCCAAAACTAGGTGGCAAGTCCTTGTTGCTGAAGGCACTATACACTTTGCTTACAGGACATGGAGAAATCAGGCAGAAATTTCCCTTCCTGATGGCTGACTTCTGTAGTTCCAGGAGGTACTATGCAGGCTGGAGGGAGAACATTGCTGCTGATAGTTCTGCTCAGTTAAAGACCCTGCGTGCTATATATACTACCAACATGCCCGGCAAGATGTGCCCACTGACACATAGTGGCATAGTTGTTGTGGGTACTACCAACTGATTGCTTTTCAGTTGGATTTTCTCCATAGGAGAGAGCTCAAGTTTGGTATCGTCATAGGCTTTAGTGGGGAAACCACTGCTGTTACTATGAATACAGTGTGCCCGTAAGATTATCTTCCAAATATTTGCATTTACCGGTAGACCGGTGCTGTTATCAGCTGTGGTTGTGGAGGGAAATTTTTATGCAGAGGATAGTGGTTGCTGTGGAGATTCATAACCAGTCACACTGCTGAGAATGAGGGACTATTACTATGGCATGATGATCCAATGTTCAGGTATAAGTGGAATAAAATAATCACACATCTATATCACCCACTCCAAGGCTCAGTGAGTGTGGTGGTTTGATTTAAGTGTCCCCCATAAACTTAGGTGTTCTGAATGCTAGTGTCCCCTGCTGATGGCAAGTGGAAATTAAAGCCTCCTGCAGGCAGTGTATTGTTGCGGGGGCAAGGGGAGCTTATGTGTGTTATAGCCAGTTTCCCCATGCCAGTGTTTGGCACACTCTCCTGTTGCTATTGTCTACCTATGTTGGTGAGGAAGTGACGTCCACCCTCTGCTCATGCCATCGTTTTCCCCTGCCATCATGGAGCTTCCCCTCAAATCTGTAAGCCAAAAATAAACCTTTGTTCCCACAAGCTGCTCTTGGTCAGGTGATTCCTGCCAGCAATGCAAACCTGACTGCAACAATGAACATCTTAGAATAATAGCATCTCCTGTGGAAGGAATGGAGTGTTGTGTAGCCGTTTTCTTTGAATTGAAACATACTCCCTCTCCCCGGAGGGAGAAGGGAGGCTCATAAGACCCAGAGAGCTATGAAACTTAGCGCTCATGGGAGTTATAAGACTCAGGGAGCTCAGAAAGCCAGAAGACTCATGGGGCCCTCCAAGGTTATTTACATAATAAGCAATCTCGGGGGGGGGGGCAAGGAAACCTTTTCAGTGAAACTGTCCACAGGTTGTGCAGGGAGCTCCAGTGATGCAGCTTTCATTAATCATCACCTGGGGTGGCCTTTTGGTAATGCAGCTGTCTTTGACATGCTTCTGTGAGTAACCCCAACAATTCACTGGTTCTTCAAGCTAGACTTGGGTAGAATTAGTTTTTTTCCCTTTGGTCTGCTGTCTGTACCTGATCTGGGGTGAATAGGCATGTGTTCACATATCTCCAGGGATAGTCACCCATCACTCAGGGCTTGCACTCCTACTTGACTTCTTCTTTCTTTTTTTTTTTTTTTTTTTTTTTTTTGGTTTTTCCAGGTAGGGTCTCACTCTGGTCCAGGCTGACCTGGAATTAACTCTGTAGTCTCAGGGTGGCCTCGAACTCATGGTGATCCTCCTACCTCTGCCTCCCGAGTGCTGGGATTAAAGGCATGCACCACCACGCCCGGCTCTACTTGACTTCTTATCAAGCAACCCAGCCAACTTGCGCCAAAGGTCTCTCATACCTGTTTAATAGTCATGGCTATGACAATAACATTAGTAATAACAGTAGGCAGCAGTAGTGACCGTAACAGCAGGACATGCATTTTACATCAGAACTAGTTCCTTGGTCCAATGGGTTTCAGAATGGGTAGAGAAGAGGGCTGTTCAGACTCTCCTCCTCTGCTCAGCCCTTGGTGATCTGGGCTCTCATGAGAGAGCTGACTTCCATTTGTTCGGTCGTCAGGAGAGCCTTCTGGGCTGAACAAGGCTTCTGAGATCTGACTCCACGGACTGATGGCTCCGTGAGCTCTTCTCTCCCTGAGGTTCTGGGAGCACCAGCGCTGGCCGAGCTAGCACAGCTGACTTCCTTCTGGGCACCTCTGGGGTCTGTGTGGCGTTCATCTGCTGTTCCAAGATACTCCAAGGCTCCAAAAAAAATTGCCACAGTTGTGCTCAAAGGGGACTCTTGCTCAGTGTCTGACTTCTGAGGGATCCCCAGTGGGCAGAGCAGCAGGAAATAGCTCTCAGGAACCCAGAGGAGCAGCAGCATCACATCTCAGACTGGAGTGAGACCGTGACGAAGAGGAGGTTAGGTGATTTGAAATGGGTGTCACAAAGTGGTGACAAGCACAAAATGACCTTCCCTTCCCAAGGGTCCTTGCTCTCCCTCTCCTCTCTGAGGAGCGGCCAGTCTGTTTTCACTACTCTTATCCGAATCTAAAGGGGCTGACAGGCTCACTTAGTTAGTAGATCTTGGGGTTCTGGGCCTTAAGGAACTCGCATCCTACAGAAATCTCTGACCTAGGCTCCTTCTGGCTTAACAAAGCAATGTTAGGCTCTCAGCTTGCTGGGAGGCAAAAGTATTTGGGATGTTCAGGGTTGTCGGAGGCACTTACATCAAATGGTGTGTACTGTCAGCGTGGAAGGAGGGAGGGAGGGAGGGCACCGGGGGTGGGGTAAGCCATGCTCACCTGACGGACACTGTAGATCCAGTTGAGATAGGCTGTGACCTTGGTGTACACTCCAGGGGTGCTTGGCCCTCCACAGCCATAGCCCCAACTCACGATGCCCACCACTTGCCACTGGTCAGAGTGGTACATCAGGGGTCCACCACTGTCGCCCTGTGAGGAGCCAAGACAGAGGCTGCTGGGGAGCAAAGGAGGGCAGGGGGTGGCCCTCCCCAATGTCTGAAATGCCTACCAGCTTCCTTGCACTTTCCAGGGCTCTGCTGTGCTCTTCTCACCACCCTCCCCCTGGCTCGTGCTGGTCTTTCCTCCTGGAACAGGAGGGTCTATGGGCAAGTAAGTTGTGGGCATGCTGTCTTCACGCTAGCAGAGCAGTGTCCGTCATTGGTAAACTGCCGGTTCTAAAGCCTGCGTGAATCTGGTAGCTTTAAAAATATGTATGTTATTTTTAATTTAGTGATTTGAGAGAGAGAAAGGCAGAGATAGATAGATAGATAGATAGATAGATAGATAGATAGATAGAGAGATAGATAGATAGAGAGATAGATAGAATGGGCACACCAGGGCCTCTAGCCACTGCAAATAAACTCCAGATGCATGCGTCCCCTTGTGCATCTGCCTTACGTGGGTCCTGGGGAATTGAACCTGGGTCCTTGGCTTTGCATGCAAGCACCTTAACCACTACTTCATCTCTGCATCCCATGGTAGTTTTATATCTATTGAGTCACCAACAGAGTGCCTATTTGTGCAGGGTACTATTTGTGGCACTTGGGATTCAATTAAGAGGTCCTCATCCACAGGGAGTTTACTATCAAGTAGGAGAGCTAATAGCAAAGTAAGAAAATGTCAAGCAGTGGCAAATGTACTTATTTGGGTCCCTTTATTATCACCTTCTTTTCTCTGAGCCCAGAAATGCCTGCACATCCTCACTGCTGCCACTGTGTGCTCCTCGAAGGCAGACACTGTCCCCAAGGCCTGCTGTGTTCATGGCATGCAAGATATGACCCAGAGATGCCTCTCGTGTTAAGGATTTTAGTGACTGGGCATAGAGGTGGGATTGCAAGGAGCATTAGACATTTTAATAAAAATGATTCTAAAGAACCTCGGGAGATATGAGGTGGTGAGAACGTACGCAGGGATTGCTGCAAAGTCCTCACGGCCATGAGGATGAGCTTGTACCAGTGTTTATCTACCATGAGGCATTTTTGTTTTTAGTAAATCATGGCAGCTTAGGGACAGTCACAAAGAAAAGAGACCCAGACACTTGCCTGCAATGCCAAAGGACCCATGTTTGATTCCCCAGGACCCATGTAAGCCTGATGCACAAGGTGGCATATGCGTGTGGAGTTTGTTTGCAGTGGCTGGAAGCCATGGCATGCCCATTCTCTCTCTCTCAAATAAATAAATAAATAAATAAATAATATTTTTTAAAAAAGAAAAGAGAGCTGGAGTCCCTGTCCTCAAGGCAATTATAACCCTGAAGACAGTGGGAAGTAAGAGGGGGTATGGAAAATGGCAGTGTCATATTTATTTCTCAAGGTAGGGTTTCACTCTAGCCCAGGCTGACCTGGAATTCACTATGTAGTCTCAGGGTGGCCTTGAACTCACGGCGATCCTCCTACCTCTGCCTCCTGAGTGCTGGGATTACAGGTGTGCACCACCAGGTCTAGCCTTGCAGTGTCATCTTTGTATGTGAAATAGACATTTAAACTCTTTGCTTGTGTAAATGCATTATTTTTCTATCCATCCACCCATTCATTCTTCTACCTTTTTATTTATTGTTTGTTTATTTTGCATGTGTGTGTTGTGCATGTGTGTTCACATGTATGTTGAGTGCACGTGTGTGTGTGTGCTTGCTTGCACATGTGCAGCTAGAGGTTGATATCACTTTCTACCTTAGTTACAGAGGCAGGGTCTCCCACTTGAACCCAGAGCTTACCAGTTCAGCTAGTCAGGATAGCCAGCTTGCCCTGAGGGTGCCCTGCCTTTGTTTCCTAACTGCTGGGATTGTAGGCTGTAGCCCCCATGCCTGTCTACTGTTTATGTAGTTGTTTATGTAGTATTTATGTAGGCACTGGGGATTCTGGCTCACAAGGGAAATGCTTTATCCACTGAGCCATTTCTCCAGCCCCATTCTTCTTTTTAAAAGGATTTTTATTTATTTATTTCAGAGAGGAGAGGGAGGGAAGGAGGGAGGGAAGAAGAAGAAGAAGAAGAAGAAGAAGAAGAAGAAGGAGAAGGAGAAGGAGAAGGAGAAGGAGAAGGAGAAGGAGAAGGAGAAGGAGAAGGAGAAGGAGAAGAAAGAGAGAGGGAGGGAGGGAGTTTGGCTTGCTAGAATCTCCTGCCACTGCAAATGAATTCCAGACACATGCACCACTTTTACTTTTACTGGGGAACTGGATCTAGGTCATCTAGCTTTGCAAGCAAGAGCCTTTAACTGATAAGCCATCTCTCTAGCACATCTTCTTTTATTTAATTTTTATCATTATTTATTTATTAGATACAGAGGGACAGGGTGGGGGGAGAGGGAGAGAATGGGCACGCCAGGTCCTCTAGCCACTGCAAACGAACTCTAGATGCATGCGCCATGAAGTGCATCTGGCTAACATGGGACCTGGAGAATTAAACCTGGGTCCTTAGGCTTCACAGGCAAGCACCTTAACTGCTAACCCATCTCTCTAGCCCTCTTATTTTTGATTGGAAGAATATTGTTTATTGTTCTTGAATAATTTTCATGATATCTTGATTCCTGATTTTAACTAGGGTGATTGGCCCCAGCCTCATTCTTCTATCTTTATCTGCCTGTTCTACTTTCTCCCTTCATCACACATTGAGTCTAACAGTATGAAAGGCTTCATGTGGACATCCAGCCCCTGGGCTTTCACATCTCTCTGGACCAACATCCTTATCCACATAATTCCCCATGCTCCTCGGAGAACCCACCTGACAGGTGTCCACGCCACCATCCGGGATACCGGCACACAGCATCTCCTCGGTGACTTCCCCTTGGTATGCATCCTCTGCGTTGCAGCGCATGCTGTCAATGAGCTGGACTGTCGCCTGTAGCAGGATGTCGGACATTTTACCTGGGAGTTGGAAACACACTTGCTTTCTCATTCTTGCCTTTACTCTTAACCCAGGTTAGTTTTCTGTACCACTCAAACACTTTGCTGCCTGGAACCTTGGTACCTGGGCTTCTGTTGACATGGGTTCTGAAGCCAGGACTTACCTTCATTCTGCTCTGTAAAGCCCCATCCAATGACCCAGAGTGGGGTGGCTGGAGTGAGCTCCTCATCAGGGAAGGGCAGGCAGATGGGTCTGATAGTGCCTGTGAGAAGCAGAGAGGAAGAGGAAGATCCCGTATCAGAGATTTAAAAAAAGAAACCCAGCTGACACCAGAGGAACTGGGGAGACGAGCAAGAGTGCTGCTTCCATGCTGAACCTGATAATCAGCACCAGGGTGAAGGAGACAGACCCTGAGGATACTCAACACCTACCAAAGCAGAGATCCAGAGGCTCCTGAGAGCTCATCACTGAAGTAGACTTAAAACTCACCCACCACAGCTCAGGGAATTTTGCAGAAAAGGGGGTGGAAAAGATTGTAAGAGCCACAGGTTGAGACATCATGCCCAGAGGTATTCCTTCCCCTCCAAAAATAACTGACTGCTGCTCCCACAACACAAAAACCACAACCTCATGAGGATTCCCTGCAACCCCATTGAGAAGGGTCCCCCCATAGAACAGGGGCAGGGACAAGGGAAAAAAGGGTACTGACACATGATGTATCCCTATATCATCTTGATAATAATAATAATAATAAAAATAATAATAACACCACATTCTGAGATTCATGTTTCACATGTTGAGGATTTTGCTGGTCTGGGTGAGACTGGGCTAACTAATTTCTAGATATTATAAACCACTTGCCATAAATATGCCTTTATTATCTAAACCAAGTAATCCAAAGCCCACAATCTCAGCCACCTCCTTTATCTCACTCTCATACACCAAGCCAGTATTTTTCTCTGTTCTAAATCCCCCCAGAGACCAGCCTCTATGATCTAGGGAATTATTCTCACTCCTCAATGTTGAGCAGGTTCAAACTTGCTTTGCCTACTCTTCCTTACCCCTGTAGACATTCACCTCTGGACCATGTCTCCCCGCTCCTTCCTTCCAGCTCCTAAGTGACCTCGTGTTTCCCCATGCATCCCTGCGTCATGGTATGCCCCTTCTCTCAGGAAATGTAACCGTTTTTGGTTTGATTCAGAAAAGTCTCACTTGATGAGGCTGTGGAATCTTTAGCTGGCAGAAGGAAGTAGGTCACTAGGGGTTTTGAAGTCTTAGCCTGGCTCCTGGTTCTGGCCTAGCTCTCTGCTTCCTGGTCCACCATGATGTGAATAGCCGCTCTCTATCACACCCTTCCACCAGAGTTCGGGCAAGTCTTCCCTGTCATGGTAGACCGAGATAGTCTGAAATCATCAACTCAAACAGACCTTTCCTCACTTAAGTTATTTCTGTTCAATATCTTGGTCATGGTAATGCAAAGTAACTGAAAGAGTAATACATTCATCTTTCAAAGGCTGTTGTCCCCATGTTTGTTACCTCACAAATCTTGAAACAGAACCAGAGATCAGGAGAGACTGGTTTAACCCTCTGAAAGGGTCCTGCCAGGGTTTCTATGACATATGTCCTATGGGATGCTAACAGAAATAACACAAAAAAGGATTCCATAGTCAAACATATTTAGAAAACATGGTTTAACATAATGAAAAAGATTCTCCAAAAAGCTTCTTATGGGGCCGGAGAGATGGCTCAGTAGTTAAAGGTGTTTGCTTGTAAAGCCCAATGGCCCAGGTTTGATTCCTCAGTGCTTATGTAAAGTTAGATGCACAAAGTGACATATGTGTTTGGTGTTTGTAGTGGCTGGAGGCCCTGGCATGCCTATTCTCTCCCTCTCTCTCTCAAATAAATAAAAACAAAAAAACAATATTAAAAAAAAGTCCCTTACAATTCCAAGATTGGTTGCCTCTGATTCTCACTTGTGCTCCAAATGGAGATACAGCGGAAGAATCTTTGCCAGAGGAGGTCCTGTGGCATCAGTGATACTGGGATGACATATTAACTGGACTCCAATGGGCAGCCAAAGTCTTGAGAAGGAACAGGACGCACCTAAGGCCACTTAGGGCACTAGAGGCAAAGTGACAGTGGGGTTTATCTGAGGGACTCAGGTCACCCATGGGCTCTGTTCCTAGCTACCGCCTCTTACCTGAGAATGTGAGTGGGGACTGTAGCTTTATGAGGGCAATGTCCTTCTCTTTGGGGTATGAGGTATTGTGCTCAGTGACGAAGATCTTCGCCACAGGCAGGGATGGGAAGTCACTTAGTTTGTCTGAGCCGGCCCTCACCTTCCAGTTGGACACATCAAGATGCTTCCTAGAAAGGATAGAGAAGGCTAGGTTCAGGTAGGAGCCAAGCACGAGAAGCCTTTGCTGAGAGGTGGGTCCTCGGGACCTGGGTGTTGGAGTGCTGGCTGCTGACGCCTTAAGAAGTAATGCAGTGGTGGGGCAGAGGTAGTAGATGGGGTAGTCTGACGAGTCACCTTCCTGAAGCTATGTTGGACAAGGAGATCTGACTCCTTTTCTTTGGTGAAAAGTGCCCAAGGGAACTTCTACCTGGAGAACTAGGGAAAAGGAATACGCTGCCTGTGTCCCAGCTCTGGGGTCCTGACATTCTCTCTTCCACCCTACTTTTTTATTTTTATTTTTTTTTTGATTTTTTGAGGTTGGGTTTCACATTAGCACAGGGTGACCTGGAACTCATGATGCAGTCTCAGGCTGGCCTCGAACTCACGGCGCTCCTCCTACCTCGGCCTCCCAAGTGCTGGGATTAAAGGCGTGCGCTACCCCATGCCTGGCTCTTTTTCATTTTTTTTTTTTTTGCATGTGTGGTGTGTTGTGTGTGGTATTCATAAGTGTGTGTATGTGTGTTCATATGTGTGTGGGTGTACATGCGTGTGCAGGTGCCTGTGCATGTATGTGTGTGGAGGCCAGAGGCCAACTTCGGGTGTCTTCCTCAATCACTCTCCACCTTATTGATTTTTGCACATGCGCCTTATGTGTGTGGTATGGCATATTTTTGTGGTGTAGGTATGTGTGTGTGCAGATGCATATGTGCAGTGAGCTTTGGAGTCTATTCTCTATTGCGTATCTGCCTTCTTCCTTAAGATAGGGTCTCTCTCTTAAACCAGAGCTGTCATTTTCAATCAGCAAGTCCAGAGATTCTTCAGTCTCTCCCCCTCCCACTGCGGACTGGGGTTGCAGATGTATGTGGACATACCCAGCCTTTTCTGTGGGTTCTGGGTGGTCTCAGGCCTTCATACGTGCTCATGTTTAAGCGGTAAGTGCTCTTAGCCACTGCACCATCTTCCCAGGGTCTCTCACCAAACATGATGCCTATTGATTTGACTACACGAGTTAGCCAGGGGATGGAGGGATGGCTTAGTGGTTAAGGCGCTTGCCTGCAAAGCTAAAGGACCTTGGCTTGATTCCCCAGTACCCACGTAAGCCAGATGCACAAAGTGGCACATGCGTCTGGAGTTTGTTTGCAGTGGCTGGAAGCCCTGGTGTGCCCATTCTTTCTGTCTTGCTCTGTCTTTTTCTTTCTCTCAAATAAATAAGTAAAAAAAATATTTAAAAATATTTAAAATACCGTAAAAGAATTAGCCAGCAAGCTCAAGGAAAGGATCCTTCTGTCTTCACTTCTGCAGTGTTGGGATTGCAGGCAGGTGCTGTCATGCCCAGTTTTTATGTGGGTGCTTGGGATCTGAACTCAGGCCCTCAATTTTGTGTGGCAAGCACTTAATCAACTGAGGCATCTCCCCAGTCCTCTACCCTTGTTCTTGCCTGTTATTTATATTGTGGTCAACTGAGTCATGGGCTTGTCTTCCTTTTTCCCCATACCAGGCACTGCTTGCGTGCAGTGAGATTTTCCCAGGATAGCTCTTGTCAGCGTCTCACAAAGGTGAGAGCCCCCCTGGTCTCGACTGGGAGCACCTTGAAAGCAGTGATGGGATCTATGTGATACACTGGGGCACACAATTTGGGAGGGGTTTGATTCTTAGTAGATACACATTAGATGGTGAATGAATGAATGAAGTGGGAAGGGCTTGGATGTGGCTGTTCTCCAAGGTGTGTCCAGGCTCCTCTCTCCTGGACCCAAAGGGGAGTCTATAGCTGGTTGTTTCTGGACACGATGAAGGCGTGGCAGTGACTCTAGACCCTGGGCCATTTCCTGTAAGATTGGCAAGGAGGAAGTGAGTTCTTAGGAGCGTAGGCAGATGAGAGAGCTTTGTGGTGTGAATAGAGCGGGGGTACAGTGGGCTGAGGACCCTGTGTATCCATCCGAAGGCTTTCTACCCAGCAGAGGTCAAACTTGGGAACCTCTTTACTCAGACCTCCAGTCCAAAAGAGCAATCATGATCAAGGTCTCCCTGGGGAGGCTGTACCCTGTCAGTGATCTTTCGGGGAGAATGAGGGCAGATGTCAGATAAGCCTGCTCTATCCAAGGCCTCTATCCTGCTGGCCTCCTCATACATGGGGGGCCTTACCTGAAGCAGTGGGCTGCTGTGAGGATCCAGTGGGGGTCCAAGATGCTTCCACCACAGATGTGTTGTTTGTTGTACTGGATGCTGACCTGCCAAGGCCAAGTTTCCACGGAGGCAGTCTCCCCACCCACCACCCGAGGCATCTTCTGGCCGCTTCCACAGGCTGGACTCGGAAGAAAGGTGGGAGGAAGGGGATATCAGGGCTGAGAGAAAAGGCTGCCTCCCCTGAGAGCCCCCTCTTTGTCTACTCAGGGCAGGGCTCGTAGGACTGGTACCAGAAGTTCCAAATTGTTCATGGAGAGGCACTGAGTGTCCCAGGCCATAGGCTTTCCCTTAACTCTCTCCTTCTCTCTCTCCCCCATGCCCCTGTCCTTTGAGTGTGTTTAGGTATTTAGACTGTGAACATAGGCGTGCCCGTCATGATAGGAATTTATGTTCTTCAAATGAAACAAGGATGCAGAATCACAAATTCTGAAAGGCCTACCCTGTCCCTAGTCACTCCCACTGGGTAACAGGAAACAGTCACAAGCCACTTTGGTATCCGGATGTGAGAAGAAAGCTCTACAAACTAGATGGTATCATTCCAAATTCAGCTCTCCCTAAATTCCTTCCCCTTGATAAGTAAGGCTCCCCAGTGGCCATCTCATTTTCCCTCAATCAGAATTTCACATGTGACCTTTGAACTCCTGTTAAAATCTCCATTGCCACCTCCCGGTCTTGCTTGTTACCTCTCTAGTCCTTTGGGCACTCCTGACCATGGTGGTATTTCCAAGGGGAAAAGACCCTTTTCTTTCCTGCCCAGCCCTGTGCCTTTTAAATCCTGCCTGATTCAAACCTGTTCTCTCCCTGCCCGCCAGCTCACCTATTCGAGCCTCTTTGCTGGCAAGGGAGGTCTATATTCCTCCAGAGAGCCTCATGTTGCCTTTATAGAAAGTTTCTGTCTAGCCAGTGACCTGCTTCCAACAATTGTTTAGTATGTCTTCCAGAGGTCATTTGTGTGAGCTTAGTCCTGAGTATGGTGGTGTTGAGATGGCATAACATTTAAGAGGTGGGACCCAGTGGCCCTTAAGTCACTGGAGGAGCTGCTGTCAAATCTCTGAGCTCTTGTAGAGTAGCAGTTATCAGACAGAGCCTAACCTTGAATTCTCTCTGGCTCTCTCTTTCACATACTCCATCATGATCCATCCAAAGCTAGGGTCAGAGGTCAAACCAAGGGGTCTACCTGATCTTGAACCTTCAGCTTCTAATTTTATGACCTAAATAAACCCCTTTCTTGCCTAAGGTATTGTGGTAGTTTGAATCGATGGCCCCCAATATATTCAGTGTTTTATTAGTTTGTTGTTTGCATCTGCAGCCACCTGGCTGGAGGCTGTGTCACTGGGAGGATCTTAAGGTGTGGTGGTGGGGTTGAGATTTCAATCTAAAAACATGCAAAGTGTGCCTAGCTGGAGTTCCTGCAGTGTGCTGTGCTGTGTGGCTTTTGGCTTTTAGGCTTGTGCTTCTGTCTTTGCTTGGACCTGTGAAAGCAGGCCAGCTTCTTCTGCCATTATGGAACTTCCCCTGGATCTGTAAGCGTCAATAAATATCCCTTCCTCCATAACTGTGCCTGGTCTGGAAGTGCATCTCAGTGCACCTGAAGCTGTCTGCTATAGGTATACATTATAGTAATCAAAATCTAATATGCTTAGGTCAGGTGGTGTGAGTGGATCATAGAAGGGAGTTCTTAACATTAGCCGCTTGAAGGAACACTAATCTACAACAAGCTCAGGGGCTAAAGAGTAGAGGCTGGTCCCACACAGAGTGCCCTTGGAGGTTGTGAGATGTAGGAATGAGAATGAAGGACGTTCATCTTGTCCATTGCCGGCCTAAGCCCCAAACCCTCGGAGACTGGACCTACTCACCAAGACAGTGCAGGGAAACCAGCAAGCCTGAGAGGCAGGATCTGGAAGAAAGATGTAGGGCCCTGTGGGTTCTGCTTCCCCGTTGACTGAGAGGCCAGGACTCAAGCCTTGTGACACTGCTGACTCAGGTCCCCTCCCCCCCCACAGGAAACCTGGAATCTGCACCACGGGGCCTGTGTGGAAACTGCATCAACAGTGCAGTTTAATTTGATTCAACACCCCATTCCTGAGTGCCTACCATATGCTGGGTCCTGCCCATTCCAAAGCTAGCCCAGGCTGCTGGCAGCCTGAGCAGGAAGAGAACAGAGCCCAGAACAAAGTCTGCCTTTCCCAACTGTAGAACAGCATTTTGGTGGAATTCCAGGCAGCTACAACTCTGTCCCTCTCAAGGGTTACTGTGACGAATACACAGCTCTTGCAGTGTCCTTGAGTGCTAAGAAACCAGTTGCCTTGGTGAACCTCTGCTGCCCCTTGCTCTAATGCGGGCTGGTGACACCAGGGCCACAGAATCTTTCCTGAAGCATTGGAAGGTAGGAAGGCCCTACTTTGGTCTGGCGGGGAAAGACAAAGTGACGTTTGGAATCTTGCCTATTGGGCAACTTATTAGGGAACCTGAGGCAGTCACAAAAAGCCTTTGTCTTTATAGCTCATGTGGTTAGAGAGGTCACTTTATCCATCCCTCTGCCTTTGAGTAGAAGCATATTTTGTCTAGCTGTTCATTGTATTAAGAGCATCCCCCCCCCAAACACACAACAACAACCCTTAAATGTGATTCTGTCACACTGTCGTCTGGCTGCTTGTCTGTTCTGGAAGGCTGGCTACAGGCTCAAGAACTTTCTAGCATTCATAGCTTCTGTAGTCAGAGGTGTTCTTGCACTTACCTACTTGTATTTTGCACTTGAAGCTCCTGACTGTTTCCTGTGACTTCAGCGACATCCAGATCCTGGTTGGGGCCAATCGTCACTGCTTTGAAGGTGGGTTGGCTGTGGTAGGGAGAGTCAGCTGTGAGCTGGGGCCGAGGCTAGAGCTAGCCCCCAGGACAGAGGGTGACAGAGGGCACGCGGGGAGTGGCAGGAGAGCGCAGACGGGCTTGGTCACTGGGGCGGGTTCTGCTTTGCTACACAAGTAGGGACATTTTCCAGTCATTCCGGGCCTCTGGCCAAGGTGCACTGCTGATGTGGCCTGCTTGCTGGGGCAGGGACTCCTAATCCAGAGCTCAGAGCTCTGTAGAAATGCCAGGGGCCCCTTTTCCTAACACCCAGCTCTGTCCCTATTTCAGAAGTCCAAGAAGTCTTTTCTGGTCCAAATCAGTAACGGCAAAAACAAGAAACAAAGCAAACTTCCTTTTCACTGTGGAGAAAGCTGGGGTGTGTATATCAGGTTCTCCAGAAAAAAGTATCTGGCCTGACTTTAATGGTCAGTGTGCGTGTCTGGCCTCCCTGGAGATAGGAGAGGTCCCAATCCAGCTTCTTATGAATCAGATGAATCTTCTCTATCTTGGAGCATTTTTCTCTTTTTTCCTTTTGCTAGTTCACATTTTCTGTCATTCAAACCCTGGGTTTAAGTCTTTTTAGGAAGTCTCCAGGAAACCTTCCCCAATGACTTCCATCTCTATGATTCGTCCTTTGCCTCTTCCAATTTTGTCTCTTCCCAGCCAGTCCAAGCTCTGCATAGAGGGCAGGCATCAATCCATGATAGAAATACTGCTACTCCCTTGGGGGACCAGGTACTGCACCAGGGAAGAGCAGAGCCTGTCTTAAGAGCTCTCAGGAGGCACTGATCTTATGCTGGCTCTGACACAGGTTTGAGGTATGACCTTGGGAAGGTCACATTCCTTCTCTGGGTTTCTCTGAGGCTCAGTTTTCTCCTCTGTTAGGATGCATGAATCAGGTGACCCCTGGGCTTCCTCTCACCCTGACTACCTATGGTGTTTAGGTCTTTGGCTAAGAAGGACCTCCAGTCTAGGCATAGGAAAGAAAGTCAAGAGATTTGTCCCACAAGGAGGGCCAATGCCAGAAGTGGATATTCCCAGGAAAGCTAACTTCTGCTGCTCACCACTTATAGCCTGGTGAGTAATTTAATCAGCCTCGATGTTGTGAAGTCCAAGGAACAAGGTGACCCAGTGTCTCAATGATCCCCAGAAGGGCAGACATTCTGGGAGGTTACCACCCTAAGAACCTTGGGAGGCCCCCAGGTTTCATAGCTGAGCCTTTGCTCATGCTGCAGCTGGCTGGGCTGCGCTGGAGGAGGGACTGGCTGCAGGTGGATGGAGACAGCAGCAGGTGCCAGGCTTGTCTCCCACTCTCCTTGGAAATGACAATGGCAGGGTGTCCTTGCTAGAGGTGCTAGGTGTTGAACATGGATGGAAGAGGGCAGAAACCTGATAACCAGACAGCAAGGGCACAGAGGCTGGATCGATTTGTACTGGCTGCCCCAAGCAGTTCTCGGACAGGATCTTGAGGCTGCTTTCCGGATCCTTGGGAGAGCGTTTTGTGATCAGTTGGTGATGTCTGTGTAGAAATGATCATTTCTTCCTTCTTTCTGGGCTCAATTCCTCAGTTTCCTAAAGAACTTTGGGGCCCACCAGGGAGAGGGTATTCCATCCTTCAGTAGTATACCTGGGTTCCTTTCCACTCTCTCCAGATAGGCTCCCCCGAGTGACTCCTTCCTCTCCCCCTTCCTTCACTGATGAAGCCTCGTGAGAAGAGAATTCCCAGCACCCACAGTGAGTCTGCCTGATGGCCAGGAATCAGGGGTCGTGGCACAGATTCTAGCCCTCTCCTTCCCAGCTACTGCCCAAGCAGCCATTCACTTTCTTGGCGTCTACTTATAACATAGATAATAATAACAACTATGCACTGGGTTTTCTGCCAAGATCAAAAGAATATAAATATGTAATACTAATTACACTTCATATAATTATGCACCTTCCATCCACCCCAGATTTGGAACTGCTTCTGGAGTTTGCCGAGAGAGCTGGGATGGCTGATGATGGGCCCTTATTGAAATCATGCTGGATCCACTGTTTTTTTTTTTTTTTTTTCAGTTTGAGGCATGGAACCTGAGGGCTTTGAGCATGCTAGGCAAGTGCTCACACCACCAGCCCTGATATCCACTTGTCCTTTTCCTCCTTCTCCTCCTTTTTTTCCAGGCAGGGTCTTGCTGTAGCCCAGGCTGACCTGGAGTTCCTGGAATTCACTATGAGTCTCAAGGCGGCCTTGAACTCTGCGATCCTCCTATCTCTGCCTCTGAGTGCTGGGATTAAAGGTGTGCTCCACCATGCCCTGCTTTCACTACATTAAAAAAATATTTTTATTTATTTATTTGCAAGGAGTGAGGAGGGATGAAAGAGAAAGGAGGAATGGGCCTACTTGGGCCTCTTGCCACTGCTTACAAACTCCAGATGCATGCTCCACTTTGTGCATCTGTCTTTATGTGGGTACTGGGGAACTGAACCCAGGCCACTGGGCTTTGCAAGCAAGCCCTTTAACTGCTGAGCCATTTCTCCAGCTCCCTGCAGTACATCTTAACCATAACTTTGCATAAGTAAATTAGGCTTTTGTATTATTGGTCAGGGGAGGTTCTTACAAAGGACAAATGAGTGAGGACTGAGTAAAGGGGACAAGAGGATCAGAGCAAAGGAGCTGGAAGTACAATTGTGTGTATATTTGTATATGTGTACATGCATATGTGGTGTATGTGAGTGACGATGTATATTGGAGGGGCGGTACACGTGTTCTCATTTGTACCCCATCATCCTATGAGGTAGGCATTAGTTTCTCTACCTCTTGAGGAAAGTGAGAGTCAAGGGATTTCGCTTCAAGTTGCTTGGAAATGAAAGTGTTTGGATTTAACTGCAATTCTGTGTGAATTCCATGCCTTTCATTTTAGAGAAGGAAGGAGGAATAAAAGAAGGAAAAGGAACAAAGAAAAAGAAAGGAAGGGAGGGAGGGAGAAAGGAAGAAAGGAAAGAAAGAAGGAGGCAGATAAGCAGGCTGAGGAGAGGAGGCTGCTGGGTAAATTGACACCCTGCAATGTTTTGGGTTGGATACCTGCGATAGCCCATCTGCCCACAGGCTGTCTTGGCCAGAGCTTCTGTGAAGTTGTCAAAACAAGCAGAGACCCAGGTTCCTGTGGACTGGTCCAGCACCTGCAGGGTGGATCTGTCCTTGGAGAGGCGGACTGGGAGGGAAGGAGTCTGGGTCAGTTGCAAGGTAGGGTAGGGACTCTCTGGAGCCCCTCAGGACTCATCATGAGACCAACCCAAGCTTCTTTAACCCAGAACTGGGGACTCTATGAACATCAACACATTCCACATCAAGTGAAGTTCCTCTATTTGACTTGGTTGGTTTGACCCTTGTTTTAATGGGAGCTAGGGTGAGGCTGACCTCCAGCCCAGGCACCATGATTAACAGGTCCCTGTTGGCTTTTCCAGGTTTCTGTTTGGGTGATCACTGACACAATTATTCTACTGTGGTCCATATAGCTTGCTCAGCTGGGGGAAAGATCTCGGCTAGGAACCAGGGAGTTTCTCCATGGGAGGTCCAAAGGGGAGGTTGAGTGACAAACTCTATTGGCACTAGGATGGCAGGTGCCCAGAAGCATTTGACCTTAATAAATAAAGTGCAAGATACACAAGAAGTCACTTAGTGCTGCCCCCTCCAAAACCTCTATTACCCATCTCCTGGGCCTTTTATCTTCAGAGAGCCCAAATACCAAGTAGATCAAGCTAAGCTGACTTAGTCCAGGGAAGACCATGGTTTTCATGTTTCAAATACCTCCTGCTTCTTTGAAGGACCTCACCCAGCTCCACAGCATGTTACAACAAACGCTAAGGAATGGAAGAACTGCTTAATGATCTCTCTTCCAGTCCCCTCTAAATAACAGACTTTATAGAAAGGAGGAGTTCTCAAGGCCATCCAATCTAGTCTTCTTTGTCAAAATCAAGCTAGTGCAGCAGTAACAGGAAGGCTCAGTTATAATTTCCTGTTCCCTTCCTGAGTGTGTGCCCCGTGCACTGCTGGATCTAACAGTAGACATGCCATGGCCTCACCCCGTGCATTGCTGGATCTAACAGTAGACATGCCATGGCCTCACCCCGTGCATTGCTGGATCTAACAGTAGATATGCCATGGCCTCACGCCGTGCATTGCTGGGGTCTAATGGTAGACGTTCCATGGCCTCACCCCGTGCATTGCTGGGGTCTAACGGTAGACATGTCATGGCCTCGCTTTCGTGGACCTTATTTGGCAGAGATGGAAGGTATCAAGGAAGTGGGCAGCTGCTTTCCCTGAGCAGACTTCCTGTCGTGCCCACTCCTCCTGTCCCTCAGCTCCGGGACTCACCTGACATTGCAGGTCTCTCAGAGAAGTTCTGGACACATTGCTCCTCGTCTTCTCCCAAGGCACAGTCAGGATGGCCGTCACACACCTGGTCCCTTGGGACGAAGGTTAAGGGATGGCTGCATATGAAGTAGTATTTGTCCAGAATCACCTTGACTGGAAGGCAAGTGCAGGGAGGAATGGAGAAGGCTGAGACTCAGGCGAGTGGTTGGGGGCAGGGAAAGCCAGGGCTTTCCAGAATGTTCGGCTGAGCCGGGGCCAGGCAGGTGTGGGTTCTAGGTTCAGTTCTGCTGTTTAGTAGCAGATCTGCTTGGTCTTGAGCCTTGGCTTCTTTCCCTGTAAAGTGGAGACAATAACTCTGGTCCCATCTACAGGGTGGCAGAGAAGTCACAAGGCTGTGCATGTGGGAGCAAATGAGAAACAGGCCTTGCCAGTCTACTGTTCCCAATCACTGACTCAGGGCCCTCCGGTTATGAAGCAGAGACAGAATGGGAGACTTGGGTCCCGAGGTCTGAGTCCTGGCTCTGTCGCTGTTCAACCCTACACCCCTCACTTCCCTCTGCTAGGCCTCAGTCTCCTCTGGGCAGCAGGACTGTAATGCTTATTTCACAGGGTTTTAGGAACCCATGGTAATCAAGTGTCTTAAAGCGATCAAGCACAGTTACATGGTGATTTTAAAAAATATTTTTATTTACTTATTTGCAAGCAGAGAGAAATAGATGAGAGAGAGAGACAGAGAGAATGGGCACACTAAGGCTCCCAGCTGCTGTCAACAAAGTCCAGATGCATGGTTCACTATGCCTCTGGCATTACATAGATACTGAGGAACTAAACCCAGTTAGATAGGCTTTACAGGCAAGCACCTTAACCCTGAGCAATCTCTCCAGCCCCAGGAGGGTTTCTTTAAATCTGGGATGGAAAGACCCATGTAGAGGTGGGTGTTTTGTCTTGCTTTCTGCTGGCTGCCTTCAACTTCTCTCTTTCCTTTCCTGTGCTGGGCCTGTGGGAACACTTAGTGCTGTTAATACCTTAGGGACTCACTAGCTGAGGACGTTTCTTTGGTGATGATCACCAGTGCCCCTGGCAGAAGGGACTCCTCCTCCCTAAATGAGCTCTTTCTAGTCTGGACTCATCCCATCACCCCTTGCTGCTCTTACGAGTCATGGAAGTAAGTCCATGATGGTTTCCACTTATCACTTACTAAGGATGAGTCAGGGATTATTTCCCATGGCCATGTAGTGCCTATGTGGTGTAGCCAACCTTTGTCTACCTCCTGAGGAATGCATAGAAACATGAAGGTTGAGGGGGCCTACTCTAGGGTTCGTTTAAGAACCTTTGGTGGCAGAGTCTGGGGGCATGCAAAGCTGTCTGAACTCTAAGTTACACTTTGTGCCTATGTAGGTTTGTCCCTTTCTTCTCCCTCTACAGTGGCAGGCGCATACTGAGAAAGAAAGCTCACTTTAATAATAGTCTGAGTGTAACAGGACAGCAGATCTCCCGGTGCTACTGCAAAACCGGTGCTGTAGTTTGCATTTGGAATGTCTCCCAAAGGCCCACATGCTGCAGGCTTGGTTGCCAGCCTGTGGTGCAATTGCGAGATGGAGGAAGTGAATGGGAAGAGGTTAGATCAGCGGGGGCATGCCCCTGAAGGGAATGGCCAGAGCCCAGGCCTTCCTTTCTGTTCCTCCCTGGCTCATGATGTAAGCCCCTTGTGGTGGTTTGATTCAGGTGTCCCCCATAAACTTAGGTGTTCTGAATGCTAGGTTCCCAGCTGATGGATATTTGGGAATTAATGCCTCCTGGAGGGAGTGTATTGTTGGGGGCGGGCTTATGGGCTTTATAGCCAGTTTCCCCATGCCAGTGTTTGGCACACCCTCCTGTTGCTGTGGTCCACCTTATGTTGGCCAGGGGGTGATGTCCACCCTCTGCTCATGTCATCGTTTTCCCCTGCCATCGCGGAGCTTCCCCTCGAGCCTGTAAGCCAAAATAAATCTCTTTTCTCCCAGAAGCTGCTCTTGGTTGGGTGATTTCTACCAGCAATGCAAACTGGACTGCAACACCCCTTTCCTGTCATGTGTTCTGATCGTCATGTGTTACCTCAGCACAGGCTCAGACACAGAGAGGCAACTGGCCATGGACTTGAACATCTAAAACCCCAAGTCAAAACAACCTTTTGCTATCTTTAAGCTATCTCAGGCATTTTCTAAAATTTATTAAAAAAAATTTTTTTTTGAGGCAAGCCAATAGACTGGCTTTTTATTTAATGCGAGACAACACAACAGAGAAAGAGAGAGGGAAAGAGAGAATTGGCATGCTAGGGCCTTCAACCACTGTAATCGAACTCCAGACAGATGTGCCACCTTGTGCACCTGTGCGATCTAACATGCTTGTGTCAGCTTGTGCTTCTGACTTATGTGGGATATGGAGAGTCGAACATGAGTCCTTAGGCTTTGTAGGCAAGCGCCTCAACCGCTAAGCCATCTCTCCAGCCCCTCAGGCACATTTTTTTAAATAGCAATGGAAATCTGACTACCATAACCACATCGGGTTCAGCCAGCTAAGGTCAAGAAGAAATGATCTGAGGTCTTCTACCTTTCACACCCATCACAGGTCCTCGGGGATTGCAGTGGAGTTCATGTTGTGGATTGCTATTGCCAAGAGAGAAAACTGGACTTGCTCAGTCTCACAACTGGAGTCCTGTCCCAGCTCTGTCTCTGAGCTTTGGTGCTCAGGTATAAAATGAGAGGTCAGGGCTGGAGAGATGGCTTAGCGGTTAAGCGCTTGCCTGTGAAGCCTAAGGACCCCGGTTCAAGGCTCGGTTCCCCAGGTCCCACGTTAGCCAGATGCACAAGGGGGCGCACGCGTCTGGAGTTCGTTTGCAGAGGCTGGAAGCCCTGGCGCGCCCATTCTCTCTCTCTCCCTCTATCTGTCTTTCTCTCTGTGTCTGTCGCTCTCAAATAAATAAATAAATTAAAAAAAAAAAAAAAAGAGAGGTCAGACCAGAGGATCTCTGAGTGTCTTCCAATCAGACAGTGGCTGCTGCTGGTACAGATGACACTGTAGCTATAAGTTCATGCTCTCCAAAGGCCAACCATCCCTAGCCTTGTGCCATAAAGCAAACCCACACCTTGGGTCCCAAATGTGCATGTTACACAGTGACATGGGCTTTTAAGCTTGTTTTTTTTTTTGTTGTTGTTGTTCAGGTCCTTGACAGGCTAGATCACTGGTGCTCATGATATTGCTTGGAGAGAAGCAGAACATTTTACAGGCGAGGAGCCTGAGGGACTTTGTTCCTGGTCACACAGCAGCAAGTGACAGAGTCACCCATCCCAGGTATCCTGATCCCTAGTCTGGTCTTCTGGGCCCTACTTCCTGCTGTGATCACTCCCTGCTATGACCCCGTGGTTGATGAAGTCAAGGACTGTGGGAACTCATTCAGCTTAATCTTCCTTGTCACAGAGTGGCCTGCTCCAGGGCGCACTGGAGCCCAGGCACGGGCGTGAGGCACGCAGGAGTGCTGTCTGTCTAACCATCTTCCCCTGGTGTTTCAGGAAATGTCGTGTCCTCTAGTTGAAAGGGTTGCTCTGCTCCCCTTAGCTACCAACCTGCAGATGATGGAAGGAGGAGGCAGGGGGTGGGCACCCCTGCAACTGCCTGCGTGGGTTTGGAACGGGTGCCACGTGTGTAGCAACCATCTGGGAGAGAAGCCATCTGGGAGAGTGGTGGGGGTGGGGAATGAGCTCACCTTCTCCTTTCACTCTTAGGAGAAGGATCAAAACAGGGGCGGCACATGGGATACAGTTTCTTTCTTTCTTTTATTCCTCCTAAGCTTTCTGCACATCACCTGCCTATGACTGTGGGGGTGGGAAGATGGGGTGAGGGCTGTCACTGACTGAGGGGGTGTCACACTTACAGAGGAGGTGAGGCAGGGCACTTTCATCTAGGTAGGGATGAAAGTTAAGAGGTTGTCACTTACTGAGGATAGCCACAATGACGATGGCCGCCAGGCTCAGCAGCGCGGCAATGATGGGAATGCCCACCTTTTTGAAGGTCTCCAGGGGCCTGCGGGGTTTGTGCGGGGGACTGGCATCTGTAAGGAGTGTGGGCAGAGGGAAAGAGGGTGCAGTCAGCATTTGGAGTCTACCCCTGCCAAGACCCACAGGTGTCTGTCCTCCAGCCAGTGCCAGGGGTGACCTGATGATCGTCTGGTTTTGTGGAGGGTTATTCACACAAGCTAGACTGAGCTTCACGAGGACGTGACCACTCCACCTTGCTTCACTTGCCCCAGCTTACTCATCTGTCCACAGCGCTCCTCAAATGATCCTGCAGAGCATGCTACCTCCCCTGTCTTGTCCTTTCCTGTGCCAGGGCGGGTCACCCCTGCTTAGTATATCCTGGGCTGCCCTGGGAGAGGCCGAGCACATGGACATGACCTTGGGCACCTACCATTCCTTATGCTGTCATTTACTCTTTCCCTGACTTACCGTTTCACATATATATTTTTTAGTTTTAATTGAAGCACAATAATTGTGCATATGGACAGGGTACAGTGTGACATTTCAATATATATAAGATCACATATAATAAGCAGATAGGTAACTGGCATGGCTGTCATCTCAGACACTATTGTGTTGGGAATATTCAGAACCCTCTCACTGGCTCTTTGAAAGCTTGGACTCCAAATTTTGGGGCCGTCTAGACACTTGGGGGAGTAGGGCTTAGCTGAAGGAAGTAGATCACTGAGGGCGTGTCTTTAGGTGTATTATCCCTGTTGACATTCTGTTTTGCTCTTCAGGTCTCTTCTACTTCACTTCCTTGAGGCACAGCCTCTTACCGAACCTGGAGCTGCTGTTGGCTCAGATTGGCTGAGCCTCAGCGAGTCTCCCGTTTCCACCCCACTCAGGACTGAGGTTACAGGCATACGTAGGCATGCTTGGCTTCTTACATGGCTATTGGGATTGAACTCAGGACTTTATGCTTGCACAGCAAGTGCTCCTACCTGATGAGCTACCTCCCCAGCCCCTGACCTAACTCTTTGTTTGTTTTAAACTTTATTTATTTGAGAGCAAGAGAGAGTGAGCCTGAGTGCACGCACGTGAGAGAGAGAGAGAGAGAGAGAGTGAGTGAAAGAGGTAGACAGAGAGAATGAGCGCATCAGAGCCTTCAGCCACTGCAAATGAACTCCAGATTCATGTGCCACCTTGTGCATCTGACATATGTGAATTCTGGGGAATCGAATCTGGGTCCTTCAACTTGCAGGCAAGCACTTTAACCTCTAAGGCAGCTCTCCAGCCCCAGTAAACTTTTATTTAAGGGATTTCCCATGTGATTCCCTCATTGTCCATTGAGGTCACCTTAGTTCTACTGAAGCTGAAGATAGTCCACAATTTTCTAAGCTTTTACCCTGACTTAACTCTTTTTTATTGCTTTGTTTTGGTTTTCTGAGGCAGGGTCTCACTCTAGCTCAGGCTGACCTGGAATTCACTATGGAGTCTCAGCATGGCCTGGAACTACAGTGATCCTCCTACCTCTGCCTCCCGAGTGCTGGGATTAAAAGCGTGTGCCACCACGCCCGGCTTGGCTTAATTCTTGATTAAACGGTAAGCTTCAGAAGGCCAGAGGCCCCTGACACAGTTGGTGCTTAGCAGAGGCTTGATAAACACTTGCGAGAGGATGCATCCTCATGGCCCCATCTGCAAGTCAACTCAACACAGCAGTGCCCAGCATGGTCCTTGTTTTTGAGGAGATTACACTCTGAGGAAGGGGCAAACAGGGCACAGGTAGCAGTTCTACTAGGTGGAAGATGAAATGTGTTAAGCTAGAGACACCATCTAGCGTAGAGTGAGGATGGCATCCTAAGCTAGTAGTTCTTAGATATAAGGAGAGCTGGGGGATGAAGGCTCGGGGCCAGTTGAAGCACAGGCATGGAGGTGGGGGTGCTGTGAGTGTTTGGGGTCTTGTTGGGAGGTAGAACAGTAAAGTCATTTTGTGGAGACTTGAAAATCATGCCAGAGATTTGGAGGATACGCTGAAGGTAGTGAGATGCCATTGAGAGTTTTGAGCAGCAGAAAGACATGCTCCAATTGAGATGTAGGAAGAGCACTTGTTCTCCATCAGGGAGGACAGGGATTGCAATGAAAGGATCTAGCATGAGGATGGCCACCTAGGAAGCTGTTTCAGGCTAAAATGGGTACAATGACCACATGTCCACTTCACATGGTGTCAAGGATTGAATCTGAAATGCTGTTCACAGGCTCATGTTGTGAATGCTTGTTCCCCAAATAGTGGTCTGTTTTGGGAAGATCTAGAAACTGGAAGGCGGAGCTTGACTGAAGAAAGCAGGTCAAGGAGGGCATATCCCTGGAGTATATTATCCTAGCCACTTCCTCTTTCTCTCTTTTATCCTCTCTGCCGTTCTGTGAACTGCTTGGCTTTGCCCTGCCAAATCTTCCCTGCCATGATGGGCAGAAACTTTTTTTTCTGAGGCAGGGTCTCACTCTAGCCCAGGCTGACCAGGAATACACTATAGAGCCTCAGGGTGGCCTTGAATGCATGGCGATCCAACTACTTCTGCCTCCCAAGTGCTGAGATTAAAGGCGTGCGCCACCACGCCAGGTGAACTTAAACTTTTGAAACCATGAGCCAAAATAAATAAAAATAAAATAAACCCCTTCTTAAGTTTTATATTTCAGGTTACTTTTGGCCACAGTGACATAAAAGAAACTAATGCAGATGGCTCCCTAGGAGATGGAGCACAGGGAAGGCTGTAGAGAGATGGAGCACGGGGAAGGCTGTAGAGAGATGGAGCACGGGGAAGACTGTAGGGAGATGGAGCACGGGGAAGGCTGTAGAGGGATGGAGCACGGGGAAGGCTGTAGAGAGATGGAGCACGAGGAAGACTGTAGGGAGATGGAGCACGGGGAAGGCTGTAGAGAGATGGAGCACGGGGAAGACTGTAGAGGGATGGAGCACGGGGAAGGCTGTAGAGAGATGGAGCACGAGGAAGACTGTAGGGAGATGGAGCACGGGGAAGACTGTAGAGAGATGGAGCACGAGGAAGACTGTAGGGAGATGGAGCACGGGGAAGGCTGTAGAGAGATGGAGCACGGGGAAGGCTGTAGAGAGATGGAGCACGGGGAAGGCTGTAGGGAGATGGAGCACGGGGAAGACTGTAGGGAGATGGAGCACGGGGAAGACTGTAGAGAGATGGAGCACGGGGAAGGCTGTAGAGAGATGGAGCACGGGGAAGGCTGTAGAGAGATGGAGCACGAGGAAGACTGTAGGGAGATGGAGCACGGGGAAGGCTGTAGAGAGATGGAGCACGGGGAAGACTGTAGAGAGATGGAGCACGGGGAAGGCTGTAGAGAGATGGAGCACGGGGAAGGCTGTAGAGAGATGGAGCACGGGGAAGGCTGTAGAGAGATGGAGCACGGGGAAGACTGTAGAGAGATGGAGCACGGGGAAGGCTGTAGAGAGATGGAGCACGGGGAAGACTGTAGAGAGATGGAGCACGGGGAAGACTGTAGAGATGGAGCACGGGGAAGACTGTAGAGAGATGGAGCACGGGGAAGACTGTAGAGAGATGGAGCACGGGGAAGGCTGTAGAGAGATGGAGCACGGGGAAGACTGTAGAGAGATGGAGCACGGGGAAGGCTGTAGAGAGATGGAGCACGGGGAAGACTGTAGAGGGATGGAGCACGGGGAAGGCTGTAGAGAGATGGAGCACGGGGAAGACTGTAGGGAGATGGAGCACGGGGAAGGCTGTAGAGAGATGGAGCACGGGGAAGACTGTAGAGAGATGGAGCACGGGGAAGACTGTAGAGAGATGGAGCACGGGGAAGACTGTAGAGAGATGGAGCACGGGGAAGGCTGTAGAGAGATGGAGCACGGGGAAGACTGTAGAGAGATGGAGCACGGGGAAGGCTGTAGAGAGATGGAGCACGGGGAAGACTGTAGAGAGATGGAGCACGGGGAAGGCTGTAGAGAGATGGAGCACGGGGAAGGCTGTAGAGAGATGGAGCACGGGGAAGACTGTAGAGAGATGGAGCACGGGGAAGACTGTAGAGAGATGGAGCACGGGGAAGGCTGTAGAGAGATGGAGCACGGGGAAGGCTGTAGAGAGATGGAGCACGGGGAAGGCTGTAGAGAGATGGAGCACGGGGAAGACTGTAGGGAGATGGAGCACGGGGAAGACTGTAGAGAGATGGAGCACGGGGAAGACTGTAGAGAGATGGAGCACGGGGAAGGCTGTAGAGAGATGGAGCACGGGGAAGACTGTAGGGAGATGGAGCACGGGGAAGGCTGTAGGGAGATGGAGCACGGGGAAGGCTGTAGGGAGATGGAGCACGGGGAAGGCTGTAGGGAGATGGAGCACGGGGAAGACTGTAGAGAGATGGAGCACGGGGAAGACTGTAGAGAGATGGAGCACGGGGAAGGCTGTAGAGAGATGGAGCACGGGGAAGACTGTAGAGAGATGGAGCACGGGGAAGACTGTAGAGAGATGGAGCACGGGGAAGACTGTAGGGAGATGGAGCACGGGGAAGGCTGTAGAGAGATGGAGCACGGGGAAGGCTGTAGAGAGATGGAGCACGGGGAAGGCTGTAGAGAGATGGAGCACGGGGAAGGCTGTAGGGAGATGGAGCACGGGGAAGACTGTAGAGAGATGGCGCATGGGGAAGACTGTAGAGAGATGGAGCACGGGGAAGGCTGTAGAGAGATGGAGCACGGGGAAGACTGTAGAGAGATGGAGCACGGGGAAGGCTGTAGAGAGATGGAGCACGGGGAAGACTGTAGAGAGATGGAGCACGGGGAAGACTGTAGAGAGATGGAGCACGGGGAAGGCTGTAGAGAGATGGAGCACGGGGAAGACTGTAGGGAGATGGAGCACGGGGAAGGCTGTAGGGAGATGGAGCACGGGGAAGGCTGTAGAGAGATGGAGCACGGGGAAGGCTGTAGAGAGATGGAGCACGGGGAAGGCTGTAGAGAGATGGAGCACGGGGAAGGCTGTAGGGAGATGGAGCACGGGGAAGACTGTAGAGAGATGGAGCACGGGGAAGACTGTAGAGAGATGGAGCACGGGGAAGGCTGTAGAGAGATGGAGCACGGGGAAGACTGTAGAGAGATGGAGCACGGGGAAGACTGTAGAGAGATGGAGCACGGGGAAGACTGTAGAGAGATGGAGCACGGGGAAGACTGTAGGGAGATGGAGCACGGGGAAGACTGTAGAGAGACGGAGCACGGGGAAGGCTGTAGATAGATGGAGCACGGGGAAGGCTGTAGAGAGATGGAGCACGGGGAAGGCTGTAGAGAGATGGAGCACGGGGAAGGCTGTAGAGAGATGGAGCACGGGGAAGTCTGTAGAGAGATGGAGCACGGGGAAGGCTGTAGAGAGATGGAGCACGGGGAAGGCTGTAGAGAGATGGAGCACGGGGAAGACTGTAGGGAGATGGAGCACGGGGAAGACTGTAGAGAGATGGAGCACGGGGAAGACTGTAGAGAGATGGAGCACGGGGAAGGCTGTAGAGAGATGGAGCACGGGGAAGGCTGTAGAGAGATGGAGCACGGGGAAGACTGTAGAGAGATGGAGCACGGGGAAGGCTGTAGAGAGATGGAGCACGGGGAAGGCTGTAGAGAGATGGAGCACGGGGAAGACTGTAGAGAGATGGGGCACGGGGAAGACTGTAGAGAGATGGAGCACGGGGAAGGCTGTAGGGAGATGGAGCACGGGGAAGGCTGTAGAGAGATGGAGCACGGGGAAGGCTGTAGAGAGATGGAGCACGGGGAAGGCTGTAGAGAGATGGAGCACGGGGAAGGCTGTAGGGAGATGGAGCACGGGGAAGGCTGTAGAGAGATGGAGCACGGGGAAGGCTGTAGAGAGATGGAGCACGGGGAAGGCTGTAGGGAGATGGAGCACGGGGAAGGCTGTAGAGAGATGGAGCACGGGGAAGGCTGTAGAGAGATGGAGCACGGGGAAGGCTGTAGAGAGATGGAGCACGGGGAAGACTGTAGAGAGATGGAGCACGGGGAAGGCTGTAGGGAGATGGAGCACGGGGAAGACTGTAGAGAGATGGAGCACGGGGAAGGCTGTAGAGAGATGGAGCACGGGGAAGGCTGTAGCGAGATGGAGCACGGGGAAGGCTGTAGCGAGATGGAGCACGGGGAAGACTGTAGGGAGATGGAGCACGGGGAAGACTGTAGGGAGATGGAGCACGGGGAAGACTGTAGAGAGATGGAGCACGGGGAAGGCTGTAGATAGATGGAGCACGGGGAAGGCTGTAGGGAGATGGAGCACGGGGAAGACTGTAGGGAGATGGAGCACGGGGAAGACTGTAGAGAGATGGAGCACGGGGAAGGCTGTAGAGAGATGGAGCACGGGGAAGACTGTAGAGAGATGGAGCACGGGGAAGACTGTAGAGAGATGGAGCACGGGGAAGGCTGTAGGGAGATGGAGCACGGGGAAGGCTGTAGGGAGATGGAGCACGGGGAAGGCTGTAGAGAGATGGAGCACGGGGAAGACTGTAGGGAGATGGAGCACGGGGAAGACTGTAGAGAGATGGAGCACGGGGAAGGCTGTAGAGAGATGGAGCACGGGGAAGGCTGTAGAGAGATGGAGCACGGGGAAGACTGTAGGGAGATGGAGCACGGGGAAGGCTGTAGAGAGATGGAGCACGGGGAAGGCTGTAGAGAGATGGAGCACGGGGAAGACTGTAGAGAGATGGAGCACGGGGAAGACTGTAGGGAGATGGAGCACGGGGAAGACTGTAGAGAGATGGAGCACGGGGAAGACTGTAGGGAGATGGAGCACGGGGAAGGCTGTAGGGAGATGGAGCACGGGGAAGACTGTAGAGAGATGGAGCACGGGGAAGGCTGTAGAGAGATGGAGCACGGGGAAGACTGTAGAGAGATGGAGCACGGGGAAGGCTGTAGAGAGATGGAGCACGGGGAAGACTGTAGAGAGATGGAGCACGGGGAAGGCTGTAGAGAGATGGAGCACGGGGAAGACTGTAGGGAGATGGAGCACGGGGAAGACTGTAGAGAGATGGAGCACGGGGAAGGCTGTAGAGAGATGGAGCACGGGGAAGACTGTAGAGAGATGGAGCACGGGGAAGACTGTAGAGAGATGGAGCACGGGGAAGGCTGTAGGGAGATGGAGCACGGGGAAGACTGTAGAGAGATGGAGCACGGGGAAGGCTGTAGGGAGATGGAGCACGGGGAAGGCTGTAGAGAGATGGAGCACGGGGAAGACTGTAGGGAGATGGAGCACGGGGAAGGCTGTAGAGAGATGGAGCACGGGGAAGACTGTAGGGAGATGGAGCACGGGGAAGGCTGTAGAGAGATGGAGCACGGGGAAGGCTGTAGAGAGATGGAGCACGGGGAAGGCTGTAGAGAGATGGAGCACGGGGAAGGCTGTAGAGAGATGGAGCACGGGGAAGACTGTAGAGAGATGGAGCACAGGGAAGACTGTAGAGAGACGGAGCACGGGGAAGACTGTAGAGAGATGGAGCACGGGGAAGACTGTAGAGAGATGGAGCACGGGGAAGGCTGTAGAGAGATGGAGCACGGGGAAGACTGTAGGGAGATGGAGCACGGGGAAGATGTAGAGAGATGGAGCACAGGGAAGGCTGTAGAGAGATGGAGCACGGGGAAGACTGTAGGGAGATGGAGCACGGGGAAGACTGTAGAGAGATGGAGCACGGGGAAGGCTGTAGAGAGATGGAGCACGGGGAAGACTGTAGAGAGATGGAGCACAGGGAAGACTGTAGAGAGACGGAGCACGGGGAAGGCTGTAGGGAGATGGAGCACGGGGAAGACTGTAGAGAGATGGAGCACGGGGAAGGCTGTAGGGAGATGGAGCACGGGGAAGGCTGTAGAGAGATGGAGCACGGGGAAGACTGTAGGGAGATGGAGCACGGGGAAGGCTGTAGAGAGATGGAGCACGGGGAAGACTGTAGGGAGATGGAGCACGGGGAAGGCTGTAGAGAGATGGAGCACGGGGAAGACTGTAGGGAGATGGAGCACGGGGAAGGCTGTAGAGAGATGGAGCACGGGGAAGACTGTAGAGAGATGGAGCACGGGGAAGACTGTAGAGAGATGGAGCACGGGGAAGGCTGTAGGGAGATGGAGCACGGGGAAGACTGTAGAGAGATGGAGCACGGGGAAGACTGTAGAGAGATGGAGCACGGGGAAGGCTGTAGAGAGATGGAGCACGGGGAAGACTTGTAGAGAGATGGAGCACGGGGAAGGCTGTAGAGAGATGGAGCACGGGGAAGACTGTAGAGAGATGGAGCACGGGGAAGACTGTAGAGAGATGGAGCACGGGGAAGGCTGTAGAGAGATGGAGCACGGGGAAGACTGTAGGGAGATGGAGCACGGGGAAGGCTGTAGAGAGATGGAGCACGGGGAAGACTGTAGAGAGATGGAGCACGGGGAAGGCTGTAGAGAGATGGAGCACGGGGAAGACTGTAGAGAGATGGAGCACGGGGAAGGCTGTAGAGAGATGGAGCACGGGGAAGACTGTAGAGAGATGGAGCACGGGGAAGACTGTAGAGAGATGGAGCACGGGGAAGGCTGTAGAGAGATGGAGCACGGGGAAGCTGTAGAGAGATGGAGCACGGGGAAGACTGTAGAGAGATGGAGCACGGGGAAGGCTGTAGAGAGATGGAGCACGGGGAAGACTGTAGGGAGATGGAGCACGGGGAAGACTGTAGAGAGAAGGAGCACGGGGAAGGCTGTAGAGAGATGGAGCACGGGGAAGGCTGTAGAGAGATGGAGCACGGGGAAGACTGTAGAGAGATGGAGCACGGGGAAGGCTGTAGAGAGATGGAGCACGGGGAAGTCTGTAGAGAGATGGAGCACGGGGAAGGCTGTAGAGAGATGGAGCACGGGGAAGGCTGTAGAGAGATGGAGCACGGGGAAGACTGTAGAGGGATGGAGCACGGGGAAGACTGTAGAGAGATGGAGCACGGGGAAGACTGTAGAGAGATGGAGCACGGGGAAGGCTGTAGAGAGACGGAGCACGGGGAAGGCTGTAGAGAGATGGAGCACGGGGAAGGCTGTAGAGAGATGGAGCACGGGGAAGGCTGTAGAGAGATGGAGCACGGGGAAGGCTGTAGAGAGATGGAGCACGGGGAAGGCTGTAGAGAGATGGAGCACGGGGAAGACTGTAGAGAGATGGAGCACGGGGAAGGCTGTAGAGAGATGGAGCACGGGGAAGGCTGTAGGGAGATGGAGCACGGGGAAGACTGTAGAGAGATGGAGCACGGGGAAGGCTGTAGAGAGATGGAGCACGGGGAAGGCTGTAGAGAGATGGAGCACGGGGAAGGCTGTAGGGAGATGGAGCACGGGGAAGGCTGTAGAGAGATGGAGCACGGGGAAGACTGTAGAGAGATGGAGCACGGGGAAGGCTGTAGGGAGATGGAGCACGGGGAAGGCTGTAGAGAGATGGAGCACGGGGAAGGCTGTAGAGAGATGGAGCACGGGGAAGACTGTAGAGAGATGGAGCACGGGGAAGACTGTAGAGAGATGGAGCACGGGGAAGGCTGTAGGGAGATGGAGCACGGGGAAGACTGTAGAGAGATGGAGCACGGGGAAGACTGTAGAGAGATGGAGCACGGGGAAGGCTGTAGAGAGATGGAGCACGGGGAAGGCTGTAGAGAGATGGAGCACGGGGAAGACTGTAGGGAGATGGAGCACGGGGAAGACTGTAGGGAGATGGAGCACGGGGAAGACTGTAGAGAGATGGAGCACGGGGAAGGCTGTAGAGAGATGGAGCACGGGGAAGGCTGTAGGGAGATGGAGCACGGGGAAGACTGTAGAGAGATGGAGCACGGGGAAGACTGTAGAGAGATGGAGCACGGGGAAGGCTGTAGAGAGATGGAGCACGGGGAAGACTGTAGAGAGATGGAGCACGGGGAAGACTGTAGAGAGATGGAGCACGGGGGAAGGCTGTAGAGAGATGGAGCACGGGGAAGGCTGTAGGGAGATGGAGCACGGGGAAGACTGTAGAGAGATGGAGCACGGGGAAGACTGTAGGGAGATGGAGCACGGGGAAGACTGTAGAGAGATGGAGCACGGGGAAGGCTGTAGAGAGATGGAGCACGGGGAAGGCTGTAGAGAGATGGAGCACGGGGAAGGCTGTAGGGAGATGGAGCACGGGGAAGGCTGTAGGGAGATGGAGCACGGGGGAAGGCTGTAGAGAGATGGAGCACGGGGAAGACTGTAGAGAGATGGAGCACGGGGAAGACTGTAGGGAGATGGAGCACGGGGAAGGCTGTAGAGAGATGGAGCACGGGAAGACTGTAGGGAGATGGAGCACGGGGAAGGCTGTAGGGAGATGGAGCACGGGGAAGACTGTAGAGAGATGGAGCACGGGGAAGGCTGTAGAGAGATGGAGCACGGGGAAGGACTGTAGAGAGATGGAGCACGGGGAAGGCTGTAGAGAGATGGAGCACGGGGAAGACTGTAGAGAGATGGAGCACGGGGAAGGCTGTAGAGAGATGGAGCACGGGGAAGACTGTAGGGAGATGGAGCACGGGGAAGACTGTAGAGAGATGGAGCACGGGGAAGGCTGTAGAGAGATGGAGCACGGGGAAGACTGTAGAGAGATGGAGCACGGGGAAGACTGTAGAGAGATGGAGCACGGGGAAGGCTGTAGGGAGATGGAGCACGGGGAAGACTGTAGAGAGATGGAGCACGGGGAAGGCTGTAGGGAGATGGAGCACGGGGAAGGCTGTAGAGAGATGGAGCACGGGGAAGACTGTAGAGGGATGGAGCACGGGGAAGGCTGTAGAGAGATGGAGCACGGGGAAGACTGTAGGGAGATGTAGCACGGGGAAGACTGTAGAGAGACGGAGCACGGGGAAGGCTGTAGGGAGATGGAGCACGGGGAAGGCTGTAGAGAGATGGAGCACGGGGAAGGCTGTAGAGAGATGGAGCACGGGGAAGACTGTAGAGAGATGGAGCACGGGGAAGACTGTAGAGAGACGGAGCACGGGGAAGACTGTAGAGAGATGGAGCACGGGGAAGACTGTAGAGAGATGGAGCACGGGGAAGGCTGTAGAGAGATGGAGCACGGGGAAGACTGTAGGGAGATGGAGCACGGGGAAGACTGTAGAGAGATGGAGCACAGGGAAGGCTGTAGGGAGATGGAGCACGGGGAAGACTGTGGGAGATGGAGCACGGGGAAGACTGTAGAGAGATGGAGCACGGGGAAGGCTGTAGAGAGATGGAGCACGGGGAAGACTGTAGAGAGATGGAGCACGGGGAAGACTGTAGAGAGATGGAGCACGGGGAAGGCTGTAGAGAGATGGAGCACGGGGAAGACTGTAGAGAGATGGAGCACGGGGAAGGCTGTAGGGAGATGGAGCACGGGGAAGGCTGTAGAGAGATGGAGCACGGGGAAGACTGTAGGGAGATGGAGCACGGGGAAGGCTGTAGAGAGATGGAGCACGGGGAAGACTGTAGGGAGATGTAGCACGGGGAAGACTGTAGAGAGATGGAGCACGGGGAAGGCTGTAGGGAGATGGAGCACGGGGAAGGCTGTAGAGAGATGGAGCACGGGGAAGGCTGTAGAGAGATGGAGCACGGGGAAGGCTGTAGGGAGATGGAGCACGGGGAAGGCTGTAGAGAGATGGAGCACGGGGAAGACTGTAGAGAGATGGAGCACGGGGAAGACTGTAGAGAGATGGAGCACGGGGAAGGCTGTAGGGAGATGGAGCACGGGGAAGGCTGTAGAGAGATGGAGCACGGGGAAGACTGTAGAGAGATGGAGCACGGGGAAGACTGTAGGGAGATGGAGCACGGGGAAGACTGTAGAGAGATGGAGCACGGGGAAGACTGTAGAGGAGATGGAGCACGGGGAAGGCTGTAGAGAGATGGAGCACGGGGAAGACTGTAGAGAGATGGAGCACGGGGAAGGCTGTAGAGAGATGGAGCACGGGGAAGGCTGTAGAGAGATGGAGCACGGGGAAGGCTGTAGAGAGATGGAGCACGGGGAAGACTGTAGAGAGATGGAGCACGGGGAAGGCTGTAGAGAGATGGAGCACGGGGAAGACTGTAGAGAGATGGAGCACGGGGAAGACTGTAGAGAGATGGAGCACGGGGAAGGCTGTAGAGAGATGGAGCACGGGGAAGACTGTAGAGAGATGGAGCACGGGGAAGACTGTAGAGAGATGGAGCACGGGGAAGGCTGTAGGGAGATGGAGCACGGGGAAGACTGTAGAGAGATGGAGCACGGGGAAGGCTGTAGGGAGATGGAGCACGGGGAAGGCTGTAGAGAGATGGAGCACGGGGAAGACTGTAGGGAGATGGAGCACGGGGAAGGCTGTAGAGAGATGGAGCACGGGGAAGACTGTAGGGAGATGTAGCACGGGGAAGACTGTAGAGAGACGGAGCACGGGGAAGGCTGTAGGGAGATGGAGCACGGGGAAGGCTGTAGAGAGATGGAGCACGGGGAAGGCTGTAGAGAGATGGAGCACGGGGAAGGCTGTAGAGAGATGGAGCACGGGGAAGACTGTAGAGAGATGGAGCACGGGGAAGACTGTAGAGAGATGGAGCACGGGGAAGACTGTAGAGAGATGGAGCACGGGGAAGGCTGTAGAGAGATGGAGCACGGGGAAGGCTGTAGGGAGATGGAGCACGGGGAAGACTGTAGAGAGATGGAGCACGGGGAAGGCTGTAGAGAGATGGAGCACGGGGAAGACTGTAGGGAGATGGAGCACGGGGAAGACTGTAGAGAGATGGAGCACGGGGAAGGCTGTAGAGAGATGGAGCACGGGGAAGACTGTAGAGAGATGGAGCACAGGGGAAGACTGTAGAGAGACGGAGCACGGGGAAGGCTGTAGGGAGATGGAGCACGGGGAAGGCTGTAGAGAGATGGAGCACGGGGAAGACTGTAGAGAGATGGAGCACGGGGAAGGCTGTAGAGAGATGGAGCACGGGGAAGACTGTAGAGAGATGGAGCACGGGGAAGGCTGTAGGGAGATGGAGCACGGGGAAGGCTGTAGAGAGATGGAGCACGGGGAAGACTGTAGGGAGATGGAGCACGGGGAAGGCTGTAGAGAGATGGAGCACGGGGAAGACTGTAGGGAGATGGAGCACGGGGAAGACTGTAGAGAGACGGAGCACGGGGAAGGCTGTAGGGAGATGGAGCACGGGGAAGGCTGTAGAGAGATGGAGCACGGGGAAGGCTGTAGAGAGATGGAGCACGGGGAAGACTGTAGGGAGATGGAGCACGGGGAAGGCTGTAGAGAGATGGAGCACGGGGAAGACTGTAGAGAGATGGAGCACGGGGAAGGCTGTAGAGAGATGGAGCACGGGGAAGGCTGTAGAGAGATGGAGCACGGGGAAGGCTGTAGAGAGATGGAGCACGGGGAAGACTGTAGGGAGATGGAGCACGGGGAAGACTGTAGAGAGATGGAGCACGGGGAAGGCTGTAGGGAGATGGAGCACGGGGAAGGCTGTAGAGAGATGGAGCACGGGGAAGGCTGTAGAGAGATGGAGCACGGGGAAGACTGTAGAGAGATGGAGCACAGGGAAGACTGTAGAGAGATGGAGCACGGGGAAGACTGTAGAGAGATGGAGCACGGGGAAGACTGTAGAGAGATGGAGCACGGGGAAGGCTGTAGAGAGATGGAGCACGGGGAAGACTGTAGGGAGATGGAGCACGGGGAAGACTGTAGAGAGATGGAGCACGGGGAAGGCTGTAGAGAGATGGAGCACGGGGAAGACTGTAGGGAGATGGAGCACGGGGAAGACTGTAGAGAGATGGAGCACGGGGAAGGCTGTAGAGAGATGGAGCACGGGGAAGGCTGTAGAGAGATGGAGCACGGGGAAGACTGTAGAGAGATGGAGCACGGGGAAGGCTGTAGGGAGATGGAGCACGGGGAAGGCTGTAGAGAGATGGAGCACGGGGAAGACTGTAGAGAGATGGAGCACGGGGAAGGCTGTAGGGAGATGGAGCACGGGGAAGACTGTAGAGAGATGGAGCACGGGGAAGGCTGTAGGGAGATGGAGCACGGGGAAGGCTGTAGAGAGATGGAGCACGGGGAAGACTGTAGGGAGATGGAGCACGGGGAAGGCTGTAGAGAGATGGAGCACGGGGAAGACTGTAGGGAGATGGAGCACGGGGAAGACTGTAGAGAGATGGAGCACGGGGAAGGCTGTAGGGAGATGGAGCACGGGGAAGGCTGTAGAGAGATGGAGCACGGGGAAGGCTGTAGAGAGATGGAGCACGGGGAAGACTGTAGGGAGATGGAGCACGGGGAAGGCTGTAGAGAGATGGAGCACGGGGAAGACTGTAGAGAGATGGAGCACGGGGAAGACTGTAGAGAGATGGAGCACGGGGAAGGCTGTAGGGAGATGGAGCACGGGGAAGACTGTAGAGAGATGGAGCACGGGGAAGGCTGTAGAGAGATGGAGCACGGGGAAGACTGTAGAGAGATGGAGCACGGGGAAGACTGTAGAGAGATGGAGCACGGGGAAGACTGTAGGGAGATGGAGCACGGGGAAGGCTGTAGAGAGATGGAGCACGGGGAAGGCTGTAGGGAGATGGAGCACGGGGACGTCTAGGGAGATGGAGCACGGGGAAGGCTGTAGAGAGATGGAGCACGGGGAAGACTGTAGGGAGATGGAGCACGGGGAAGGCTGTAGGGAGATGGAGCACGAGGAAGGCTGTAGAGAGATGGAGCACGGGGAAGACTGTAGGGAGATGGAGCACGGGGAAGACTGTAGAGAGATGGAGCACGGGGAAGGCTGTAGAGAGATGGAGCACGGGGAAGACTGTAGAGAGATGGAGCACAGGGAAGACTGTAGAGAGACGGAGCACGGGGAAGGCTGTAGGGAGATGGAGCACGGGGAAGGCTGTAGAGAGATGGAGCACAGGGAAGACTGTAGAGAGATGGAGCACGGGGAAGGCTGTAGGGAGATGGAGCACGGGGAAGACTGTAGAGAGATGGAGCACGGGGAAGGCTGTAGGGAGATGGAGCACGGGGAAGGCTGTAGAGAGATGGAGCACGGGGAAGACTGTAGGGAGATGGAGCACGGGGAAGGCTGTAGAGAGATGGAGCACGGGGAAGACTGTAGGGAGATGTAGCACGGGGAAGACTGTAGAGAGACGGAGCACGGGGAAGGCTGTAGGGAGATGGAGCACGGGGAAGGCTGTAGAGAGATGGAGCACGGGGAAGGCTGTAGAGAGATGGAGCACGGGGAAGACTGTAGGGAGATGGAGCACGGGGAAGGCTGTAGAGAGATGGAGCACGGGGAAGACTGTAGAGAGATGGAGCACGGGGAAGACTGTAGAGAGATGGAGCACGGGGAAGGCTGTAGGGAGATGGAGCACGGGGAAGACTGTAGGGAGATGGAGCACGGGGAAGGCTGTAGAGAGATGGAGCACGGGGAAGACTGTAGAGGGATGGAGCACGGGGAAGGCTGTAGAGAGATGGAGCACGGGGAAGACTGTAGAGAGATGGAGCACGGGGAAGGCTGTAGGGAGATGGAGCACGGGGAAGACTGTAGAGAGATGGAGCACGGGGAAGGCTGTAGAGAGATGGAGCACGGGGAAGGCTGTAGGGAGATGGAGCTCGGGGAAGGCTGTAGAGAGATGGAGCACGGGGAAGGCTGTAGGGAGATGGAGCGCAGGAAAGTCTACAAAGAGATGCAGTATGAGGAAGGTTATTAATAGATCTCAGTGAGTTCAGGGATAGGTTCTGGCTCTTTCAGGCCCCTTCCTTCAGACAGTAATCCAAGGAGGTGTCTCGGCGACCTTGCTTCCGGGGAAAGCAGGGAGATCACATATTGCAGCTGGGGAGGCCTAGGAAGCCATAGGCAGGGGCTCCGGTTCCTCACCTCTCGTACCTTACTCCCTCCCCCCTCACACCTTTCCCTGATTTCCTTCTGATTCCTGACATTTTTTAAATCTTCCTATTCCTTTCTAACTCTTCTATAATCTTCCCTTGCCTTCTCCCTCCCAAGGCATTCATCACATCTCATATCCTTTATATTTTGTTTATTTTCTATCTCCTGCCACATCTTCTTATAATGAAGCCTCCATGAACGTAGTGTCTTGTGTCACGGCTGAGTCCCTGGTGCCTTGACCAGTCCCTGCCCTATATCAGATGCCTAGCAAGTATGCAGTGAATGATAAAGCGATATGCTCGTGGCCCAGTTTTCTTAAGCATATCCTGTCTTCTTTTTCCTAGGTGTAATTATATTCTACCTCAAGTGATGGTGGTCATCACTCTTCAAAATTATAGAATGGAGCCAGGTGTGGTGGCGCACGCCTTTACTCCCAGCACTTGGGAGGCAGAGGTAGGAGGATTGCCATGCGTTCATGACCACCCTGAGACTACAGAGTTAATTCCAGGTCAGCCTGGACCAGAGTAAGAACCTACCTCGAAAAACCAAAATTAATAATAGTAATTATAGAATGGCGCCCTGCCCGAGACTGGTGTCCAGTAAATGCTGATATCAAGGAATCTGTTGATAAGGGCAAGCTGACACCTTGTGCTTCCCTAATGGAGTGTTTTAATCCCATAGAAGCCTGCCACCAAGAATATGGGCACAGGGCTGGAGAGATGAATGGCTTGGCAGTTCAGTGCTTGCCTGTGAAGCCTAAGGACCTTCAAGGCTCAATTCCCCAGGACCCAAGTTAGCAGGATGCAGAAAGGGGAGCTTGTGTCTGGAGTTCGTCTGCAGTGGCTGGAAGCCCTGGCACGCCCATTCTCTCTCTGCCTTTCTCTCTCTCTCTGCCTCTTTCTCTCTGTCACTTTCAAGTAAATAAATAAAAAATAAACAAAAATAATTTTTAAAATTAAAAAAAGAATATGGAGGGAATTACCATGGGATTTTTTTATACTTATGGAAAATGCTAATAAAAATTTAAAAAATTAAAAAAAAAAGAATATGGACACAGTGTGGTATTGCCTGGAAAGTATTGGGACCTGTCATAAAGTAGGTCACCAACAATGTTAGGTATGTTTTAAATGTCCCCACCGTCCTCCCTTTCCTATGGCCATGGACATAGTGACATCTTGCTCATTTATTCATAATGATCTGGTTACAGGACACCTTCTCCTGGGGACATGAATGTAGTTTGCTTTTGAGTGAGCCATCTGTCAACGGCCATACATCCTGCAACCAGGCCCAAAGCCTCTGCTTTCTGCCAACTTTTCCTGGGAGAGACTGATTTCCCTCCTCAGGAAAGGAAGGGGTTTCCACTCAGCTCAAGTTCATGAACTAGCTGAGCTGTGAATATCTTCCTTGCCTGTGGTTGTTCTTCCCTTCAGTCTGTCCTGCCCTTGACTGCTAGTCAGGGCTTTGCAAAAGATGGCTTTCACCACGTCCCTTCCCCTTCAAGTGCCTGCAAGAGGCTCCTGGGATGTCCACCTTTGGAATGTGTCACTGCACTTTCTAAGCCTGTGCAATTGGTCTCATCTTCCTAGCCAAATGGCCTTCAGGGCTGGACCTTAGTAGCCCCCATGCAGTGTAGGCAGGTTGGGTCCCTGGTCCTGAATGACCCCTCAGTTCAGGTCCTTGACTCCTTCACCTGCCACCCTGCTGCCACTTTAGAGGGTTCATCCTGTGGGGCTGGAGGGTGGCGTCATCCCCAGCCACTTAATCAGAGCTGATTGTTCCTTCCTAGCTCTAGCTCCTTCCCCTGCAAGCACTGGGAACGGATTCAGCTGTGATCTGGATCGGCAGTTCTTGGGTTTGCTCATTGAGTGAGCACCAGACAGCCTAGGACTCTTTGGGGATGGCATGATCTGTGATAGTAAACTCCCCAAGTACAAAGTAGACACTGTTTTTACTTGCTTGTGATGCTACTGTTTGTGATCATTAGGAACTTGTGGATCTTAACTGAGAAACAAGCTGTCAGTAAGAGCAGCAGCGGAGCTGGAGAGGTTGCTCAGTGGTTAAAGGCACTTGCTTGCAAAGTCGGCTGTCCGGGGTTTGACACCCTGGTACCTATGTATACCCAGATGCACAAAGTGGCTCATGCATCTGGGGTGCATTTGTGGCGCCAAGAGGCTCTCTCTTTATCTCGCATTCTGCAAATAAAGAAAAAAATATTTTTGGCTTTTCAAGGTAGGATTTTACTCTAGCCCAGGCTGGTCTGGAATTCACTATGTAGTTTTCAGGCTGTCTTCAAACTCATGGTGATCCTCTCACCTCAGCCTCCTGAGGGCTGGGATTAAAGGTGTGCACCACCATGCCTGGCAAAGAAAAAAAAAAAATTTTTTTTTTTTTCTTTCTGAGGTAGGGTCTCACTGTAACTCAGGCTAATCTGGAATTTACTATGTAGTCTCAGGGTGGCCTTGAACTCTTGGTGATTCTCCTACCTCTGCCTCCCAAGTGCTGTGATTAAAGGCGTGCACCACCATGCCTGGCTTAAATAAAAATATTTTTAAAAAGAGTGGGAGTGGCCATTTTCTTTGAGGTTTCTTTACCCTAATTAATTTGTTCCATGATCATTTGCTTTGGTGACCCAATAGGCTATCAGGAGTATCAATCACAGTCAACAATAGGAATCAATAATTTAAGAAAATGTCCTATGAGAAAAACACCCTTACATTTGGGAATTTTCAATTTCTTCACTTGTCTCCTGTAAGTCAGGAATACACTGGTGTTTTCTTTCCTACCAGTGAGAACTAGTGTGGCGCTGATTTCCTGGTGTCATATACCCCACAAGACAGGGGCATCAGCCATCTTATTGCTACAGACCATCTCTGCTCCCAGCCTGACACAATAAATGGATTGTTCTTGACATTTTAGATGTGTTGGGCCTACATTCTCAGAGACCCGGCTTCTTGCATCTAGAAGAAGTCCTGGAGCTGGCAGGAACTTGGTGTTTGGTTATTGAATGATGGGTAGATGGGAGATGGCTGTCAACCTGCATTTTTTTAAAAAATTTTTATTTATTTATTTGAGAGCAACAGACACAGACAGAAAGACAGATAGAGGGAGAGAGAGAGAGCGGACGCGCCAGGGCTTCCAGCCACTGCAAACAAACTCCAGACACATGCACCCCTTGTGCATCTGGCTAACGTGGGACCTGCGGAACAGAGCCTCGAACCGGGGTCCTTAGGCTTCACAGGCAAGCGCTTAACCGCTAAGCCATCTCTCCAGCCCTGTCAACCTGCATTTTGCCCTTGGTAGAGGTGCTGATGTTGTGTAAGAGTGGCTCAGCGTCAACCTGGAAACTAAACCTCAGGGATCAGTGGGCCCCAGCTTACCGTGGCTGTTCAGGGGTTGGTTGCTGGCAGGATCCTGTAATTGAAGGACAAACAGTGAGGTGAGTGAGGGAAGCTTTGAGTCTGGGGTGGGCAGTCCTTATCTATTCCCTTCTTCCCTCTAAATCTACTTTAGGGGCTCCAAATGAAAAATTCAACCACATACCTATTTGACCTGGTTTGTCAATTCCAGTGACTACTTAATCAGCCATTACAGAAGGGACTGCTTGCTGGGTTGCTGCGTGGATTGGTGAAATCTCAAGATAATTTTGCTCTGCTGTCTGCTTTATCAATCATTTGCCTGTATTTATTATGTACTGTATTTATGAAGAAATTCAAACTGAAGCTTCACAAAGTAGGGAGGGGTTAGTAAGTAGCAAAAAAAAAAAAAAAAAGCCCAATCTTACTATTCACCAGGCAAATAAGTGCATCAAACCACCATGAGTCATCTCTGTATAGGCAGCAGAATGACTAAAATTGAAAAGACTGACAGTTCTAAGTGTCAGTGAGAATGCAGAAGCCCGAACCTTGTTGGTGGGAATATAAATTGGCACAAATGTTTTGGGAAATGGTTTGTCTAAATCTATGAATACTTAATGTATGGTTGTCTTATGATTTATATATATGTTTGATGACTGAGCAAATCTATTCCAGGACATAGTCAATAAAAAAGAATGTAAGCTGGAGAGACGGTTCAGCTGCCTCTCCTCCATCATCGCCAGGCTGAATGGAGGAGACTACTTCCAAGTTAAAGACAAGAACAAATCAGGAATCTTGCCCTGGAAATACCGAGTCAGGTACAAATATATATATAAAAAAATCCAAACATAATTGGCATGCAACAGTTTACAAAATCCCTTCATCTAACTCAGTCAAGTATAGGGCAAAAGAATAGATATTAAGCGTTTGCTTTTCGTGGTAGAGTCTCACTCTAGCCCAGGCTGACCTGGAATTCACTATGTAGTCTCAGGGTGGCCTCGAACTCATGGCGATCCTCCTACCTCTGCCTCCCAAGTGCTGGGATCAAAGTAAACAACTCTTTGAGGAGGATCTGTACTGTGCCAGACTGTGCTCCAGAAGCCATGAATTCCCAAACTAATAAGCAATCACCACCCAGGGCTGGGAGGCTGGAGGACCAACTACAGAGAAGCCAGAAAAGACCACAGGGTGGTGGAAGTTCTGCAGAGGAAAGTGGGTGGAGATGAGATAGGATCGGGATAGAGACTGAGAATGGGAGGTCGGGGAAGAGGAGACAATGCTGAGCTGTGACTTGAGCAACTGGAAGAGCCAAGCAAGCAAGCATAAGGCAGTGCACTGAAGTTCGCAAGGCTAGAGGGAGGGCAAGAACACCAGAGAGAAGGAAGATTAAGATGTTGGGCCTTGGGCTGGAGAGATGGTTTAGTGGTTAAGCGCTTGCCTATGAGTCCTAAGGACCCAGGTTCGAGGCCCGATTCCCCAGGACCTACGTTGGCCAGAAGCACAAGGGGATGCAAGCATCTGGAGTTCCTTTGCAGTGGCTGGAAGCTCTGGCAAGCCCATTCTCTCTCTCTCTACCTCTTTCTCTGTCTGTCGCTCTCAAATAAATAAAATAAAGGCCAGTCTGTTGGGCTTGCATCAAAAAAAAAATAAAAAAAAAAAAGATGTTGGGCCTTGTCAGTGGTCTAGATTCCCTTGGGTTTTCGTGAAGCGGGCTATGGTGTTTGCTAGGGTGTGGAAGGCAGAAGAAGGGCTGGTAGGTAGGATACTAAGAGCACTTGTGTAGTAGCCTTTCCCATCAAGTCATTTGTTTTCACTGACTACCTTTGTACACATGCCTGCATTAGTTGGATGGACACGACAAGTTTCTTATGTTTGTTACTAATTGAAAAGACAGTGAATGTACTGTTAATGGGCCAGGACTCATGCTAGAAGCTCATGTACAGAGGGAGCAGGGAAAGCTTACAGTCTATACTTCCCTGGGCCTTTGCTTCTCTTTCTAAGCTGAAGTGACTCAATATTCCATGGTGGATAATGTTTCTAGTTGCTATCTACTCAGTAGTGGATGGGCGTAAAAAAATCCACATACCTTTGCAAGCGAAAGAGGGAAAGAATCCTGAGAAAAATAAAACAGTAAGTTGGAATTTCGGAGACATTATGACTATCTTGTTAGTCACTATATCTCTGCTGTCTCCTACAACTCATGACATAGTGAGTATTTAATAAGCATTTATTTGTTGAACGAGAAAATTAATAAACATATCCCGGTTTCAGGACTCAAAAAAGCTGACTATAGTATAGTCACACAATAATGCTGTGATCAAAAGAAATAGGCTATATATAATATCGATGGCATTAGCAATTTAATATCAATAGAAAAGTCCCAAAAGATTATAGATAGCCTAGAAGCCTTTTCATGAAGAAGCAAGCAATGGTGAACATGGCATTTGAAATGGTGTTTATTTTACAACTGCATTTAGCATAGCTCCTGGCCCATCAAAAAATGTTTAGTCAGTACTGGTTGAATTAATAAGCAAAAGGGACTTGCCCACCTACCGCAGCAGACTATGGATGTGCATGCCAAGAGCAGGGGAAGGATGTCATGATTAGATGTAGGTTATTGCTAAGTTAAAGCCTTCTTGGGGGGGGGTGAGTTTATGAAGACCCACTACAAGGTTAAACCAACAAACTCTATACAAGTTACAAGTAGGCCCTGAGTGAAGCACACAGTGTTTTAGTTATGGGGTAATTGATGTGCATTCGAGGTGCAAAGGGAGATTGAACAGATATCTCTGCCTGGGCTGAGTGGCCTGATGAGGTCAACTCTTGTCCTTACAATGTTCTGTTGCAGCTTGCAACCTATTTAGTGGCTGATTTTTCTCCTTGTCTCTCTCGTATGTGTGTATGGGTTCCTATGTAAACACATGTGTGTGTGTGTGTGCATGTGGAGGCCAGAGGTTGACATCAGGTATCTTCTTCAATCACTCTCCCCCCCCCCCACATTTTTTTATTAACTATGACCTTTACTATATAAACATATTGTATGTTGGTCATATTCCCATCAGGGTTATACTTTTGCTCTGGTATACTTCTGCTTCCCCCACACCCATTCCACTGAGGGCCCTTCTCAGTGGGGTTATTGGTATTCACTGTGAGGTCATGTCTCTGTGGGTCAGTCAAAAGATAGCATTGGCATGCCACGGCTTCCAGCCACTGCAATCGAATCATCTTGTGCACATGTGTGACCTTGTGCATCTGGCTTATGTGGAACCTGGAGAGTGGAACATGGATCCTTAGGCTTCACGGGCAAGCGCTTTACCTGTTAAGCCACCTCTCTGGTCCCGCCCTGTGGTTCTTGATGCAGGGTTTATCACTGAACCTGGAGCTCACTGATCTGACTAAACTAGCTGGCCAGCAAGCCCCAGAGTTCCTCTTGTCTTTGCCTCTCTGCACCTAGCTTTTACATAGGTGCTGGGGATCCAAACGCAGGTTCTCACATTGTGTGGCAAGTGCTTTGACAACTGAAATACCTCCCCCATCCAGATCCCTCTGACCTCTCTTGAAGTTCCTGGGAAACATCTCTTACACAGAGAGATTAAGAATAAGGGGTTGATAAACCTCTGGGACATGCAGCTGCTATACGTCGTGGGTACTGGGTTAATTAATGACTAGGGAGGTCGGTGATTTTCAGGCCTGTGAGTGGCAATCTGGGACAATCAGTGTTATAGACATCTTGAGCAGGACAAATCTCAGAACCTATGACCAGCTCAATTCCCTCTCAGCCCAGGGTCTTCTCTGAGCTGTGGGAAGGAAAGGATGGGGCTGAGAGACATGTGGGCACCAGGCCAGACTCAGATCTAGTTGGCCCTGCCATGATCAAGGATGTAGAGCTGAAACAGTCTTTATAGGCCGTCCCAAGCCACCCTACCTGGTGCCACACAGGGGAACTCTTGTTCTGGTATTGGTAGAAGGAAGAGGGAAAGCTAAACACTACAAATAGCCAACTGTACTTCCTTCAGCTTTGCTACAAACACCTTAGTTTATCTTCAACTTGAACTTAGCCCCTTGAACTGACCACAAATGCCACAGCCCAGACCCAGCCTAGCCCAAGCGAGGGCATCGTGCTTTTCCTTTCTGTTTGGTGTGTTGGCTGGGCCAGGCCATCTGATTATTTGATCCAGCCTGTGCAGAGCCCTGACTCATGGGTCTGCTCCTGCCTTTGTCTGTCCTAGGGCTCTCCTGGAACGAAACACCTGCTTTCTGGAGTACCAGGGAAGGGTAAGAATGCCCAGACATCTAGGGCCCAGATGGGTGACAGGGTGTGAGGTGGAGGTGGCTGAAGAACACCCACCATTGTCTTAGGAGCTCAGAGCAGCTTCCTTCCATATTTCGGGGTTGTTCACTGTCAAGAGAAAGACACCAGGACCTACGTGTGCAAGCCAAACCATGAGCTAGTACAGTCGTGTATGGTTAGACAGCTTGCACTATCCTTCCTCCACAGCCATGGTTCTGTTTAATCCTTGGAACAACCTTGAGATGTGCTCCTCCTCTTACAGAATTGGAAACCAAGGCTCATCTATATGGAGCTGATGCTAAGACACAGATCCTGCTCTCCAGGCCAGGCTTCTGGAATCACAGGGCTGTTGTTTTCATTGCCCTGCTGTTTCAGGCACCTACTTGGGTAAGTGTTCCCCCACCCCCACCTTTTAAAACTTTTATTTATTTATTTATTTATTTATTTATTTATTTATTTATTTATCAGAGAAAGAAGGAGAGAGAGAGAGAATGGGTGCGCCAGGGCTTCCAGCCACTGTAAACAAACTCCAGACACTTGTGCCCCCTTGTGCATCTGGCTAATGTGGGTCCTAGGGAATCGAACCTGGGTCCTTTGGCTTTACAGGCAAATGCCTTAACCACTAAGCCATCCCTCCAGCTCCCCTACCTTTTAAATATGTATTTATTTGCAAGCACAGAAAGAGAGAGGGAGAGCGGCACAGAGAGAAGGGGGGCTCCAGGCCCCCTTATTGCTGCAGACAATCTCCAGATGCATGCACCACTTCCTGCATCTAGCTTTATGTGGGTACTGGGGAATAGAACCCGAGTTGTTAGGCTTTGCAGGCAAGTGCCTCAACCGCTGAACCATCTCTCCAGGCCCTGGGTAAACATCCTTAATTGGCGCTGTGTCCTTTTGACTCTCTACTCCTCTGAAATGCAGTCTTGTATGCATTTGGCATGTAACCAACATGCAAGCATTGCCCGCAGCAGTTCCATGGCCCTCCCCCAGAAGGCATGGCATCAGGCCTTGCTGCCTGGTTTTGCACCATTATCCATGAGTGGAGGTACAAGTCACCCCTCAAAAAGCATAGTACCTCCTGCCAAATCTGCACCTTTCTGCTATCCCCTTCCCCACTCCATCCTGGAGAGCCTTCGGGACTTAGTTCAGCTCAAAATGTTGTATGGACATTTCAGGGTCCTTGTTTGTCCTCTAGCTCAGAGACAGTGATCCCAGACACCACCCGGAGCACCTTTGACACTGACTTTATTTATTTATTTATGTGGTTTTTCAAGGTAGGGTCTTGCTCTAGACCAGGCTGACCTGGAGTTCACTTTGTGGTCTCAGGGTGGCCTTAACTCATGGTGATCCTCCTACCTCTGCCCCCCAAGTGCTGGGATTAAAGGCGCATGCCACCATTCCCAGCTGACACTGACTTTATTTTTTATGTGCACCACAGCGCTCTTGTTTTTAAGTAAGAGGAGAATTATGGTGCCTAGAGAAGCCACAAAAGCCAACCACCTGTGAAGTGTGAGTTCTCATCTCACCTTCTCTTGGGCACACCTCTGAATCTCTCGGAACACTGAAGTCCTTATTAATGGTTACTGAGAACTCTCTTTCAAGGATGGTGGAGCAGATCAAAAACCTCACAATGAAAAGCCCAGCGTTGCACTGGGCTGGTGGTAAGGCAGCAGCTCCTGTCTCTCCACCCCCAGCCCGCCTTGGCCTTGCTACTCCCTTTCTCTCTTCAGTGTAGAGCCCCCACTGCTGTGCTCTGGGAAGAGGTCAGCAGTGGCATTGTGGAACAAGTGGGAAATGGACGAGGGAGAGAGGCCAGTGTATTGCACAGGGGTTTCTCTGGCCTCGCTCTGGTCTGTGGCAGCTTCAGGCTTCCCCAGGGGGGGGCCAAGGGGCTGGCTTCCCTTGATCTCAAAGGGAAAACCTACAGCCAAAGATGCTGCCGTTGCTAGGTGATGGATGAGCAGGTCCTTTGAGGCTCTCTGGCAGATGGTAGCTAGGTTGCTGAGGCCAATGGCGAGGCCGTGGGGGAATCCCAGGGAAGGGATGGGGAACACTTTCTGGGAGAGCCAGGAGACCTGAGGCTGTTCACGGTCAGTATGAAGAGTGGCCCTTGGCCACAACTGGCTCGGATGCTCAGGACCTCTCTATGCCATCTTACTTGGCTTTGATCCCTGCACCCCAACCCAGTCCTCCTGCCAGCAGCTGTGTCTCCACCTGCAACCAGCTGGCTGGCTTGATGCCTCAGGGCCTGTCTCTTGGGTCCCTCAGTCATGACAGGTAAGGGGATGTGGAGGGGTACACCATCCCAGGATAGGGGAGGGCGCTGTTGTGACACAGCAGCTCAGAGAGCATGGAAGGTTTCAGAAGTGACACTCATGATGGCTTCCAAGTAACTCCTGCCCTGGGACCCTGCCTCCAGGACGCTCTCCAACTCAGGCTGGGCACCAGCTCTCCCGCGTGAGGGTTTCAGGAAGCAGTCTCTCTGCAGTGCGTGTAGGCATCCTTATAGCAGCACTTTTTCCTCCAGTTTAACCCCAGCCTCGGCTGCTACAATAGAAACCACATGGTCTTGTTCTAAAGCATAGAGGTGCTGACCTCTTAGCAATTTGAGCTGATCGCCTTGGTCCCCATTGCAGGGTATAATGGCTCCAGAGCAGGGGCTGGACGGGACGGGGCAGGTGGCCTACCTTTATCATGCTGCCAGCCCTTTGTTCAGTTCTGTCATTACAGAATCAGCCTTTGTGTTTGGGCATGGCTCTGAACTGCAGGCAGGGTCCCGGGGAGAGGCAAGGATCTTGGCTTCATGGTAGGAAGAATGGAGGTGCAGTTACACCCCTTTCTCAAGGCACAGGGCATCACAGTGAGAAGGACTGGAGTGAGGTGCTAAGATAGGCACTGACTGCAGAACAGCCTCTGGAGCTAAGTGGGGTGGGGGGGGTTGCTGCGGGAGGTACTCCTGTGGCCTCACTTTTGCACGTTCTCCAAGCCAGGGTAGCAGTTTATCCTCTCTGGCCTTTTAGAGTTGCTGACGATTCTATGTTGCTCGGCTTTCCTTCTAGCGCATGGCAGGGGATCCACCTGGGCCCAGCCTTGCTTCCCAGCAGAGACCCATCCATGAAAGGAAGGTGGCCCCTCCTCTGCACACCTGAGGGCAGTGCCCGGCCAGCTAGTGTGTCTGGGTCAGGCCACACAGATCTGACTTATAGCCTGACAGAGACCCTTGGGGGGGGGGCGGCTAAGGGTTACTAAAGTTTAGAGGGATTCCCTAAACACTAGTTTACCCAAACAGGAAACTGCCAACCGTGATGTAGTCTGATTGATGTCCATAAAATAATTCCATGGAGTTTATGGTGCCTTTAAAAGAACATACTCCCTTTTGCTTGTCCTGAATTGTCCTCATACTTTAAGGGGGTGAGATGTGGTGGGCAGGGAAGAAGGAATGCGGCACCAAAGGACCTGGCTCCTCTATTCAGCAGCTGAGCAAACCCGGACAAATTTCTTGCCATCTTTCGGACCCAGCTTTCCCTTTGACAGTGAGGATAGATGCCCAGTCTGACTTCCTGTGATGGTAGACAGTGGCAAAGACTGCTCCGCTGCTGGGGACCCTTCAATCCCACCCGAGCCACATCCGGTCCCCTCATGATCTCGTACTTGTTGGTTGATCTTTGTGGTGTGACGGGTCTCAGTTGCTTGGGTCCCATGCCGCTCCTTCTGTAAAGACACGCAGGCTTGAACTGAGCTCTGGCCCTGACTGTTCTCTCCATGGTGCGTAAGGAGGGTCTGTGCCCGGGTGCCGCACAGGAGCAGGAAGCGGCAGCCTTCTTTATCTTGGAGGTGTTGGTGACAATCAGCCTCTAGTGGACCATTTAATGCAAGCTGCTAACAAAAGTCTTAGAAACTCCTCGATCACTTTCCTGGGAACTCTGAACTCAAGCTCCTATAAATAGTGCTCTGGTGTCATTCCTGGGACTTTTCTGTACTATCGCTTTGTGGTTGCATAACCTGGCATTCTTCTCCCACCTTTCCGCCCACTCACCTAACTCTACCAGGGCTTTGAAACTTTTTCCATGTTGAGATGCCACTGTTGGAAGAGGGGGTGCTTGACAGTTGATGGAGCACAGGCTCTGGAGTCAGGGTCTGAGCCTCACCTCTGCAACTCACTGGCTTGAGACCTAAGGTGGGTTATTAACCATTTTGTGTGTATTTCATGAGAAGAGAGAGAGAGAGATTCTTCCTCCTAATGAACCCCAAATATGCATATAATACATTACCTGGTGCAATGTAGTAGTAACTGTTAAGGTAATAATAGGGGCTGGAGAGATGGCTCAGCAGTTAAGGCACTGCCTGCAAAGCCTAAGGACCTGGGTTTGATTCCCCAGCACCTACGTATAGCCAGATGCACAAGGTGGTGCATGCGTCTGGAGTTCATTTGCCGTGACTGGAGGCTCCGGCTTGCCCGTTCTCTATCTGCCTTTCCCTCTCTCTCAAATAAATAAATAAATAAATAAATAAAAAGTTTAAAAATAATAGTAATAATAATATAATGACAGCAACAGTACTTTATTCATTTTGTGAGGCACTGTTTGGTGGGGGCAGGTGGGTGTTGGAGACCCAGCAATGAACAAGAAGTGAAGTTCTTGTGCCCATGAGCAGATACCCTATTATTGCTCTTAATAATTAATAACAATGTTGAAATAGAACTTGGCAAGTGCTTGACATACTCAAAACTTATTCATTATTGATGGGCACAAGCTTTGCAGAGGGCCTGACATAGATGTAGCAGATGGTAGCTATTTTGATGGCTTTACAGGACAAGGGGCCTGACATCAAGAGGACAGACTGTGAACTAAGTACATTTGTGAAGGGTGACTGTGGCAGTTAGGGGACCTGAAGTGATGTTGTGTGACCTATTTTGAGTGTCCTCTGAGAGAGAGAGCAGAAAATGCAGTCCATAAAAGCAAAGACCAAAGAAAAGATCAGGACACACATGGTCCTTTAAACCACCTCGGGGACAGGGCCAAAGAGGAATTTGAGGACCAACGGGGCCTTGTCTCTTGGCAAAGGGAAGATTGTTGCACCAAGCAGAGCTTCCTAGAAAAGGTGTGACTAGACGCTCTCTGTGGAGAAAGATTCTCCAGAAGACAGGGACAGGCCCAGATGTGGCCTCTAGCACCCCTGGGGGCTGGGCAGAGTCCCAGCAGTGCTGGGGCAGGTGAGTAGGTGGGGCAGGAGTGGGTGGAGTCACAGGCATTCCAAATGCTGCCATTCTGGTTTTTCTGTTTTGCATATAAGGCTCTGCATTAGATTTAATCGGGGCTCTGAAGTCAGAACATATGGGGAATCCCTCCATCTGTACTACCTCAAAGGTCCTTCCCCAGGGTCTGTGATCTGCTTGCCTGGGGCTACTTCTGTTTCCTTCCCTAGATAATATTTGTCCAAGGTCCAGTTCACCCAGAGTTTTATCCCCTTGAACTCTCTGTGTAGCCCAGGCTGGCCTTGCACTCAGGGGAGTCCTCCTGCCTCAGCCGCCTGTGTGCTGGAATTCTAGATGGGAGCAACCATGCTGGGCTATATATCAGTTTTAAAATTTTTTAAATTTTATTATTATTATTATTATTTTTTCGAGGTAGGGTCTCACTCCAGTCCGGGCTGACCTGGAACTCACTATGTAGTCTCAGGGTGGCCTTGAACTCATGGCGATCCACCTACCTCTGCTTCCCAAGTGCTGGGGTTAAAGGTGTGTGCCACCATGCCTGGCTATATATCAGTTTTTTAAAAATATTTTATTTATGTATTTATTTGAGAGATAGTAAGAGGGAAAAAGAGAGAGAGAGAGAGAATGGGTGTGCCAGGGCCTCTAGCCACTGCATACGAACTCCAGATGCATGTGTCACCATCTGGCTTATGTGGGGACTGGGGATTTGAATCTGACTTCTGAGGCTTCACAGGCTTAACTGCTAAGCCATCTCTCTAGCCCTATATCAGTTTTCGATTCTTAATAGCCTCATGGCAACGTGGTGTTTATCCTGAGCAGCACTGAGTATGAAATCTTATCTCCAGCTTCTTGTAAGCCTGTGATAATCATGCCCGCTGCTCTCCTTTTGTACATGCAATGCTTCCTCCTTCGTGACCTTTAGCAGCTCAGGGGGGCTGAGTCTCTGCAGAATCCCTGGTCCTTCCTGCATCCTGTGGTACTGGCTGGTGTAGCCTTCACTGTTCATATACTTTGCTGTAAGATCCATCAGTCTGGAGAAAGGGGAGTGGGGTGCTCCAGTTCTGTATCTGGTGGGGTGCTGGTGTTCTGGGTCTGCATCTTGGTGGAGGAGGGAACTCCAGAATTTGGAATCCCATCTCTGCTTCCTATAGATTGAATGACCTCTTTCTTTCAAATCACTTAGCATCTCTGTACCTCCCATTTCCTCAGGTGTTAAACAAAGATTTATAAGTCTCAAGGTTGTATCACACACCAAAGATGACCAAGTGTTTCATTTTTTAAATATATTTTAAAATTTTTATTTATTTCTTTATTTGAGAGAGAGAGAATGCTCATGCCAGGGCCTCCAGTCACTGCTAATGAACTCCAGATGCAAGCGCCCCCTTGTGCATCTGGCTTACGTGGGTCCTGGAGAGTTGAACCGGGATCTTTTGGCTTTGCAGGCAAACGCCTTAATTGCTAAGCCATCTCTCCAGCCCCAAGTGTTCCTTGAGCCAGAGCCCTGTGCTTGTTGCCCTGGGTTGAAGATGAGCCATCACTGCAGCTGCTGTTACTCTCTGTGAAACCCCTCAGGGTAGGTCCTTCCCAGCAGCCTGGCAGGCTCATTCTCTGGGGACTGGTGATGAGATGTCCCCAGTGTCAGGGTGGCATCAGGATGAAGGCTTCCCTCTTCTTGTTCACATCGGTGGGTTATGAGGCTTCACTCTGCTTGGGGTGAAGGAAGGTGTTCAGCCCGTCTCAGCTCCATCTGGAGAGTGGTAGAAGTGAGGGCCCAGAGTTGGCATCTTCTCCGAGTCTCCCAGTGTCTTGCTCAGTGTAGGTGCTCAGGTACCCATGGGGCATGATAAAGGACCGGATGGGTGCATGCGGACTCAAGCGAAAGCAAGTGAGACCACAGCAAGTGTCCCAAGGATCGGACAGCTTGGTCCTGCCAGGGGACAAAGCCCAGCCAGACCGATGTGCAGTACAGCTCCTCACCCAAGGTCCCTCTACCACCATGGACAAGGCACCTCATTCTGTCGCCCTCTTCCTGTAGTGTTCCTTCACCTGTCACCTGGGAGAGTTTCTGATTGCACGTGGATGATGCTAGGGAGCCGGAGGCTGCTCTGGGAGCTGGGGAGAGGGGACAGTGCTTCACCTTTGAGACTTGTTTACCAGTTTCTCTGCTGCGATCGTGATGTTTAATCAGAGTGGCAGGTTGGGCGGTGGAGACATTGCCGGGGGATTGCCACACTGTGGCTGCCTGACTCTCCCTTTTTCCTGTTGCTGTGGTTTTCTGGCACGCTCAGGCCTGTCCCTCCCTAACTCTTAGCTCCTGTTTCTCAGGGTCAGAAATGTTTTGGTCTCATTTCTGATAGGATTGGACTTTAAAAAAATATTGGACTTTGTGAAGCAAGGTTCACTCAGATGAGAAGCTGGTTATAGGGGATTCAGTCTTGGATCATTTATCTATCATCCATGCATTCATTCGCTCCTTCATTCTCACCCATTTCTCAATGGTCTACTCCATGCCAGGCCAGTGCTATGCTTGGGACTATATGCAGGCCTCATCCACGAGAAACTCAGTCTGGGGGGGCAGATTTACACAGTGAGGCAGTTGAGTGCATTTAGGCTTTGCAGAACTCACTGTCTTGGGGAACTATGGCAAAACGGAATGTTTTATTGAGGCTGATGCTTGCACCTGGGCACATTGCCCCTTGTCCCTTACACTGCCACTCTGTCTTGCTGACCATAAGCAATTCCCTCTGTGTGATCACTCTTCCTGGCTTCTCTGCCCAGAGACTGGCTCACCTTTTGAAATCCAATGTTAACACTTTCAGGGGACAGCTTCTAGTCACCTTTGAGAGAATCTACCTTCTGGCCCCTGGCTGGGGACCTTATGATCGTTCTGGATTATACCCGTGGCTCACTTTTGTGAATATCTCCAAGGCAGAACCTGGACCCACCTAAGGTGGCTGGCCAGTGGCAACGATGGCCTAAAGGACGAATTAAATGGCTGCTGGCTAGCTGGAGCTTCCGTGGAGTCATAGTGACATCTGGTCTCCTTACCCAGGTAGAGAGGGACCTGGGAGAGAAGGTAAGGGAGAGAGGCCTTTCTTTATACTCTCTCTAGGGTCTTTCCATTGCTCAACCATCAGTTTGCCACCGCAGAGTCCAAGATGGCACCATTAGGTGGGTTGCTAATGCCTCATTTGGAGGAGGCCCTCCCTGCATGTACCCCTAGACCCCTGGAATGTTCACTCACCACATTCCTCCAATACCACCCAAGCCCAGCTAAGCTTTTTGGGTCTGCACCAGTTGGCAAGATAAGAAGGCAGTGGGGAACCCCAACACACTCACAGTGTCTCAGAGGTCTGGGATTGAGCGCAGGCATTTATGTCCTTCCTTGATAGTAACATGTCTTCTGAGGCTCATGGTGCATTTACGATCCTAAGCATGATTGGGTTTTGGTCAGACTGACTTCAGCTATAGAGAACCCACTGATTGCCCAGGGCCTGGCTGGCTGTCTTTGGACATCTCGGTGGAATAGGCTCAAGGGGCACATTGTCAAGAGGAAGCTCATGAAGGCCTTTGATCCGCACTGACAGAGAGAGTCCTGACAGGGAGGGAGGAGACAGGAGGGGAGCAAGGTAGAGCTGGCCTTGACCTTGGTCTGCCTATTCTCTTCCTAGGGCTGGGCGCTAGCTAGGCTTGTCTTGCCCTCAGCAGGGGGAAAGGGAAGATTGTTGGGTATCCAAGGTTTAGTGGTTCCCTCAGGGCCACAAGTCCCTTTACCCTTCCCTGGAGACCGGCCTGGCCAAGCTGACACCTGCCTTCAGGACCTTGGGCTTGACACCTCCATCACAGTACCCTCCTGTCCTCTTGGGGAGCAATGCCCAGTGCCTTCCCGAGGTGGCAGGGGGTCAGGGTGAGATGTGGTACTTGGCTGTTACTTTCTGGAGTGGATTCCTTACTGGTCACAGTTCTGACATTTGTTCAGGATTCCTAGTTTACAGAGCCCGGTCACATGCATGGGTCACTCAGCCTCTCCCTTGGTCTGTGTATGTGCTTGGTGTGCTGTGGAACACAGTTTCCATTTTACCGGGGGAGGAAATGACCCAAGTCTCAAGACCACACAAGGTGCTGGCCCTTTGGCCATGGATTATGCAAGATCTGCTCCTGAAGCTGCCCCAGACAGAAATAGCACCTTTGTTGTTGGCTCCCTTAAGGTACATCCCGGGTTTCTTCGGAGCCACCCAGAAGCAGCGCACGGCCAGGAGGCTGGCACTGCTTCTCTCCCGTCAGCCCGTGACCTCAGGGGAGGGATCCTCTGCACAGAGCTGAGCCTCTTCCAAGGGTGCCCTGATTCTGGCTCTGGGCCTGCGCAGGCAGGAGAGACCCTCTTCCTCAGATGACACCAGCATTTTGTCAGGCTTTTCTCTAGTGGATCATGGGAAGTTCTTGGGCAGGGGATCAGGAGACTTCACATCACTCCTTCTTGCACTACCCTCTGTCTCCCCTTGCCTTTTGTTCCGGTGGTTGAACAACTGTCACATTCTGGCCAAGGACTGGAGAATGAAGACCCCCGGGGTCCCACCTCAGACCCACTGATTAGCTCCTCCACTTTTTGGTTATCAGTTGTCCCCCTTCAAAGGACAACAGAAGACACTTTGGGTACTCAGAGGAGTTTAGAACATGGAAGACACCAAGCAGAACCCTGTACAAATGCCTGAGACTAGTCTGGGCTATCTCTGTACTATTCCCTTTAAAAAAGAATAGGAGACACTTTCCCTAGGGAGTGGCTGTGGGCCACCGTGGTACCGATGGAGCCCTTGGCCTTGGAGAAGTCATATCACGGAGGACTTAGGAGGGGACAACAGGGATAGCCCTGTTTCTATTCCCACTTTCTTCAGTGGGTTTCTTCAAGGAAGGTTGGCAGTAGAGGGAAAGGGAAGGGCTGGCAGATATGAGGGGCTGGATGTGGGAATGATTCAGTTGTGACCTCATTTTTTTTTCCTGTGGCAAGCCCAAGAGGCAAGACAGCAAGAACGAGAGAGACTTGGGGGGGGGGGGGGTTGGCATGCCAGAGCCTCCAGCCATTGTAATCAACCTCCAGACGCATGTGTCACCTTGTGCATATGTGCAACCTTGTGCACTTGCGTTACCTTGTGTGTGGCTTACATGAGACCTGGAGTCGAACATGAGTGCTAAGGCTTCACAGGCAAGTGCTTTAACCACTAAGCCATCTCTCCAGCCTGTAGCCTCATTTTGATTATTATTTTATTTTTGAGAGAGAGAGAGACAGAGTGAGAAAGAGGGAAAGAGAGAGAGAGAGAGAATGGGTACACCAGGGCCTTTCAGCTGCTGTGAACGAACTCCAGACTGTGTGCCCCCTTGTGCACATGTGTGACGTTGCAAGCTTGCCCCACTTTTGTGTCTGGCTACTACGTGCGACCTGGAGATTCAATCATGCGTTCTTAGGCTTCGCAGGCAAACACCTTAAATGCTAAGCTATCTCTTCAGCCCTGTGAACTCATTTGTAACCTGAGAGGTGTCACAAAATTCTCACTGGCCCACCCCACAGGCTGTTTGAAGGGCCCTTTTTAGGAAGAGCCACCCTCTCCCAGGTATAAGGTACTGATGGTCCCACACTCACCATGTTGCCTCTGTGGCTCTGAATTCTCCTATAGACTGGAGCTGAGATCCAAAAACCAGGGCAGCAAGGAAGTTCTCCAAATAGGCCCTGCTGGCCAGCAGGTCAGAAAGGTGTAGTCAGCACAGCCCAGACGGAGGCCATGTGCAGGGCTGGCCTTGGTCCCTGATGGTCAGCATCGTATCCTTTCAGCAAACCAGCCACCTCTCACCGTTGTATCCAGTAGTGACTTGGGTACTGTGGGACTGGAGGATTCAAACAACCCTATGGGTGAACTTGCCAAACTGGAATGCTTATGAGTCTTGTAACCTGACACCTATGGGCTGGGACAACACCTGGAGTCATTCAAGGGCCCTTTGGACTCAGAGCAGGTGACACACCTAAGATGTTACAAAAGCCTTCCCTCTTGAATGCCTGCCACCAAAACGGGCATTGACTGAGGTAAGGTGATGGCAGACAGCTCTCTCTGTCTCTCCTCATTGTGTGACTTCTCACTGTGGGGGTGCTTTTGTTTGGGTTTGGACAAGAGTCTGAGGTTGGGGTGACAATGTGCTGCTCCAGGAAATGGGATTGCTGGCATGTGGGGCAACAGGATTGGGAAGTTTCTGGAGGAGGAGCAGGTTGCTCCCTGAAGAAGACCCACTTTCTCTTGTTCTCTGGACTCTATGTGAAGCCACCAGGCATGGGGCAGGCAACCCATCCCCACCAATGCCCCAAGTGCCTCATGGGCTAGTACCCTGTTTGAAAGCCAATGATGTGCTATGGCTGGGGCCTGGGCCTCTCCTCCACAGGGTCCTGCCATATCCTGATGGCCGCTGGCTGGAGCTGCTTCCTGGCCAATGGCTGTGCAAGGTGGAACTGTGCAGTCACCGACCTCAGAGCTGGAAGATACTTGAGTACTCCTTAGTTCCCTTCCTTCCAGTCCATGGGTCATGAAATTCAACTCCAGAGCAGCAAAGGCAGCAGTCCAAAGTCACACAAAAGTTAAAACTCCAGCTCTTGCGTTTCACAGCTCTGACTCTCCTTGAAAAACAGCCCAGTTAGGCATGTGTCTTGGCCCTTCCATTAGCAATGTGTCATCTCTTTAATTCTCACTATAACCCATTTTCCAGTCGAGGAAACCATAGCTCAGGGACACGGTAATAGTAATGGTGAAGTGGTTTAGTAATGAAGTAGTTTATTGAGATGTGGCTGGAGCTGAGGGGACACTCACTGGCAGCCATGTGAATACGCTGCATGTAACACAGGTGTCGGAAAGCCCTGTGTGTATGGTCAAGGGCAGGGGTGGGGGTGCCCATGACCAATACCAGGTGTCTTTGAAGTTTGCTGCCCACATGGCCCTAGCTCTTTCTCATCCCAGGGGCCTTTAGAGTTGGAAATTTGGGACAAGCTGAAAGTGATAACTGCAGGATTTCAACATAGGGCAGTGAGGGTCCAGTGGGCCACCCTGGGCCAAGCCTTCCCTTGCCTGGTTCCTCTCTGTGGCCAGGTGAACGTATGGTCCATAGGTTTCCCTTTCCTCGCCCGGTGCTCAGGGGAACCAGGAATGTGGCAGCAGCCTGAGTGGGAAGGCTAAAGGGCAGGGCTGGCTGAGGGATGATTACTCATCCCTCCTGGCTTTGGCTATGGCTTCAGCTCCCAGTTGAGTGTGGGAATCTGTGAAAAGGCCTAGAAGGGAGGCATGTGGGTAGGACTGGGCAGCTCACTGTGATACCCTGGGGAAGAGACCACACAGTTTACAGATGAGGGCACGGTGACGCACAGGGAGTGGAGGTGCCCGGAGTACCGACCAAGCGACCCCAGCTTCTGGAGGCCGTCAGCCCTCACTTGCCATGCTTTCCCTCTGTTTATTGCTTTAGATCCCCTTGGTTTTCCTTGCTCTTCTCCTCCTTTTTGCCTCTTCCTCTCTTTCCCCAGCGCTTTCCCCATTTCCTTCCTTCTTTTCTTCTTCTATTCCCAGCAAGTGTGTCAAGGTCATGAAGGTCAAGCTTTAGAAACCCTCACTTGCACAGGGCCTTCCAATGCCCCAGGCTGGGGGGGGGGTGTCCAAGCAAGCATGTTTGCATGATCATGCACTTTTGTAATTTTTGTACAAGTTTTTTTTTTTTTAGCATACATACATATATAAGCTTTAGGCTCACATGATCTGCATCACCCTTGGGCATCGGCTCTGGTACCCCTGGAGTCCTATGTCCTCATCACTGTCACTAATCTCAATCACTAATTATATGTGTAATTGTGGGCATTTCCTTTAATCCCCTTGAGCCCATTTCCCTCATCTATAAAGGGATCATGAACATGCTAACCTCATTATGAAAGCTAAGTCACATTATCCATGTGATATGTCTGGCTCCCCAAAGAGACTTTGTGAATGGGGGTGTTATTCCCACTCATGCTGGAGAGAGCTCTTGTTCAAAGTGCTGGAATTGTGGGAGAAAAGACATAGAACCCAAGTATATATGCCTCAGTTTGTTGGAGGTGATCTGACACATCCCTAAATCACACTAAGTCTAAAAAGAAGAAGAGACAAAGAGAAAACTCTGGATTTGGAGAAAGTCTGTCATCTTTCACTATTCACTCTTTCTCTCCCTTTTTCCTTCCATCTTTACCTTCCTGCCTTTCCCCTTGTAGGATGTTTCTACTTAGATATGTAATTTATCAAACTTTGTATTAATTGCCAATTGCTTCAATTGCCCATTTGCTTTTGGTATCAGCAGTCACTCACTTTTCCATGTGTAGATGACCAATTATCAAGTGATCCATCCATTCCAAAGATGTTTCCTTGGGTGTTGTCAGGCACTGTGGTTGGAAAAAACAGAATAGCTACATTTTGAAGAATAGTCCACACACTGTACATTCCTAATCAAAGCAGAGCAGAGCCTTCCAAAGGGCAGCAAACTCTCTAGATCCTCCCGAATGACCCTGAGTGACGTTGGCTGGGTGGTTAATAGAGATACAAAATCTCAGCACCCCCCCCCCCAACAAGGCTGCATCACAAAGTTTCTGTGAGGAATGAACTTCTTAAAGCTTGAGCATGATGTCACAAGTCTCTTTTTAGTCTCAGAATAAGGACTGCTCTTTTTTTTTTTTTTAATTTTTTATTTAGTTATTGGAGAGCGACAGACACAGAGAGAAAGACAGATAGAGGGAGAGAGAGAGAATGGGCGCGCCAGGGCTTCCAGCCTCTGCAAACGAACTCCAGACGCGTGCGCCCCCTTGTGCATCTGGCTAACGTGGGACCTGGGGAACCGAGCCTCGAACCGGGGTCCTTAGGCTTCACAGGCAAGTGCTTAACCGCTAAGCCATCTCTCCAGCCCAAGGACTGCTCTTTTTGGAGTGAGCTGAATTCAGAGTTGGGGCTTGATATAGGCAAAACCCTGAGGTTCTAGGTACCAGAGGCTACAGTTCTGCCCTCTGAGCCTGAGTAATTTGAGACCAGTTTAGTAATAGATCCATTTGTCCCCGCCTGTTCTATGAAATCATGTGGAGAAGGGCACAGTGGTGGCAGGAGACGGCAGCACCTATGCCAGCTGTGAGATGCTGTGTGCACACTTGTCTCTTCTACAAGGACAGCAGAAGGTACCAGGACTGCTGACACTGGGTGAAAGCGTGGCTCTCCCGAGACGCTCTGACTTTCTGGAAAGGAATGTCACTGCTCAGCCCCTCTTGTCTGGAGACATAAGAGCCTCAAGCATCTGCACCAAAGACCCCGAGATCTCTGTTAGCTGAGAACGCTCCACGCTCTTCTGGCTCCTGCCCATTAACTTAAAGCTCGGGCCAAGGGTCCTGGGGGCCTGACAGATGGCAGGGGCACGGCTCAGTTGGCAAGTGCTTGCCTCACAAGCGCGAGGACCAGAGTCCTACCCCCGGTACTGGGGAGGTGGAGACAGTAGGATTCCTGGGAGCTCACCTACAAGCTGATATATCCTAATCGGTGAGCTCCCAGCCAATAAGAAACCTGATCTCCAAGGAGGGGTTTGGTGTTCCTAAGGATGACACACACCCAAGGTTGCCCCCTTTTCTCCACATGCACGTACATGCATATGCACACCCACACATAACCTCCCATGAATGCACACACACGCACATGCATTAAAAAGACATTAAGGGGGTCACTTCGGCCAAGATGGCAACCACCTAAATGTGTCGCACATCCCTGGGAAAGGAAAATAGACACAGATCCTAAGGAGAGAACCACCCCATCATACTTCAAAAGGGCCCCAACTGAAACTAAGAACGATTGGCAAAACAAGCAAGGGTGCTGTTTTCCTGATGAATCAGATACCAGCACAAGGGTGAAGGAGATCAACACAGAGAACAATCAACTCCTACCAAATCAGAGAGCCAGAGCCTCAGAGGCCCCCAACACCTCATCACTGAAGCAGACCAAAAATGAACCCAACATGGCTCAGGGAAATTTTGCGGAAGAGGGGGCAGAAAGAATGTCAGAGCCACACGTTGGGTCATGATATGCAGAGACATTTCTCCTACCCATAACTGTGGGTTAACTCCACAATGCACGACCCATATACCTCAACAAGGAGGGGCCAGGGGGAGGGGGCAGGACATGGATGAGCCTACAATGGTACCAACTTGACTGTATTCACTGAGTACAAAACTAATTAATAATAAAAAAATAAATTATAAAAAAGTGGAAAAAATGACATTAAGGGACTTGTCTGTGGAGCCCAAGGATCCAGGTTTGATTCTCCAGGGCCCATATAAGCCAGAGTTCATTTGCTGTGGCTTGAGGCCCTGATGCACCCAAACTCTTTCTATCTGCCTCTGACTCTCTCTTAAATAAATAAATAGTTTTTTAAAGACAGTAAGGAGTAAAATAACACATCATACGAGCTCCTGTGTGCACTGGGGGGCCTGCTTGGATTGAGGAGAGGGTCTGTAATGGTCTCTACAGCCCCCCAGCAACCTCTGGCCCTCAGAGCATCAGAGTCCCTCAGGGGGAAGTTTACATCTTGCCCATGCAATTTGCAAGCAGTCTCAGGGAAATTCCTTTCCATTATCCCCCTTGTCCTAAATTAAGTGAACAAATTTCAGATTCTTTCTGACACCTATCTCTTTCTTTTCATCAGCCTTTGAAGAACAATCTTCCTTTTTGGGGGACAAAGTTTTGCTATGTAGCCTGGGCTGGTTTCAAACTCAGTGTAGCCCAGACTAGTCTCAAACTCGAGATCTTTCGGCCTCACCTTCTCAAGTGCTGAGATTGCCAGGCATGTGCCACTCTGTCCAGTTTGAGGACATGCAATCGAACTTTGGGCAACCCAGTGCACATAAGCCTCAGAGAAGGAAGGCAACTGGGTGAAGAGTCTACTTTTCATCCTCTTGTCTTGTTGATTCAAGACCAAGGACAGTGAGAACTTTGATGATTGGTGAGAAAAATCATGGTTCAGATTTACTGTATGACTTTCTCACAATCTGGACAGCAAGCAGCACTTACGTGGAACAACCTTCACGCATACCTGGGGTCTCAGGTGTCACAGTGTCATCACGGCCAGTTATCTCATCTTGGGCATGCTCCTTAATCTGTGACTCACTTTCCTCCTCTATAAAATGGGCACAATAATAGGACCTGCCTCCGAAGGCTGTTGTGAGGACTGACTTAACATTCACAAAGTGCTTTATACAGTAGATGCCATGGGAACAGTTAGGGAAATGAAAATAAAAGTTAAGTGAGGGCTGGAGATATGGCATAGTGGTTAAGCGCTTGCCTGTGAAGCCTAAAGACTCTGATTTGAGACTTGATTCTCCAGTACCCATGTAAGCCAGATGCACAAGGGGGCGCATGCATCTGGAGTTCGTTTGCAGTGGCTGGAAGCCCTGGTGCACCCATTCTCTCTCTGTGTGTGTCTGTTGCTCTCAAATAAATAAATAAAAATAAACAAAACTTTAAAAAAGTTAAGTGAATCTTTCCTATCAAAATGATTTTTTTACATTCTTCTTTATCATGTACTTTATTTTTTTTATTTGAGAGACAGAGAAAGAGAGAGAGAGAGAGAGAGAGAGAGAGAGAGAATGGGTGTGCCAGAACCTCCAGCCACTGCAAACAAACTCCAGATGCATGCGCCTCCTTGTGCATCTGGCTTACGTGGGTCCTGGAGAATTGAACTGGGATCCTTTGGCTTTGCAAGCAAACACCTTAATCGCTAAGCCATCTCTCCAGCCCCCAAATGAATTTTTAATTGCTATATATCATTACCATACATTCCATATGTATTATTAATTCATGACTGCTTCATCAACAGTCATGTTTTTTAAAACAAAAATTTATTTGCTTATTTGAGAGAGAGAGAATGTGAATATGGGCACACCAGGGCTTCTAGCCAATGCAAATGAACTCTAGATACATATGGCACTTTGTGCATCTGGTGTTATGTGGGTACTGGGAATTGAACTTGTATCCTTTGGCTTTTCTAGCAAATGCCTTAGCTGCACAGCCATCTCTTCAGCCCCTCAACAGTCCAGGTTTTTGTTCAAGCTCTGGGTCTTTTTGCCTGAGTGGTTAAAAAGCTTTACAGGACGGGCGTTGTGGTGCACGCCTTTAATCCCAGCACTCGGGAGGCAGAGGATCGCCGTGAGTTTGAGGCCACCCTGAGACTACATAGTGAGTTCCAGGTCAGCCTGGGCTAGAGTGAGACTCTGCCTCGAAACAAAACTAATAAAAGAAAGCTTTACAGCCTAGCCGGCAGTGGAGTTGTGTGGAGTAACACGTCCCTACGGGAGTGAAGATGGGAGGAGAGCGTGCTGAGCGAGGGCTGTGCCCACCGCAGAGCGCCTGGCAGTGGGGGGAGCTGGCTTCCTCCCGGCTGTGTCTAGGAAGAACTGAGAAGGCCCCGGGTGGCCCTGCACCCTGCTGGAGGTGAAGCTGCTCTGGCCTGCCACCGCAGCTCTTCCAGGTCCTTAGACCTGCTCTGAGCTTTGTTTAGTCCGGCTATGTGCTTGCCTCATTCTGCAGCGAGGTCCAGTCTGTACCCTCCACCCCAGCACTTTGATTTCTCACCTCTTTGGGGATCAGTTTGTAGCTCTACCTCTGTCTTCTGGAGAACTGCAGTATAAGGAGGGGTCTGAGCAAGGGGAGAAGGTGATTCATCCAGGGACTAACTAGACACCAAGCTTATCCCAAGAGGCCCAGCCACTTAAGGGTGCCTTTAAGAAAACACTTCTCATAAAATGATTGAGCTCTGACCTTTTGCAGGAGGAGTACTTTGCCAGGGTTTGCTCCTCTCTAACCAGGAAGCTGGCATGCTGCCAGTATGGCATGGATGTACAGAAGCCATGGGTCTCGAAAAAGATAGCAAGAATGTTGGTATCTTATCTGGCATTGTGGAGGGATTAATTGAAGAAACACCTCATAGGGCTCTGCAGAACACTTCCTCACTTTGACTTTCCAAGCTACTGTGTGTAGTGGATAAGAAAGAACAGGGCTGGAGAGGTGGCTTAGCAGTTAAGGCTCTTGCCTGCAAAGCCTAAGGACCCACATTGTACTCTCGAGATCCCACATTAACCAGATGCACAAAGGTGAGGCAAGTGCAAGGTCACACATGCCCACTAGGTGGTGCAAGCATCTGGAGTTCGATTTCAATTGCCGAGGCCCTGTCACACCAATTCTCTTATCTCTCTTCTCTCTGTCTCCCTCTTTCCCTCTCTATCTTAAAAAAAAAGAAAGAAAAAATACATTAAAAAAAAGGCTCAGAGAAATAGACTGGCTTGTCCAAGGTTCTGTAGCTACTGTTTCATCTAAGGGAAACACAGGATACTTACTCTGTCTTTCATTGGCAGCTTGGGATAGAGCATCTTTCTGTGTTGTAGATGTCTATAGTAGGTTAAGCAGTGTCCCTCAAGAATTCATGTCCACCCAGATCCTCAGAATATGACTTCATTTGGAAATGGAGGCATTGTAGAGGTGATGCATTACCGTTAGGTGAGGCTGGGGTAGGATGAGCTTACCATCCAACATGACTGTCTCCTTGTTGGAAAGGGGGAGGGAACACAGAGAAGACACACATGGGGAAGAAGATGTGCATGTGAAGACACGGGCAGAGGTTGGGGTGATGCTGCTGCAAGCCAGGGAGCACCTGTGGCTACTAGAATCTGGGAGAAGCAAGGAAATATCCTATTGTGTGTCCCTCAAAATTCATGTATTGGAAACAGTCCCCAGTGCAGTGTTGTTGCCTTTTGGAGGTGATCAGGCCATGAGGGCTCATGAGTGGATTAACACTGGTATCATGGGATTGGGTTCCCAACAAGCCTGAGTTTGGCTCTCATACTTTCCTTGTCTCTGATTCATATTTGCCCATCCACCATGTTCTCACATAGCACAGCGGTCTTCACCAGATGTTGCAACATACTCTTGGACTTCCTGGCCTACAGAACAGTGAGTAGTAATATAAAGACTGTTCAGGGCTGGAGAGATGGCTTAGCAATTAAGGTGCTTGCCTGCAAAGCCTAAGGACCCATGTTCTACTCTCCAGATCCCACATAAGCCAGACACACAACGGAGAGGCAAGTGCAAGGTCGCACATGCCCACTAGGTGGCGTAAGTGTCTGGAGTTCGATTACAGTGGCAGAGACCCTAGTGTGCCAATTCTCTCTCTCTCTCTAAAATAAGAAAGAATTAAAAAGACTACTATGGTTTGGATAAGTGCTCCCCCCCCCCCACAAAGGCCCAAGTGTTAAATGTTTATTATTGGGAGATGACAGAAGCTGTGCTGTATGAGACGGGGTCCAGTTCGAAAGCTGATCATGTTGAGCTTGCCCTTGAAGGGGATCTTGCGACCCTGGCCCCTTCTCTTTCTTCCTTTCTGGCCACCACAAGGTGAGAGGCTTTGCTCCAACACATGCTCCCACCATCTTGTCCTGTCTCACCACAAGCCCCAAAGTCACAGGGCCGACCAACCATGCATCAAAGTCTCCGAAACCATGAGCCAAAATAAGGTTTCCCTTCTTATAATCTGGACATCTTTGCTATTTGTTTAGAGTGACAGGCAGTGGACCGACATGCCAGTTTTAGGTATTTTGGCAGTGGGGACACAAAATGGAAAGATAGACCCTCCGTTAGAAGTGGAGAAGTGTGGCCCTTCTGACATTGGGCGTCATGCTTCTTGCATCCAGAGACAGCTGTGTTGGGTTAAGCCAGCTGTTGCTGTGATTCGATAGCTCTAGGAAGTGCAGGCAGCCCGGTGGTGGGGCTTTCTGTGTTCTCTCTCTGTGTCCTCCAGGGTCGCTCTGCCCTTCCCCCTTCCTCTGTGGCTATACACGCAGAGTAGCTGAATCTTTGCCCTAGATTATATTTATCACAGCACACTTCCCTGTCAGGTCCTGCTTGACTCTCGGTTTTACTCGGCATAACTTCTACTACCTCAGATGCACCAAGCAAGAGTGTTCTCTCTCTGGATGTATGTGATAGTGTTAGGGTGAGAGATGATGTGCCATCATGCCCCAGGCATAAGCGTTTGGTTTGGCACCTCCTAACAGAGTCCTTTAAGGCCCTCTGCCTGGGGCTGCTGGTCTCAGCCTGGAGACCAGGAGTCATTCTGTACCTCACTCTTGGCCTTCAAAAACAGTATGGAGCTGGGTGGGGTGGTGCATGCCTTTAATCCTAGCACTCGGGAGGCAGAGGTAGGTGGATCACCATGAGTTCGAGGTCATCCTGAGACTGCATAGCAAATTCCAGGTCAGACTGGACTAGAGTGAAAACCTACCTTCAAAAACCAAAACCAAAACCAAACCAAACCAAACCAAACCAAACCAAACCAAACCAAACCAAAACAAAACAAAAAAGAAACCAGGATGGGGCTTGAAGTCCTGAAGCCACGGAGCTTACATGGGGTGGAGGTGCTAGGTTTTATGTTTTTGTTTGAGGATACCCTCTTGGATGAGACTGATCTTGCCCAGCCTGCTACCAGAGGAAAAGATGGAGGCAGGAGCCAACCCCTCACATTCCCAAGCGCAGCCTCCTTCAGAACCCTAGAGCCTGATATTTGCAGATGTCACACCATAAACTTTGTGGTCGTGTCAATCAATCATGTTTGCTCTCTCTCTTTTAATTACTTATTTGGCCAGGCATGGTGGCGCACGCCTTTAATCCCAGCACTCTCTGGAGGCAGAGTTAGGAGGATTGCTGTGAGTTCAAGGCCACCCTGAGACTCCACAGTGAATTCTAGGTCAGCCTGGGCTAGAGTGAAACCCTACCTTGAAAAACAAAAACAAAATGTACTTATTTGAAAGAGAGAGGGCACACCACTGCAATTGAACTCCAGATGCATGCACTCACCCCTTTGTGCATCTGGCTTTACCTGGGGAGTTGAACGTAGACTGGCAGGCTTTGTATACAAGCCCCTTAACCACTGACTCTCTAGAAGAACAGAACCAATTGTGCGTGTGGGCGTGGGGAAATTATTGGACTTGCTTGTGTGAATGGAGGTTGGGTAGTCTAACGACAGCTGCCTGCGTGCTGCAGAGTCAGAGAACTTGGTATCTGCTCAGATTTATTTTGCTCATGGCTTCAGAAGGTTCAGTCCATGGTCAGTTGGCTCCATGTTTCAGGGTAAGAGCTCATAGTAAGTTAGAACATCATGGTGGTAGAGATCGTGGGAGATGAAGTTGTCCATCTCAGGAGGCGGAGAGTGAGGAAGGACCAGGGACAAGGCTTCAGCCAGGTGTGGTGGCGCACACCTTTAATCCCAGCTCCTGGGAGGCAGAGGTAGGAGGATCGCCTTGAGTTAGAGGCCATCTGGAGACCCTACCTCAAAAAAAAAAAAAAAAAAATTCAGGTGAAAGATACAACCTACGGTGATCAAGATGAAAAAGAACAAACGAGAACAATCACTCCCTGTCTTTCTACTCAGGCCCGACCTCGTCTACACCTTCTGTATGTCTAATTTTGTCTTAATGACCTGATAAATGAAGTCTGAATGTTTCTATTTTATAGATGTGGGGACTGTGGGAGTTGGCCTGTTCTTGGCAGACTGGCTTGGGGCTCTGGCTTGGTTCCTGGAGTGAGGCAATATTGCTGATGCACCATTGAAGGGACTGGCTGTGTGGGGATGACTAAGATTCCCATAAGGATGGTAAAGTTGGTGGTGGGCCATTAACAGATGAGTACAATGGTCAACCCCACTGGAGGAGAGAATGCTTTTAGATTGTCTACGTCCAGGCCTTGGCACAGCCTGCGGATCATTTATTGATAATGGTGGTGCCTCTGGCTTGACTGAGTGCTTTTGGCCACAGAGTGATGCTTGGTTGGGGGCGGGAGAAGCTGCTGGCTCCTGAATTCCCTTCAGCCTCTGCAGGGTTGCCAGGAATACAGACACCATTGGTGGAGGCTCATTGTCTCACCCTGGGGTCCCAGCTTTTCCAAATAGGCTTTATCTCCAGTCTTAAAGGCCACCAGTGGGCAGCGCTGTGTAAGGATTGGCACGTGGAGCCATCCTGGGCTCTCCTCAGGCCACGTCTTTCCTTACTTCTCACCCTGTCCCTGCCTGCTCCTTAGTTGGCTGCTCATAGAGCAGTGGGCTCAAGGCCAAAATGGGAGATCTTGAGCCTGACAGCCTCAGGCCCAGCTGTCACTGGCCCTTGTCCCAATGAGAGAGTCCCTCATTCAGCGAACATGGGCTGAGCACCCACGGTGGGCTGGCCAAGGAGGATCCAATGCTGCAGAAGTCACTTTTCTGGCCTCTGCAGCTCTTAAACTGGGTGGGGAGAGACTTAACACAGACATCGCAGAGTTGAGCTGTTGGTAAATGCCAGGATGAGAGCAAACAGAGGCGAAGCCAGGACAGCTGCCCCGAGGAGGTAACATTTGAACTGAGCTTAGGAGGATGAAATAGACTTTGTCACATGGGAAACTAGGGGCACAGTGGGGCGAGAGGTACCCCAGCCCAGGGAGGAGGCTGTGTATGTTTGAACTCGTGATTAGTTCCGTAAATACTTACTTCCATCTTCTCTGTGTTAGGACTAGATCAATAGTGTGTGGCCCAAGGATGGGAAACTCACAAAAGGCAGCTCTGTTTGGAGGCCTTGCATACAACTGAGGAATATGAACATAGACTTTTTATACAGACCAGATGTGTCCCGACTCAGGATCTTGAACCCAAGGATGTGCAGTGACCCATCTGGAGGCCCGAGGACAACCTCGGGTGTTGTTTCTCTTAGGTGCTATCTGTCTTTTCTGAGACAGATGCTCTCACTGCACAAGTACTTGCCAATTAGATTAGACTGGCTGGCCAGTGAGCCCCAGGGATCTGCCTGTGTCCACCTCCCTAGGACTGGAATGACAGACAGTGCTCACCACGCTTGACTCGATGTTGTACGTGGATTCTCAAACTCAAGTCCTCATGCCTGCAAGGCACACTTCACTGATTGCGGTATCGCTCCACCTTTATGTGTGCATTTTGTAACTGAAAGCAAAGGAAGCCTTGAAGCATTTCTAATGTCCCACGTGGGCTTGGCCCTGGTCTGTGGTCGTCCCTATAAAGGAGGTTCACTTGTTTACTTGTCGTGACAAGAAGCAGGGGATCCTTGTACCTTCCTTCACTTCCAGCATATTGTGATATGTTTACATGTGCTCATGAAAGTTGATTCTCTAGTCTCACCTAATTGGTGAGCTCCAATACACACACACACACACACACACACACACACACACACACACATATATATATATATATATACATATATATATATATATAATTGTAAATCATAACTGATAGAAGTTGGTTACAAATATTCCAAGTTATCAAGATACTTGGAACAGGGCTGGAGGGATGGCTTAGCAGTTAAGGCGTTTAAAGCCAAAGGACCCAGGTTCGATTCCCCATGACCCATGTAAGCCAGATGCACAAGGGGGTACTCACGTCTGGAGTCTGTTTGCAGTGGCTGGAGTTCCTGGCGCACCCATTTTTTTTTTCTCTCTCTCTGTCAAATAAATAAAATAAAATATCAAAAAAAAAAGATATTTGGAAATGCACATTTGAATTCCCTGTCAATAATAGTCATATAAAGGTTTGTTATACCTTCAGATATTGGCTAATGAAACTAGTGCAAGTAGACATGATTTATATGTTAGTAATCATATATATATATGATTACTATATATATATAATCATATATATATGTGTGTGTGTGTGTGTGTGTGTGCTACACTGTTATTTTGCAATTGGCAGGAATCAAAGAGGTGAGAGACCATAGCTCTAGACAGCAAGCAGCTGCCAGGAGTGTGTGAACACGATGATATATTGCTTCTGTTTGTTTGGCTCTCAGATACTGGGGTAGAGAGTGGCAGAGTCCAGGCAGAATTCCAGGTGAGGTTTCCCGGTTCAGGTTGGTGGGTTTCTAACCTGGGTTAATAGGCACAGGACAGCAGAGAGAAATTCACATGAGTTGGACTTGGTGGTTAAGTAAGTCTGGCAAATAAATGGGATAGCAGCAGGGAGAAGGGGCTGTCGGGGGTAATTTTCTGTTCTCTAGGCTATCTGGCAAATTTTGGCCCTATGGAAAAGGGCAGGTATGGGAACAAAGGCAGGTTAAGTCAGGTGTACCACAAGGAACTTTCTGGAACTTCTGGAAGCCCTGTGGCTAGCTTGAGGCAGGGTCTGAGTGAAGGGTGGTGTGGTGGTTTGATTCAGGTGTTCCCCCATAAACTTAGGTGTTCTGAATACTAGGTTCCCAGCTGATGGTGAATTAACTCCTCCTGGAGGCAGTATATTGTTGGGGGCCTATTGTAGCCAGTTTCTAGTGCCAGTGTTTGGCACACTGTCCTATTGCTATTGTCCACCTTGTGTTGGCCAGGAGGTGATGTCCATCCTCTCCTCATGCCATCGTTTTCTCCTGCCATGATGGAGCTTCCTCTCGAGTCTGTAAGTCAAAATAAACCATCCTTTCCCACAAGCCACTCTTGGTCAGGTGATTTCTGCCAGCAATGCGAACCTGACTGCAACAGGTGGTGATGGCGTGATTGAAGGAATAAAGGAGCAAAGAGACAGCCATGGTGTCATCTGCCGAGTCCTCTGGGTTTTAGCAAGGGATGGCGCCCTGACCGCTCTCCCCAGCTCACCTCTGGGGAACTCCCAGCGTGGGCACCCCTTGTCTTCTTTCTCCTCTGATCCATCTTGGATATGATTCAGGCTAAAGTCACTGGGAAATCTCACTTTTGCTGGGAGTGTCCTGGCTGTCACCATCAAGATTGAGATAAGCCAAGTGAAAGGCAGAGAAAGAGATGGGTGGTGCAGAGTGTGGGATCTGTCCCCCTGCCAAGGCTGGGCAGGGCTGGGGTTTGAGCAGGGAGAAGGGCGCCACATGGGTCCTGTTTTGGAGCAGAAGTGCCCATTCTGTGTGTGCTCCATTCTGGACATTTCTGAGCTGGGCTCTCTGGGCTGCAGGATCCCTCTGGGCTTGGTCTAAGAAGATTTTAATATCAGTGGTGACTCTGAGGGCGGCATCTAGAACCACCTCTTTAATCCTCTGGCAGGATGTGTGGGGCAGGGCGTGTGAAATCACTGGAAGGTGCTGTCTTATCTTTTGTTGAGCATCTTTTCTTTGGGAGGGAAATGAAATTGATATAGATAAGCTAAAGGATTCAAAATTAAGAGGTTAAAAGAAGATGTAGAAGTTAAGATAAATAAATATGAGAGAGGGAGAGAGAGAGAGAAGGAAAAAAGAAAGTGTAAAGGAAAAGATGGAGAAAGGAGAGTAGAATCCTAAGGAGGAAATAACAAATTAAAGAAACATAAAGAGGGTAGAATAAGCTGGGCGTGGTGGCGCACACCTTTAATCCCAGCACTCGGGAGGCAGAGGTAGGAGGATCGTCATGAGTTCAAGGCCACCCTGAGACTACAGAGTGAATTCCAGGTTAGCCTGGACTATAGTGAAACCCTACCTCGAAAAACAAAAAACCAAAACAAAACAAAAAAAAAGGGTAGAATAAAGACATAGAGAAAACAGAAAGAAGGGAGACTGAAAAACAAACTCAGCCACGTGAAGAGAGTGGGTGGAGGCCTGAACAGGGGCCAGCTTCGGTGGGTGGAGCGTCTTCCCTCTTTCTCACTCACACCACTGCTTCCCCAGTTGAAGGTGTCGAGCTCCAGTGAACTGCCTGCTGTGGCTGGCGACCCCCAGCGGGGATGTGGGAGGCATGTGTGGCAGCTGTCACCGTTGCCTGGGCTGGCAGGGACCCCCAAGGCAGGGGCTGCTGGCTTGATATCTCTGCCCTGCTTTGCTTTTGGTCGCAACAAAATTGGAAGCTGACTTGGTGGGGAGTCAAGGAGCTTCCTGTTCAGAGGAGGCTGAGCTACAAATAACTTAAGCTGAAGGTGTGAGGTGTGATGGGGAGTCAGCTTCAGGCATCGTTGTCCACTTACAGCCAGCCTGTGAAGCTACAGCAGCATGGCCACGCTCAGCCCAGAGAGGTGGTTTTGTAAACGGAGCTCGCATCTGCAGGCGACAGGGAGGCTCCGAGGACCGGGCCCGACCCTGGTGCAGTCCCCAACCTGGGCGAAGAGAGAGGTAGAAGCCAGATCAGAGCCAGTGTTCTAGGGGGTCTGGGCCTGGCAGGGAATTAGCAGAAGAGAAGGGCTAGCTAGAGATTTAGAACAGAGGGGACCCCTACACTCCAGGTCTGTAGAGTGGGCTCCAGATGGAGGACCGCAGCTGCTTCCTTCCTCCCTCCTTCCTCCTTCCCCTAAGGACCCAAAGACACACAGCATACCAAGCGCGGAAGGGAAAGGCACCAAGGACAGTCTCCCAGGGGACCCCGCAGCCACACGTGGGTTTTCACCACCAGCTTTCTAGGGCTGCCAGCCTGAGAGGAGCAGCGGTTACAACAGAACTGAGCAAAACTCATGCCCTCCACAGTTCATCGATCCTGTTTTGGTATTTTCCTTGTTCCTGGTACCCGAAGTTGATTGGAAGGAGGGTGGATGGGCCATTCACACTCAGAGCGCATGAGGGGGCTGGAGCTTGGGTGGATGGAGAAAGACCTCTACTTCCCTCATCACCCCCCTCACCATAGAGGTCCTTCCACGGACAGTTGTCCATGTAGGGATCCACCTGGACCCCAGCGAGGCAGGGTTCAGGGAGTGCAGGATGGGTTTTTGGGTGAGCTAGCAGAGGAGTAGGAGAGGCATGCTGGAGAGAGAGGGATCCCACTGGGCTGTAGGCCACCCATCACACTGCCTTCCTGGATCGTCCTTTTCACTCAATATGGAGCCCAACAGCTGTGCAGCGCTTTGCCATTGGCGATAGCCCCTCGTGATTTCTCACTGAGCCCTTAAGACCCTCCGAGGTGGGTAGGAAAAGGCTGCTCACTGTCCCAAAGGAGAGAAATGAGCGCTCAGTAACTGGCCTCAGGCCACCGACCGGGCACTGTTTCCTCTCCTGTCAGCTCAGTCAGAGAGCAGCAGCATGTCTGTCCCAGAAAACACCCACTTTCTTTGCATCCTGCTTTTATAAATGACAGCGCTTTGCACGTCTGTGACCCTTTGTCACTCCTCACATCAGTCCTGTGTGCTGGGGTGATATATTTTGGGGGGTTCAAGAAGGCCCTCATTCTTCTTGGACTCTGTCTTCAAGGGACAGTGAGGACTCGAAGATCCTGGTTCCCTTGGCTCCTCACACTGAACCAAGCAGGTGCCTAGAAGTGCCTGGTGAGGTGTGCAGAAGCTGTGGCTAGATACAGCAACCCCGGGCATGCTCAGACTAGAGCCTCGTCCTGCTCTGCCCCCACTCCGATAGCTTTTCTGTCCCATTTGTAACGTACCTCTGTTTCCCTTGGGTGACCTTGCTCTGTCGTCCCTCCCTCCAGACCATTCGAGGGCAGGAAAGGAGGAGGGGCTCTGAGATTGCTGGCTTCTCTTCTGCACTGGATCTCTCCTCCAAGTTCTTCCTGGTCTCTATAGGCTGGCCTGTGGACAGGACACATTCAGTGCTCCAGCCCGGGAGTGAGGGGTGGCCCACATGGTGCCTTTCCAGACACTAGGTTCTTGGCTGCTCACCAGCCTTCCTCAAATGCTCGTGTTCTTGCATGTGGGGGTCTGGTTTAGTTGCTAGTCCAAGCCCGTCCCAAGCACAGGCCCCTCTGGCCAAGCAGTTGGCCCATATTCTAAGTTCTAGTATTTCTCCTTGGGTCAGTGCTGTGGCTGTTCAGGTTTGCATATCGCCACCCACTTGGGGTTCATTCTGGATTCTAGACTCTTCCTTGCACATCTGTCTGGTCCTAGGGCAAATATTGAACCTGAGTTGGTGTAAAGGAAAAACTCCAATGCAAGGAGGGGCAGACCTAGCTGGAAGAGATAGTGGCTCACTTGAGGACTTCAGCAAGTCCCCAGAAATGAGTATGCCGGTCTTCAACAGAAATAGTCCACGTAACAGGGAGGCTGGCCATGCCATATTCTTATTTTGGCTTGCTGGGAATGCATTTACCTCTAAGATTTATCTTTTTTTTTTTTTTAACCACTAAGCTTAGCCCATTTTATACTCCAAAACAAGGTTTTACTAAGTTGCCCAAGTTGGCCTTGAAATCACTGGGTAGTGTAAGCAATCCTTGAACTTGTAATTCTCCTGCCTCAGATTCCCAAGTAGCTAGGATTACAGACCTGTACCACCAGGCCCAGCAACTCTTTCAAACAGCTGTGAAACGTGTACTATGATAGAAAAACTAATTAATTGTCCTAATTCATTGACATTATGACATCTGAGTTGAAGTGTCAATAGAGTTTAATTTCCTACCTGCAGTTACCCTGCAGCTGGGGCCAGTTATCAAACTATGCACGTGGATAAACTGAAGGTGAGTGTAAGTATTTATTTTTAAGATGATATCATGTTTAATTTTATAAAAATGGCTTCTTGGAACCCCAAAAGGCAGTGTCCAGTAGTTCATTCTTCAGTCACATTCCCTGCCTTCTGGCCTTTCCCACTTCCTTTCATCCAAGGAGGACTTTTAGTTCGTGATCTCTTTTTCTGTCCCATTCATCAGTCCCTTCTTGACTCTGCTTTCAGCCTTCACTGGCTCAGCCCTCTGGTGAAGCCCTTCAACACACCATCCTCTTGTGGGTTAGTTACTTTCTCATTGCTGTGACAAAATACCCGGTGAAAGCCACTTAAGGTACACCCCCAGGGTAGAGGCCATCGCGGTGGGGAATGCATGGTGGCAGGAAAGTGAAGCGGCTGGTCACATTGCTTCTTCAGTCAGAAGGCGGAGCAGTGAATGCTGATGCTCAGCTCACCCTTTCCTTTTTATCCACCAGAACCCCAGCCCATGGTATGGTGCCACTCATGCCCAGAGGATTGTCCCCTAGGTCATTCTGTATCTTGCCAAGTTGACAATCAGTCTTAACCACCACAACTGGTGAGGACCCTTGCCCCGTTTGACCACAGCTGAACACAATGCTGACCCTGGATCAAGTGCCACCTGTCTCCGTTTCTCTGGATGCTGAAGCGTCCTTTGGCCTTGCAGATGTGACCAGAGTGACAGCATCACCTCTAGACCCCCATGGTGTCCTCCCAGGGTCGCCTCAAAATCTGTGTTCTTTGCTGTGATTTCAGGGCCACCCTATCCCCACTTATCCCTTAAAGCATATGTCACCCAACTCCAGAAGGAGAGTTCTGCTACTCCGCTGTGTCCTTAACCAGAGCTCTGAGCTATAGCTCTTGGGTCCATTTTTGTGGCCTGCTTTGCAAAACAATGCTGTATCACAGTCGACTAATAAATGATCAAGGACTTGCAAGAGGAGGCAATTGTTACATAGTGTTCTGTGGGCAGACAGAAAATAGTATGAAGGGAGAATGTGGATGAGCTGTTTACAGTGGGGCCTCACACTCAGATTTCTTCAGCAGTCAGGGAAGACGGAAGGAAATGACTAGGGCTGTGTAATGGAGGGGGCGGGGCAGGAGACACCAGCCAAAGGCCTGCTCTGCAGAAAGATATCACTTTCAAATAGCAATATGGCATCAGCCAGGTCCAACCAAGCCCAAGTGTTGTCCCTGACGGGAGGTGGTGTGGCTGCCGGGGTGATGGCAGCATGTGACACAGAGTAAAGCTGTTGGAATAGAGACTCTGGTAGCCCTTTGACAACCTCGGGAACAGCGCTGACTCCCTGCAGGGTTGGGACCCCGAGGTTTTGCTGGCCCTGGCCTATGTCCAGAAGCTTGGAGCCTTTGGCACGCTAGGTATCCACTTGAAGGTTGACAGGCTGGCCTTGAACGCCTCAGGCAAGAATGTCAAGCTAGAAACACGGGAAGCGGGGATGGCATTGCTTTCCTTCTCTGAGACTGTCTAGGCAGATGTGGAACTGGGGGGGGGGATATAGAGCCTACCATGGGGTCTCTGGGATTATGGGTTAGATGAGTTCTCATCGCCCATCCAGGCCATGGAATTTAAGATACTGTAGGGGCTGGAGAGATGGCTTAGCGGTTAAGCGCTTGCCTGTGAAGCCTAAGGACCCCGGTTCGAGGCTCGGTTCCCCAGGTCCCATGTTAGCCAGATGTACAAGGGTGCACACGCGTCTGGAGTTCGTTTGCAGAGGCTGGAAGCCCTGGCGCGCCCATTCTCTCTCTCCTTCTATCTGTCTTTCTCTCTGTGTCTGTTGCTCTCAAATAAAAAAAAAAATCTTTAAAAAAAAAAAGATACTGTAGGACTTAGTTTCTGAGTGTGTTAGACCTTGGTGACCACATTGTTGGGGAGGGGGGGCGGTGGCAGGAGGAAGTCTAAAAAAGGCTTTGTAGGATGTAGGATGTCCAAGGATGGGGCCCTGCCTGCTGCCTCCAATTCTTGGGGAGGAACCATCTCAGCCACTAGGGGGTGCTCCGGCTCCAGGAATGGCTACTCAGGACGCCGCTGAGGAGTTGGCAGAAGGAAATCTGGCCACAGTGTGAGAGCCACTCAGATGTGATTCCAGGACTACATTCCCATCTTTTCAACCACGCTGTCATTGTCCCCAGAACTAGGGCCACTCATTGACTTATGTAGTTAAGAAACATTTGTCCTGCTCCTGGGAGGGGTCTGCCCTGAGCTGGCCATGGGTACCGCCTCAGGTAAACCCATCCAGACTTTGGGGACGGGATCAAACAGGTCCCTAAAGCTAAGCTCCAGATGCAGCTTTTTGTCCTGTGTCAGAGGGACATGCCATGTGTGGCAGGGACACCCAGGATGGAGTGTTGATTCTTTCTGAGACTTGAGGGCAGGCGTCCTACTGCTGATAGGATTTTCTGTGGGTCTTGAAGGGTGAATAGGAGCATACCGGCAGGAAAGTCAGGGTACAGGAAGACAGAACTATATCCTAAGCCAAGGCCTGGAGGTAGGAACTTGCTTGGATTGTCCACTTTTGGCTAAATCGGAGAGTGCCAGGCAAGATCAGAAGTTGCAGGATAAGAAATCCAAGGGGAGGAGACTGGCTATATCCGGAGTTGTATTAGTTTTGCCGTGGCTGTGACAAACTACCTGACAAAAGCAGCTTAAGGGAGGATTTATCCTGCTTCAGAGTTGCAAGTATAGTCCACCATGGCGAGAAATCATGGCCGGAGCAGGAGGTAGCTGGTCATGCTCAGTCCAGTTAGGAGAGAGAGTGAGGCATGCTCAGCTCTGTTCTCCTTTTTATTCAGTCTGGGGCTGCAGCTCATGGGATGGCACTTCCCGCATTAGGATAAGTCTTCCCATCTCAACCTAGTCTAGAAACTTCTTCATAGTCATGTCCAGAGCTTGGTCACTAAGGTGATTCTCAGTTTTGTCAAGTTGACTATCAAGGGCT